>NC_133335.1:32348438-32706389 GCF_042186555.1 Aquarana catesbeiana | reverse complement strand
AGGATGTGCCAACACAGGAGCAGAAACAAAGGCAGCTTTGAGACTCTCAAAGGCCTTAATGGACTCCGGAGACCAACTCTGTGCGTTACCGTCCTTTCTGGTATTATCAGTCAGGGGCTTGACCAGAGACGAGTAGTTACGAATAAACTTCCGATAATAGTTAGCAAAGCCCAAGAAACGCTACAGAGGACGTAAACCCACGGGTCGGGGCCACTGCGGGACTGCCGAAAACTTCTCTGGGTCCATCGAAAACGTAGTCAAAACATAGCCTGAGCAGCCAGCTCAGAGAAGGAAGGGCTGAGCCCAGCCCTGACAGTTTACTACTGTGTGGCAGAGGGGTGGAGCCTGGAGCGCTGGTGGGAGACCTGAGAAAAGGAGGCTCAGGGCCGGTCTGTGCAATTCCATTGCACAGAGCAGGTAAGTATAAATCTGTTTGTTATTTTAAAAAAATAGCATTTACAATTACTTTTAACAGTCTGACTAGGTCACTTTTTAATCTTATTTCCCCCTGGCCAATGTACATAAATGATGGGGCAGATGCTCTCTAGTTAGAGGAGGATATACCTGTACATCCTCCCAGAAGTACGCCACAACCCCTGGGGTGCGCAGTGGTGCAATCTGTGACTGATGTGTCCACTGAACACAACAGGTCACCAATCACTTTACCAGGCCACTGTGAGCAGCCCTGGTATCATGTGATTGCTGTGACCAAACACAGTGATTACAGTTACAGTAGTAAACAAGGCTGTCATTCATGAATGGGCTGCTGTGCCTTAGCAAACAGGGGCCGCAAACCCGCAAGAGTGTGAACCTAGCCTTAGACAGCCTTACCAATTGCTTATTACAGTGATCATTACTCTAATAACCAAACAAAATGTAACAAAAAATCCCTAATCACCCCCCCCCCCAGAGTAATACAGTGTCATTATGGTGACACTGCACTGCCCTGGTGATAATATGTAAAAAAAATAAAAATAAAATTTTTTACATACTGTCACCACTCAGTGTCCCTGATCACCGCCAGACCAGTCATATTGTCCACAATCACCGCCACACCAGTCCCAGTGTCCCCAATCACTGCCACACCACTTAATGTCCCTAATCACCACCACACCAGTTACAATGTTCCTGATCACTGCCACACTAGTCTCAGTGTCCCTGATCACCACCATACCAGTTACAGTGTCCCTGATTACTGTCACACCTGTCATACTGTCACCAGGAAGACTTGTGGATTCAGAGAGCATTGGATAGGCAGTGAAGAGGCATCTATATTGCTTCCTCATCACCTACATAAACCCCTTGGACCCTGATCAAGCACCCTCATTAACTTGAATGGGCCACAATCAGTGCATGTACAGGGGTATAAATCCTGCCACAGCTGTGAGGAAAAGCTTTGCAGCCATGGTACTACTGCATATACGGTTCTCAAAGTTGACTGTTTCTTTGTGTTCCTTTAAAAGAGCTTGAACAGCACATCTTGAAACCCCAGTCTGCTTTGGAATCTTTGCCTGGCAAACATGTTCATACCTGCCTAAAACTATTGCGCAGTACTGTTGGTGATGCTACACTAAGCTTTATTCCCTGTTCACTCATAGAGGTGACCATTACAGTACATTACATTTTTAATACAATTGGTTGATTTGTGTGATACACAACATACAATGTCTGATATATAATCAGTCTAGACAGTTAAAAAAGCCTCACATAGGGGGCGTGTCTTGGCACGCGACAGAGATGGCTGCCTAGAGACAAAGCTCCGAGAGAACAGCAGCCATACAGCAGACCTCTGGCTCTTTTCGCCCCACAGAATGGACAGGCTGGCTCGGCATACACCGAGGACCTGCTCATGCCGATCATTGGCGGCTTCCTCCACCCGCAGCATCCAGGACATTTTCAAGCTGCAATCCCGCCAATTCCGCAGCACGCTGGGCAAGATGGCGCAGGCCTGCGGTGAATACAGCGAGGACTCGCAATATGCATTGGAGGACCC
Organism: Aquarana catesbeiana; assembly: GCF_042186555.1. NCBI lineage: Eukaryota > Metazoa > Chordata > Amphibia > Anura > Ranidae > Aquarana > Aquarana catesbeiana. The sequence continues at coordinate 32,704,396 of NC_133335.1, read as the reverse complement.
GGTAAGTGAGGAGAGGCACCTAGTTCATCCCCTCACACTAGCGGACATAAACAGCATTGCTGCTGACATTAAAAATACTTTCTTCTCTGTCATCACTGACCTGAAGGCAGACTTACTGACTTTAACAGAAAAGATGGCCACTAAAGATAAAGCTGATAACGGGAGGGACAGAGCCATAACTCGTGTGGAAGCCACCACTACAGCCCACCTCATAGAGATCAACAGGCATCTGGAAGATCTCGATAACAGAGGACTCAGGAACAATATTAGAGTACGAGGGGTCCCTGAAACCATAGGCCTTGACCAGCTCCGTCCAGCCCTGACATCCATCTTTAATAACCTCATAGAAAAACCTGCAGATGCACCCATAGAATTTGTAAGGGCGCACAGGGCATTGAGAATGAAACCTTCAGCGACGGCTCCCCCCAGAGACATAGTGTGCTGCCCTCAGAACTTCCCCCTGAAAGAAGAAATATTAAACCAAGCCAGGAAGAACGATAGAGTTATGTTTAATGAAAGCACTATCGCCCTGTACCAGGACCTGTCTCCCATCACCCTGCAGAACAGGAGGGCAAAGAGACCTCTGCTGGATACTCTTAGAGAGAATGGGATTGTGTATAAATGGCTAAATTTACAAGTTATGCGCTGCGCTTGGGTGACCCCAAAAAACAAAACTAATATTAACCAACTCTGTGCTTACTGGTCAGATAATATTAAATACAAATAATATGAATGTTGAATAAATAAACAAGGTGTGAAAAAATAAGTGCTTGTTACACCATAAATTAGTGCTTATTAGTGCTTGTTACACCATACATAGTGTCTTAATAAACATAAAAAGTGCTTAGTGCTCAATATAAAGTATCCTGCTTGTCTGAATGAATAAATAGTAAATGAAAAAAGTTCTCTTTAGCACTCTAAATAGTGCGTGCAAATAATGTCCAGCAGTGATAATAAAACAAAGCGTGCAGGTGGTGTTCAGCTGTGACAACAATCCAACATCATGCCGACGATATCCTGAGTGCTGCAAAACATGCTCCGGTGCTCCTTCGTGACCCCCTTAAGCTAATGTGCTCACCTCAGAGCGTGTGACTCAGCTGCTACCCTGAGTCCAAATACGCTTTGGAGCCACCCCTGGGCTCAGTCTCAGTGTCTGCTGCACTCCTCCAGCTGGAAACAATGTGGCTCCATACATATAAATGAAAAGGAAACTATATAGTGTAATATAGTCAAAATACTTTTATTAAAAGAAAACGCTCCCCACATCGGGGTACTCACATGGCACTGGTGCGTCAGTGCACCATACTATAACCGCTTTCTATGCAAAATCACTGGATGTTTGGTGTGGTATGCTGTGCAGGGACAGCGCTGGTGTAAAGTCCGTGTCAGTCTCTCTGTCCTGGCCCCTCCCCTACGCGTCTTCGACACAGGGATCACGTGTCATCATCAGGGGGATCCCCTGATGATGACACGTGATCCCTGTGTCGAAGACGCGTAGGGGAGGGGCCAGGATGGAGAGAAACACATTTCCTTTCTGGGAAAATTCTAACCCTGTATAACAAATTTTACATGAAAGCATATCACAAAACAAACTACACAACCAAAGCTAAAGGGGTGTCTATCCTTATTAGCAGACTAGTGGGGTTTGAGCTCACCCAGCAGTTGGCTGATACGGAAAGCAGATATTTGCTTCTTAAAGGTACATGGAGCTCCTTACATCTGACATTGGCTAATGTCTATTTTCCCAACAAAGCTTATGCTTCATTTTGTAGGCATTTCATTGATGAACTCAACAGCTTTGCCTCGAGTTACATTATCCTAGGGGGAAATTTCAATGTAGCTTTGAACCCCCTACAAGACACTTCTTCAGGGACTTCCAGTTTACCATACCGCATTTTGAAAAAAATTAAACTGGCACTGCAATCTTTAACCCTTATAGACACATGGCGCGCAGTTAATCTGACAGGCAAAGATTACACTTACTGACATACTCTGACCATGCACCTGTCTCAATTGGGGAAAAGGGGGGAAAATACTGCGCTTAAACCCACAAAATATGTGAAAAAAAGAAAGATGATAAGCTGCTAACACTCAAACAAACCAAGTCCAAGTAGTGAGATCAAACATATAGTGTAGCGCTAAAGAACAACTAAATCACCTCAAAACAAATAAAGTGAGAGTAAACAAAACCTGTGAACTAAAAATACTGTGAAATAATAACTATGGACTGGAATGATCCAATGACCAAATGTCCACATGTATAGTGTCCAATGAAATTTTCTTCAACCTTCAACTGAAGCAGGAGATACGTGGTCACAATGGACCAAAACTGTACCGGAAAACATATGAAAGCATTCAGATGAGAGGGTGGGTACTCTTACCAAAACAGATGGACGCACCTACCATACGGCAGTGCCTCTGATAGACATAGTACTGGATCCCCAGTGATGTAATGGTACCAGGCTGGATGGTGATGTAGTGACCACGAACTCCAATCCGCCCAGGTTGGATGATGGTTCCAAAGTAAGGTTTCCAAACCGATCCACCACCGAACCGGTCCACAATATCGATGATGCGAGAGTAGTCAACAGCACTCAAGCATGAGGGAAAAAGAAAAAAGGGAAGTTTCAACTTTGCCCTTTTAAAACGAATGTAATTCCCAAACGATAACCAACATGCACTATTAGAAATGTGTTCATTGGAGAAAAATTTCCCATTCTGCTCCTTCGTATTTTTTCATCGCAGAAACAATGGACTCTCAGCTTCGCAGTCTGGGGTCAGAAAGGCAGTGATCTATTGATCTGGGGATGTGTAGGATGGTTCTTCATAAAACTCTTCCAAGAGGGTAACATCCAAATGGTCAGTGGCTGGGCCACCCTACGTTTCCGCTACACCGGAAAAGATAAAACGTTGGTACCCGTCAGCTTCGGATTTGTGCTGGAGATGTGGGGAAACAAGGGGTGACATGTTCCATATTTCGTGGGAGTGCCCTAAAATAGCTTCCTATTGGAACAACATATGCAAGTTGATTCTCCACATTACAGACACTAAAATCAAACTCACGCCCGCATGCTGCCTTCTCCACATTTCAAATTTTCCCCTAGGTAGATATAAACGATCCTTGACCAAGCACCTTCTGCTTGCCGCAAAGTCTTTGATCCCCAGGTAGCGGAAACTGACTACAACCCCTTCCATTAAAGAATTGGCCTCCACAGTGAACCATATCTTGAAAATGGAAGAGACACTCGCTATAGCAAATGAAACCTCTGACAGGTTCCACAAAACTTGATCGGCTTGGTTCCAGCTCAAATATTTTGTAGCATATGATAGTCTGACAAATGGATGAACACCCCCGCCCCCTCTCATAAACTATACATGTATATCTACCACTGGACCATTATTATTCTGTTTTCTATATCCCACTACTAAGGGATTGGAACTGTACCTGTGATGACCCCAGGGGGATACCCCTGACTTCTACCTGCATACCTTTTCTCGCTCACCTTGCTTTCATTTAGTTCCTTTTCTCTTTTCTCTCGTAGATTTAATTATGCCTCCTGATTCCTATGATTTTCTTTCATGAATACAACGTGCCTTATCGTAGGTTATCGTGCCTTATGTTACGAAGGTTATTAGCACTCCATCGTAAATGCATCCTCTGCCAAATTTGTCTCTATTATGCTACATTCATTGTTAGTGAACGCATATGTACTAAATTACCAGATGTACAATGATGTTACAAGCAGATGCATTACTTTGTTTACCTGTTCATATCATTTGCCTAATAAAAATCTTTATTGTAAAAAAAAAAGCCTCACATATGTTCATATGTTGTATTGCTATACTCAGGAGAAGTAGCAGAACGTATTTTGAGGTGTAATTCTAAGTATGCCCATGCTGTATCTGAGAAATATTTTATTAGATTGCCAGCTTTGTGTAAAAAAAAAAAAAAAAAAAGTAATTTTCATTTTCTTTCAATTTTCATTCAAGTGCTCACATTCTGTCATGATGCTAGCTAACTTCAACCTAACACATACAAAAAGTCTATATTTTAAATATTTTGTTAATAATATGGATACAAGGATAGTAGTGTGTTCTGTGGGGTTGGGGTTTTAAAATAGGTTAACAAAAAGAAAAAAAAAAAGAAAAAACATGTACAGTATAAATTAAAAGAACATGATTAAGCCTCAATAGATCATTCAGTCTTTTTTTCTGCTTCTTCTTTTATGTTTCTAAGTGTGTTTATGCTGGCTGTTTTTACATTTTATAAACGAGTACCCCTCTCGAACACTTTTTTTCATTTTTGCACACGTAAAATCTGCATTTTTGGTTATAAATTTACATAAACCCCTCAGAACATTATCTATTTTCTAAAAAGCAGAGGTCCTGTGGAATAAAAATATGGTAGTACAATTTTTGTTGAACAAAATTTGCACAAATGTTTACCAAATCTATACTTTCAGGAAAAAATACAAAAAAATATTTTTATTGCGCACAAACACAATGTATTTCCCATTTTTTTAATACAAAAAAAAAAGATGAGGTTGTGTAGAGTAATTATAATCAAATGTGTCAAGCCTGAAAACTGTGTGCACCCAGAAAATGGCACAAAACTGTGGTACCCAAAATTATCAATAGGCGATGCTTAAAATGCCTTGACAGCTCATCAGTTTAGAGTGAACCATAAATGAGGGACCTAGTGGTATTGCTCTCACTCCAACATTCATGGAGATAAATAACATGTATGGCATTATTGTCATTTACATACATTTGTGCACCTTGTGTGCACATTTTGCATTTACCTGTTTATCTGCAGCATTCTCTCCTCCACGGCTGTTCAAAGCCAACCATTTATACAGCTTATCTAAGCTTCATGAAAAAAGCAGTGGGCGGAGAGCTAAAGTTATACTTTGCAGAGCTCAGTGAGGATAGCTGAGAGCTGATTAGAGGGAAAAGACACCCCCCCCCCCTTTTACACAGCACACAGGAACAGAGCTGAGGCTGTCAATCACAGGTTGTGTGCTGGAGATTCTCCCCTGTCATCTTTTTACCTCTAGGTCAGAAAAACGTGTCAGAAGTGACTCATGCAGATAGCAGAGGAACAAGGCAGGCGACTTCACCAATGCCAGGAGCATGGCGGACAAGATGGGTGAACTAGAGATACTGTTGTACAAGGAGGATTTGGATTTTGTGGGAATTTCAGAGACCTGGTTCAACAGCTCTCATGATTGGCTGGCAAACATTCAAGGGTATACCCTATACCACAAGGATAGAGAGGGTAAAAAAGGGGGAGGGGTATGCCTATATATCAAGAATAATGTACAAGTGAATGTGAGAGATGACATCACTAAGGGAGCTAGGGAGGAGGTGGAATCTTTATGGGTAGAGCTCCAAAGGGATGAAGCTAAGGGGAAAATAATACTGGGAGTATGCTATAGGCCCCCTAACCTGAGGGAGGAAGTGGAGACAGATCTCCTATCACAAATTGGATTAGCAGCAAGGATGGGAAGTGTTATCATAATGGGGGATTTTAATTATCCAGACATAGACTGGGCGGAGGGAACCGCGCATTCATTTAAGGCTCGCCAGTTCCTTAGTGTCTTGCAGGACAATTTTATGGGTCAGATGGTAGACGCACCAACTAGAAATAAAACATTACTAGATCTACTGATTACCAACAATACAGACCTGATAACAGATGTGGAAATACGGGGAAATTTAGGTAACAGCGATCACAGGTCAATTAGTTTCAGTATAAATCACACAAATAGGAAACATGAAGGGAACACAAAGACACTGAATTTCAAAAGAGCCAACTTCCCTAAACTACAAACCTTGCTAAAAGGCATAAATTGGGATAAAATATTAGGAACAAAGAATACGGAGGAGAGATGAGTTTGCTTTAAGAGCATATTAAATAAGGGCATTAGCCAATGTATCCCATTGGGTAAAAATTTAAAAGAGCGAACAAACATCCTGGATGGCTTAACTCCAATGTAAAAATGCATTTAAAAGCAAAGGAGAAGGCCTTCAAAAAATACAAGGTTGAGGGATCATCCTCAGCATTCAGAATTTATAAAGAATGCAATAAGAAATGTAAGGGTGCAATTAGGATGGCTAAGATAGAACATGAAAGACACATAGCGGAGGAGAGCAAAAAAAATCCCAAGAAATTCTTTAAGTATGTAAACAGTAAAAAAGGGAGGACAGACCATATTGGCCCCATAAAGAATGAGGAAGGACATCTGGTTACAAAGGATGGGGAGATGGCAAAGGTATTGAATTTATTCTTCTCCTCAGTCTTCACGAGTGAATTGGGGGGCTTCAGTAACCAAAACTGCAGTGTTTATCCTCATGACACAACACAGGAAGCACCTACATGGTTAACAGAGGACGGAATTAAAATTAGACTTGAGAAACTTAACATTAATAAATCACCGGGACCAGATGGCTTGCATCCGAGGGTACTTAGGGAACTCAGTCAGGTGATTGCCAGACCGTTGTTCCTAATTTTTACAGACAGTCTATTGACTGGAATGGTACCAGCTGATTGGAGAAAAGACAATGTAGCACCAACATTTAAAAAGGGCCCAAAAAACATCCCTGGGAATTACAGACCAGTTAGCCTAACTTCAATAGTATGTAAACTCCTGGAGGGGATGATAAGGGACTATATACAAGATTTTAGTAATAAGAATGATATCATTAGCAGTAATCAGCATGGATTCATGAAGAATCGTTCTTGCCAAACCAATCTATTAACCTTCTATGAGGAGGTGAGTTGCCATCTAGATAAAGGAAGGCCCGTAGACATGGTGTATCTGGATTTTGCAAAAGCATTTGACACAGTTCCCCATAAACGTTTACTGTACAAAATAAGGTGCGTTGGCATGGACCATAGGGTGAGTACATGGATTGAAAACTGGCTACAAGGGCGAGTTCAGAGGGTGGTGATAAATGGGGAGTACTCAGAATGGTCAGGGGTGGGTAGTGGGGTTCCCCAGGGTTCTGTGCTGGGACCAATCCTATTTAATTTGTTCATAAACGACCTGGAGGATGGGATAAACAGTTCAATCTGTGTATTTGCAGATGATACTAAGCTAAGCAGGGCAATAACTTCTCCGCAGGATGTGGAAATCTTGCAAAAAGACCTGAACAAATTAATGGGATGGGCGACTACATGGCAAATGAGGTTCAATGTAGAAAAATGTAAAATAATGCATTTGGGTGGCAAAAATATGAATGCAATCTATACACTGGGGGGAGAACCTCTGGGGGAATCTAGGATGGAAAAGGACCTGGGGGTCCTAGTAGATGATAGGCTCAGCAATGGCATGCAATGCCAAGCTGCTGCTAATAAAGCAAACAGAATATTGGCATTAAAAGGGGGATCAAATGCAGAGATAAAATGATAATTCTCCCGCTCTACAAGACTCTGGTCCGGCCGCACCTGGAGTATGCTGTCCAGTTCTGGGCACCAGTCCTCAGGAGGGACGTACTGGAAATGGAGCGAGTACAAAGAAGGGCAACAAAGCTAATAAAGGGTCTGGAGGATCTTAGTTATGAGGAAAGGTTGCGAGCACTGAACTTATTCTCTCTGGAGAAGAGACGCTTGAGAGGGGATATGATTTCAATTTACAAATACTGTACTGGTGACCCCACAATAGGGATAAAACTTTTTCGCAGAAGAGAGTTTAATAAGACTCGTGGCCACTCATTACAATTAGAAGAAAAGAGGTTTAACCTTAAACTACGTAGAGGGTTCTTTACTGTAAGAGCAGCAAGGATGTGGAATTCCCTTCCACAGGCGGTGGTCTCAGCGGGGAGCATTGATAGCTTCAAGAAACTATTAGATAATCACCTGAATGACCGCAATATACAGGGATATGTAATGTAATACTGACACATAATCACACACATAGGTTGGACTTGATGGACTTGTGTCTTTTTTCAACCTCACCTACTATGTAACTATGTAACTATGTAACTATGACTGAAATTACACTTAGTGCTTTAGATCAAGACCAATACAGAATATACTGTAGAAGGATATGCTTTGTTCATATTTTATGTCTGAGATTTACAACCACTTTTAAGGGCACATAGCAGCCACTTGTCTTTCTAGTGCTGCTCCTGTGCCGTTATCTCTTCCTCGGCTAAACTCACTATATTCCCACCAACAGGCTACGGAAAGTTGGCAAACATTTTTCTGGCTGCTATCCCCAGGGCTTGTCCACAGAGCTACTCTGCCCACTGCTGCAGAAGCTCAATTGCCCCTAATCAAACCTCATACCCAAGGTCTTCATGCCAGCTTGCCAGAAAAGCCTGTTTAAAGTAGAGAAAACTTTTTTTTTTTTTCATTTTGGATAGAGTAAGTCTGTGTCCCATTGCATAGATTTCCCCTCTGTTAGCGTTTTTCCAATGTCAACCAAAAATGGACCACCCACCGCCACCACCAGAGGATTGACCTGTGATGTCTGATGACTGGTCAGAATACTACAGGACAAAAGGTGTAAACTGAATCTATCAAGTGGAACTATAGGCAGAACTTTTTTTTTTCTCATTTTGGATAGGGCAAGGGAGAGTTACAACCTCTGTCAGATTTATTTTTACCATCTATGTCCCATTTTTGAGAATTCCCTTCAATTACTATCCCATAGCCAAAGCGGAAGTAAGAGAAAATCCCAGCAAATTATAGGGAGTTCCTTGGGGACCCCAAGGTCACCAAAACTTGTATTCCCATTGGAATATTTCCCCTCTATTACTTTTCTGGGGACAACCCAAAATTTGTGATTTTCTTTTACTTTCACTTTAAACAATTATGGTAAACAGGAAAAATAGAGAGGATGAATCTCCTTAACTAGGGGAACAGACAGCAAAAAACAAAAAAAAAACATAAAAAAAACCTGACAAGCATTCTAATCCCTCTACACTCTATCCAAAACGAAAAAAAAAAAAAAAGTTTTGACTTTAGCTATACCAAGGTGGGTTATGGTGCTGGTTGTAAGGTGGCAGAGAATATTTTGGGCAGCTCAAGAGAAACATTTCACTTTTCCTTGACCTGAAGAAAAACAGGCAAAAGTTTCCTGTTGTGTGTGGAACACCACTGCACATTTTGGTGCAACAAAGCTGCGCTCCAAAGCACCCTTCTAATTTGCTCGCACATTTGCCATAGCTGCCATTAGATATATATACAGTAAGTGGAGGCATGGTTGAAGAGAGAACGCGTAATTTGAACAGACTGGCCTCCCTCCCACAAGGTGGCGTTCGGTTTCAGACTTGCTTTCAGTTGCTGGAACAGACAAAGCACCCCCCTTAAATCTTTTAATATATATTTGTTATGGGTTTCATGCAATATAATGCCAACGGCTCTGGCCTCACAGAGCTGTGGATAGAGAGAAGGAGTTCTCTTGGCATTATCTACAAATGGTTCTCTGATGTAAAACAGCTTTTTAATTTGGCCTCAACTGTATCCTTGGTCTCTTCTGACAATGTGCAGAAAAGAAAATATCCCCTATGGTGGACTTTAAAGGCACATGAGAATATAGTTGAAAGAGTATACAAAGTATTTATAATGCAAACAATTATTTATTAATGATTAAACATAGTCACTAAAATTGTACATATGAAAGTATGTAAAGATGGAATGTCTAGGCTATTGATGACATAATGGAAAAGGTGAACACTGGAATTTCAAAGGAGAAGGACTTCTCACTTAAGAAACTCAAAGAAACAGAACAGAAAAAAAAAAAAAAAAACATACAACAGAGTTTTAAAGTAGATCAATAAAGAGATTTTTTTATTGAAGCAATCAAATAAAAAGTGTGTATCCAGTACTGAATTGAAAATAATACTTTACAGCCTTTATAGCCAGAACTATAGTACAGTATACTTTGTTACCAGCCTTTTTTTTAGGTCAGAATTTTAAAGCGAAATACCAGGCATGTTTTATGAAGAAAAAATATGGTATACTGTTTCACAAACAATATTCATAAATATTGTGCAATCGATGCATAGCACGTTAGAAAATGTATCAAATAAAAACTTGAGTGGATTATTTGAGAGAAAAGGGCCATAAATATTGTACACATTTAACAAGCATTATATAAACAACTTTAGTAATCTACCATTTAAAAGGGAAAAGATCAAGCAGGTTTTAGCAACAACTTAAAATTACAGCTTGTTATTTCACAAGGTATTGTGTAGACAATGCATAGTATATAAGCATCTTTATTAGGCTGCAGTTTAAGGGAGAGAGACTAGGCATGCGTTATAAAAAAAAAAAAAAATGTGTGTTAATTCAGAGACAAAAGCCAAACATATGATACTACATGCCCAGTATGTAAGCAGCCTTTAATAGTCTGCAGTTTTCTAGTGAGACAAGAGGAAGGTTTATCATCAAGAAATTTAAAATAGAGTTTTATTTCACCAAAATCATCTTGAAATATTGCACTGACTCCATGCACACTATGTAAGCAGCTTATTTAGGCTGCAGTTTCACAAGGAGACAACATGCAGCTTGGAATCAAGAAATTAAAGTGATATTAAAGCTTCTTTTTTAAAAAAAAATAACAAACATGATATACTTACCTGCCCTGTGCAGTGGTTTTGCACAGAGAAGCTCTGATCCTCTTCTTTTAGGGTACCCCGCCAGCCCCTACCCTTCCCCGCAAGCTCTTGCTTGCCCTGGGGCACTGCTGCTTGTTTGCTCCCAAGCTGCTGCTCTATGTGCCCATAAGACACATAGAGACATGACTTGGCCCCGCCCCCTGCTCTCTCTCCTCATTGGCTCACTGGCTGTGATTGACAACAGGGAGAGCCAATGGGTTCCCGCTGCTGTCTCAGCCTCGGCTGTATGGAGACTCTCCCTCCCTATTGGCTATCATGAACATTGCTGGATCGGAGGGGGGGGTTGCTCTGGCCCATTCTGCCATTGTTCTTACATTTACCACTGTGACACATCTTTTTGTCTATTTAGATACATCTCATCCGCATCCACCCCTGATGAGCGAGCAATGATCTCGCAAAATGCACGTTGGGTTTTCTGATGCGTGCATTTGTATATACTGCATTTTATAACCTTTGTATGAACTTTATTTATTTTCTTCATTATGTGCAAATCCATTGGCTGAGCTAATATGCCATATTATCCATGTATGTACATTAATTTTAATATACATTTATATTGCTATTACTCTTGTTACTCAGTGGCTAACTGTGACCACTTCATATAAAGTGCCAGGGCGACTCTCTCTTTTTTTGCATATGTATATAGGGATGGAGGTGTATCACTGGTGCCTGCAGACCTTTTATTTTTTGCTTCTATTGAACCCGGGTGGAAGACACCCATTTAGCCTAAAAACTGGCCTGCTGTCACCACTAGCCACTGTTTTCACAAATATATTTCATATACATGTTTTAGCCTTTGACCTTGCCTCCAACAGTGGTGGTGTTCTGTGGCCTTTGTGTTCTTTGCTGTCTCCTCTGGCGGTTGGCGGTTTTTGTCTGGTATGGGAGCTGCGATATGCTAAGGGAGATTCTTGTCTCCTGCTGTCACCCCCCCCCCCCCTCGTCCCATGGACTTTGTGGAGGGGCCACCGGCATATCGGCGCTATGCTCCTACACCCATTGGGTGGCTTCCGCGGTTGCGCTGTCACCCAGTGGCAGTGCAGTTTGTCATCTTGGATGGAGGGGAGTCCACTGCGCATGCATACTTCCATTGGTAGCTGACACCCTGGGCGTCGGCACACCAATCCATCCTCGCATGGCGTTGGGGGCGGAGCGGACCGGACCCCTTTGGGGATATAAGTCAGAGGTGAGACATGGCTGAGATCGCTTCCTTCGCTCACCAATACTATGCACACCACAGAGATTTTCATTGCTGTTCAGCTGTTTGCATATCAAGGTAAATACACTCTCCCCACCCTAGCACTCACCTGGTGATTTATTTGCATTCCCTGCACTTTTTTGTTTCATTTATAACACTGCTTTTCACACAACCTTTTTCCTTTTTTTTTCCCAGACAAACATATTTTTTCAGGATTTACTTTCTTACCCATGGTCTCTATGTCTGCTCCATTATTGGATCAGGTTAGTCCACCTATGTTTCTATACAAATAATTGTACAACTTTTGTCTACTCTGCTTTTTTAGTAAAGCTTGACACATATACTTATGCTAGAGTATACATGTTCTCATACAAAAATATTATTACATTATATAACTCATCTTCATCTTACTAAATTTGGCAAATCATTGAGACATATACATCTATGTTTACAGCTGATATTTATCAAGCTACATACTGAGACAATAGGACACCTTCACGTATGCCATGTCTGCCGCTTGGCATCCCCCCTGGAGGTACCCATGTCCGTCTTCTCCCCCTCAGCTTCCGTGCCATACTCTGGCTGCTGCCGTCCATTTGGGGGTTCAGCGATGGAAACTCTGGTTTCGTTTATTGGTAAGTATTGGGCCGTTTTGCTCTGGCCCATTCTGCCATTGTTCTTACATTTACCACTGTGACACATCTTTTTGTCTGTTTAGATACATCTCATCCGCATCCACCCCTGATAAGCGAGCAATGATCTCGCGAAACGCGCGTCAGGTTTTCTGATGTGTGCATTTGTATATACTGCATTGTATAGCGTTTGTATCAACTTTATTCATTTTCTTCATTATGTGCAAATCCATTGGCTGAGCTAATATGCTATATTATCCATGTATGTACATTAATTTTAATAAACATTTATACTGCTATTACTCTTGTTACTCAGTGGCTAACTGTGACCACCTCATTTAAAGTCCCAGGGCGACTCTCTCTTTTTTTGCATATGTATATAGGGATTGAGGTGCATCACTGGTGACTGCAGACCTTTTATTTTTTGCTTCGATCGGAGGGAGTTCAGGTAAGGGGTCATTTGGGGGATATTTATACTGTCCTGGCTTGTTAGGCCCGTTTCACACGGGCTTTCCGATCAGGTCTGCCTGTCAGTTTTTCAGGCGGACTTGATCGGACACTCCATGCACCTCTATGGAGCGGCGGATGTCAGCGGTAGCATGTCCGCTGACTACCCGCCTGCACATCCGTTGGATTTGGATCAGGGATGTGGCCGTGTTGCAGGTCAGGCACTAGGTCAGCGGCGGGTACAGTTTGATATGATCCGGTCCCATAGCGGTCTCAGCGTCCCTTGATTAAAATGAATGCCGTGGTACTCGCAGATTCCTGTGAGCATGTGCGGGCTAGCAAGCCGTCATCGATTCGATGGTGACGTCAGTGCGTCATTCACGTGGTGTCGTGCCCACCGAAAGAAAGCTCTATTTGTGTGAAAAAAAAGGACAACAATTTAATATGGGTACAGTATTGCATGACTGAGTAATTTTTATTCAAAATGTGAGAGCACTGAAAGCTGGTTAGGAAGGGGGGTTTAAGTGCCCAGTGGGCAAGTGGTTAGTTAAAGCCCAAATTCATCAAATCTAAAAACCCTTCCTCTTGCATTGAGGCTACACCTGCACTGCAAAGGTTTACTATTGGTTTCTGCTAAGCAATTGAAAAGCAGGTTTACTTAGCTGATCCTCCATTCCCTATGGCAAATGGTGTTCCCCCATGCTCCATTTCTCAACGCCTTCATGTCCAGTGCAGGGCTATGGTAATTTAATTGGTCTTTATGACATCAGAGGACTTTAAACCACCAGAGCATAGGAGAAGAAGCAAAATGGACCAGTCTAGAAGCACAGAGGAGTGGAAGATCATGTAAGTAAAAGTGCTTTACCAAGCATGGTACACATAGTAGAGTGCTTAACCATTGAGAGGCTGGTGCAGCCCAAGAATGATTTTTATGTTTCCTGGAGTTTAGCTTTAAACTTATGCCGTGTACACAGGACCGGATTTTTCGACAGCAAAGGTCCGACGGAACAAATCCGTCGGACAATTCAATTGTGTGTGGGCTTCATCGTACCTTTGCTGTCGAAAAATCAGACGGACTTTAGAAATAGAACATGTTTCAAATCTTTCCGAAGGACTCGAGTCCGGTCGAAAAATCCGCTCATCTGTATGCTAGTCCGATGGACGAACAACGACGCTAGGGCAGCTATTGGCTACTGGCTATCAACTTCCTTATTCTAGTCGGGTCGTACATCATCACGTCCGAATCAGTCGGACTTTGGTGTGATCGTGTGTAGGCAAGTCCGTTGCGCCGCAGCTCTGTCAGAACTCTGTCGAAAGTCCGTCAAAAAGTCCTTCGGAGTTCAGTCCGTCGAAAGTCCGCTCATGTGTACACGGCATTAGACTCAAATGTTTGTTCAAACCAAAAATGAAGCAAGAAAGATATGCAGAGATCTCCTCATTTTTGGAAGGCTGCCATGGAATGATATATCACCTTTGTTTTACACATAAAATAATCTGCAATTAGCTGAGACTTAAAATGTTTTTACAGCAGTTTTAATTAGACTACAGTTTATGGATTGTCTGATAATTTCTGGAGGTTTAGCATTAGCAACATTGTGGGATTAATAGGCAACATTGTGGGATTAATAGGCAGTAGGTATGTCCCTCCTATCTCTCTAGCAGTAGCAATGGTAGATCACACTCCTCTCTCCTGTTTATCTAGACAGGAACACGTTTCTAACTCTACTAATGACGGAGCAGTAACAGCAAAATGTATTCCACTTATATTTTTATCTTTCCTGAACTGTAAGCATTCATGTTTGGTTCCCCCCTACACACAAACGTGTTAGCAGCTCTAGCAAATTCATTTGGTGTCTATTGTTCTGTAAACGCAGAGAGCAGCCGTGTTGTCAGGAGGTGACTGTGTAATGGAAGCTACAGGCTGAGAAAAAAACCTTGACATTTTAGTAGATACGTTTGCAGGCCTTGTCTCAATTGCATTAAGCAACATCTTACAGTGAATGGCGTTCAAAAAAAAAAAAAACGTGATATACTGTCCGCAATGCAAAACAAAAGAGTGCAGTTTCTTTGTGTTAGCTAAACACTAAATGGATTTTTTCAACAAAGGAGCTTGTTGTTCTTGTCTGCAACCGTACAATTAAATTTCAAGGTGTTAAAATGCATTAATTCAGCAGGGATGGATAGCCTGTCATTCTCTGCTGTCATTTCTCATACTTTTCTTTTTAACCACTTTTATACACATAGTCTGTTATATAACTCTTTTTCTGCTTCCACATTGTTGCCTTTTCCATAGGAGGTAGAATATTTTAACTAAATATTTACTGATGAAATTATTAAGGAATGTATTCACTATGCCAATTTATTCAACCCATCGTCTTCTTATCAGTTTTTTTTTTGTGATTCTCTTGTAATGCACCAATAATACTGGGCAGCATGGCTATGGATAGCATTCTTGTCTTGCAGCACTGGATTCCTGGGATCAGTTCCTATCAAGGAGCTTCACGGAGTATGTACATTCTTCTTGTGTTCTTTCATTATTCCAACGCATTGTAGTAGTGGATAGTTTGGCCCCACCCAAATTGACAATACAGTACTTTGTTAGGGTCATTAGTTTATTAGCTGCTTTGGGGTCAGAAAAAGAATGGCTTGATTAATAGGGTGAATGAGAAGGGGTGGTGATAATGCAAATATCTGCATTTTGGGGATTATAGGTTTCTTTTTTTTGGTATACAAAGTAGTGATGAGCTGCAGTTTCAATCCCAGCCTAGGTTTGGACTGAATTTAGCTTTTTTGGAGGATCAGCAAATTGCTGGACTAAATTAGTGTTCAGCCGAGTCTAACCATACCTGGCCATTTGCTCTCTGGATTGGGGACCCTGACAAACCACACAAGCACAATACTGTAAACATTGGCTATAAGGGTCTGTTCTGGAATGTAGAATTTTGGGGGGTACCCTACAGCATTTTTTTTTGGGTGGGGTTCACTTTGACATCCACACCAGACTTTCATTAAGGCTAAGGACAACATTTTTTTTTTAGAGGGAACCCAATGATGTTTTGTACAGGGTCTCCTATTAACAGCTATACCATCCTCTCGTCTAGGATAAGAGTTTGGTATAGATGAAGGGTGTCACGCTTACCCCTAGTGCAGGTGGTCAGACAATATAGCTTGCTTCTGTGTTCTCCACCTACAGTAGCCCCCTTTCCCACAAGGCAAGCAGGCCTACCGGTACTCGGTTGCCCCCAGGTCTTATACACAATGCTATAGTGCCTGGCTACCACGCTGAGGCAGGCACAAACTGAGCACAGCAAACAGGTACTTGCGGTTAACAGACAGGCAGAGGGGTTCAGTGACAGTCCAGGTACACGGCTTGCAAGGTTCAGAATGGTCAGGGTCAAATCCGTAGTCAAAAGCCAAGCAGAGTTCAGAGAATAGTTCCAATTCAAGGGCATAAACAAGGAAATCCAAACTAGCAGGCAAGGCAGACAAACAGGGAGATTGGATCATGTGTTAAAGACAATATCACAAGCATGAGACTGCAGGCTTGGCTGCATTAAATTAGATTTGGTTTCCACCCAGAGACTGGTCACATCAATCACCTTGCAAGCGAACAGGCAGGGACAATGCACCACAGCCAAAACAGGGATGCTGGAATAAGACCAGAAGCTATCAAGGAGCACTACACGATCCTGACAAAGGGAATCCCAGACCTCTTTGTTTACAGACAGAAATAAACAGACTGGCTTTTTTTTTTAAATGCCAGTTTTGCTGTAAAAGGTTGTATACATCATACAGATGTGCCACTTCACAGACAGGTTAGGGGCATCCCCAAGGCATATCATTTAAAGGAGTTTAATCTTTTATGTAAAGCATTATTGCAATTGTTGCTCCCCACCAAACAGAATGTTTAAAAAAATATTTGCTTTGGTATGTTTCTCATGGCAGTGTCCAGCTCCCCATGCCATTTGCTTGACAATCCCATGCCAATTAGCCTACACATTGGCCATTACTGCTTTTTTAACATCCGGCTGTCATTGTAGTTACTGGGGTTGGGATTTGGCACCCCAAACTAGTTTGCTGAACCCACCTTGAACCAGACCCAGGTGCGTTTGTCTTATCCCTAATAGGAAGGTACCTGCTATAAAGTTCTGAGGGCAGTTTATCAACTTCATATTCCTCACAGGTTTGCTGTTAAAAGGTAGAGGTCTATGGTACAACTGATCATTTGAGAACCAAAAGTTGTAAATATTGGTAATTTTATTTATAGCATTTATTGTTATATAAAGAAAGTTACATGTAACAGTTAAAAGAAACACTACGTACAGTATCTCAGGTAAATAACAAGTAGATAGGTAATTGGGGGCCGAGACCGAAAACAATATGCCAGAGTTGTACAGAGTATGTGGCCATAACAGCGTATACTTATTTGCGTATAGTGCTCAACGTGCCACACTAGGGTGTCTAATATACATTTATATCAATGGACAAGGCATATATGCTTCAATGAGTGAAAAATTTAGATAAACTATAATAACATGTGTAATATACGGTAGAATGAGGTAACTTAGCTTGGAATTTTCTAGGTAACGTAACGGAGGGTAATACTCCCCTGGGGCCTAAATCAGCCCAGAGATGGGGCAACATGAAGGCAAAATTTAAACCAGGATATGCAGCTTATCTGAAAAGCATATCCCATCACTGGGTTTCCAAATGGTAACTAAAAAGAGGGGGGTGTAGGGCGGGGGGAACAGTCAGAGTGGGGAGTAGAGATTGTGGGTAGGAGTCCCAGCGTAGAGGAGGCTGGGCGTAGGGGAATGGAGGGAGAGAAAGAGAGGGCAAAGGAGGCCTCTCGCCCGGGAAGTAGGGCGGGTCCAGGGGGGCTAACTCATATGTGCCATCTCCTGTAAATATGTGTCAGTGTATACAAAGTGGTTCCAGGGTCGCCAGGTCTCTCGGAAGGTCTCCTCCCGGTCATGCAAGGTAGCAGTAAGATCTTCCATGTTTCTCAATTCGTTCACCTTGGAGTACCACAGAGCTTTTGATGGGGGGGTTTTCCGATCTCCAACAGAGGGGGATGCATGCCCTGGCCGCGTTTGGCTGTTGGATTGTGAGAGAGGCCTTATATTTACTGATCGGTCTGTTGGAGAGATGGAGCAGGTAGGCCGCCGGGTCCCCTTCTAGGCATTTATTCTTTTTGATATTGTTTCCAGAATGATTTGCTTCTTACTTCTTTATAACAATCCTCCTAAAGGATAAAACGTACACCCTGCTCGGCACTCTTCCAGAGGCTAATATTCATTTGTCCTCGATCCATCCCGATCTGTCTGTGTGGCCCACTGGAAGCTGAAGAGGCACCATATGTGTTCCAACAAAGAATGCCCTCTTCATAGGAAAGAATGTGATATAACAGCGCAGTTATTTCTTTACATGTTTTCAGCTACAGTAATTTTCTCATATGATCTATTTTAGGTAGTGCATTCACGTTTAAATAAACCCTGCCATAAATAACACACACCTTTTATATTATAATGTACAAGCAAAATATAATCACTGCACTGTCAAAATCCAAATAAATAAGTGAAACCAAGCTGCAACTTTTTGTGAGATACACATAATAACATACACTTTCCCAATAAATAAGTTGCACTAATTTCTAAAATATGTGATTGAATGGGTGGAAAGTAACAGCAAATAAATAAAGTCCATCCAATGTGGTAACATCAATGTGAAATGACGAACGATTCACCCAAGGAATTCCTATGATCTCCTATTACGGGAGATCACAAGCGCTTTTGGCTTAATACCCAGCCCAGGCCTTTGTTAAACACAGCAACAGTCACAGCCTCAGCATCTTCATAGGTTTCCACCGCTCAAAGGAACATAATGCCACACGATCCCTATAAAGAAATAAAAGGCTTCCATAGTGTAAAATCCAATGGTAATTTTAATATAAAAAAATGTATTGCACTTACACTTAAGTAGATAAACAGAGCATAAAAAAATCAAGTCGGCCAGCTCACCAATGCAGCCCATCACTCTGGGACCTGCGCAAACGCGGTGACGTCAGCACGTCGCTCCTGCCTACGCGTTTCGTCACAATTGACATTGTCCAGGGGTACGGGCGGCGTGCTGACTCACCATTTTATATGCATCTCCAAAGGGAAAACCACACCTCATTCTGAGATTTAGGTAGCGGTCTCCAAAGCTACTTCCATTTTGAAAAAGGGCAAGTGCCCAAACCAATAGGAAACTTAAAGCTTGCAGCCTATTGGCTGTAAAAATGGTCTTTCCCATCCAGGATCAAGGGGAAAAATACTAAGTCTGATCCCTGTTTTTAATTAAAATTAAAAACAGGGATTAAGTTAAGTGATACAGAAAGGCGAGTCTTCGGCCAATCTGACCGACCGAAAGAAGGTCCGGTCTGAAGGACCAAAGAGTATAAAGACCTCACTGAGGACAACCACTTACCAAGGTATAACAACCTCTGGTAGTAGTGTCTCCAAAAAAAAAAATTATGAAAAAAATACCTACATCAGAAACCTCACGTTCTCTGGTGGTAATTTCTCCATAATAAATTCAAATAAAGTCCCACTGTGAAAACATAACCATTTTACACAATCGTGCAATGTGCATGATCCCAATTAAAGGTCACTAATGGGTCACAACTCACTGCGCAAACTCCATCGCACCTCATACAATGAACCTCTATTTCCACCGAAACAAATTGGATTGGGGATATATCTATCCACTAATTGTGTACACAATTGGGCATAATCTACCTCTCTAAGGGGACATGAGTTTAAAAAAGGATTTTCTATGGACCGACCGGAAAGGAGTCCGGCCACAAAGGCTGGAGAAATTAAATACTTCAGTGGAGACACCCGTTCACCGGGACATAGCGACCTCTGGTGGTGATTTCTTCAAAGGGAGCTGCAACCATCACCTACGTCCAGAGGCATAGTAGCCTCTAGTAGTAATTTATTAAAGGTGAAAAGTATGCCTCAGTAAGTCTCAAAAAATCCCATATGTTAAACATCCATTCAATGAATATAAATTTCATCGGGAGCAGATCCTCCCCCATTGGGTTCACAATTGGGCATCACCTATACCTCTCAAAGTGCTCGTAATCATTAATATAAATAAAAACTAAATTAATAAAAGTAAATTACAATTAAAAACAGGGATTAAGTTAAGTGATACAGAAAGGCGAGTCTTTGGCCAATCTGACCGACCGAAAGAAGGTCCGGTCTGAAGGACCAAAGAGTATAAAGACCTCACTGAGGACAACCACTTACCAAGGTATAACAACCTCTGGTAGTAGTGTCTCAAAAAAAAAAATTATGAAAAAAATACCTACATCAGAAGCCTCACGTTCTCTGGTGGTAATTTCTCCATAATAAATTCAAATAAAGTCCCACTGTGCAAACATAACCATTTTAACCAGTTGCCGACTGCCACACGCCGATATATGTCGGGTATTGGCCGAATTCCTATTGTGATGTGTGCGATAGTGTTTGGAAACCGAATGGTACTTGAAACCCTTTTTAATGTTGCTGTTATGCTCGCCAAGACGTACCTGCAAGGCACGCCTGGTCCTGCACATATATTGCAACCCACATGGGCATTGCAGCAGGTAGACTACACCCGTCGTAGAACAAGTAATGAATGGTTCACTACGATGTTCAACAGATGTACTTGATGAAACAAAAACATCTGTCCTCCTAGTCTTACATTTATTTAAGGAGCAGACTTGGCACTTGCGGCATTGGTGATACCCAGTTCGATTTTGAAAAAAACTGAGTTTTTTATTTGGAGGATCGAAAACGTTGGGGGCAATTTTATCCCTAAGTGAAGGGACATCCCTAAAAAATCACCTGTGGGTTCACCAGCAAAAAAGTCTTGATCACTCGATCATTGCCCAGAAAGTGCCAATATTTACAGATGATATTTTTTATCTGATGGTGTTGGGTAGAAAAGGTGGTAATGAACGTTACAGAAGGTAGCCCACCACCATTCCTATTCTTGACCTTCTCAGTCAGCAAGCTTGATCTATCTATCACACCAACCTGTTCAATGACATTTTGTAAGGACTCTGGGTTATAACCCTTTTCCACAAGTCTATTCTTAAGGACACTGGCCTGGGCCCTATAGTCTCCTACCTCTGTATAGTTGCGCCTTATTCTCAAAAATTGGCTCCTAGGTACTGATCTGAGCCAAGAATCGTGGTGGCAACTGTCCAGAGGTATGAAAGAGTTCCTACTGTCAACTTGAAGTAGGTGATAGTATTGAAACCATCTCCCCTCTTAGAAATAGTTAAATCCAAGAAGTTCACCATATTATAATGTGCATGTAAGTTGAACCTACATCTGCGAACTACTTCGCATCCAGTTCTTGCAATGGGTTGTGCACAATCCAGTGCGTTTGCATTGGTAAAATTACTTTGAAATACATGGCTTTATTGATTGGTTCCCTTTAAGTCACTCTAATTACAAATCGTGTGATATGTAAATATATTATGTTATATTATATTATCTACTTAAGGTCCGCCCTATAGCAGTTTTACTGCTAAAGGCAGCACCTCTGCGCCAGATCACGTATATATACACTTGATCTGGCTCTTCCGGTTGGGGGGTGTGTATGCGCACCACTGGTGGTTGCTATCGCTACTTGATGTCCGCTGGCACCTGCTGATTTTCAAGCAAAGAGGCAGAACGGCAGTCTGCCTATGTAATCAAGGCAGATCGCTGTTCTGACAGGAGGGAAGGCATGGATCCTGTGTCTCTGCAAAGCAAGGAATAGGGTCCATGTCTTCCCCTAGTAAAAGCACCTCCCACAGTGTAGTAAAACACAGGTTAGGCACACAGTTAACCCTTTGATTGCCCCTGATGTTAACCCCTTCCCAGGCAGTGTTGTTAGTACAGTGACAGTGTAAATTTTTTTTAGCACTGATCACTTTATTAGTGTCACTGGTTCCCAGTAAGTGTCAGCTAGTATCAGAATGCCTGCCACAATATCACAGTCCCTCTATAAGGGAACGCTGATCGCCGCCATTACTAGTAAAATAAGTAAATAAATTAAATTAAATTAAAATATCCCATAGTTTGTAGATGTTATAACTTCTACACAAGCCAATCAAAATTGTTAGTCTTTTTGTGTTTATAGCGCAAAAAATAAAAAAACGTAGCAGTGATCAATAACCACCAAAAAAAAGCTCTATTTGTGGGAAAAAAAGGCATAGATTTTATTTGATTACAGCGTCGCATGGCCACGCAATTGTCAGTTAAAGTAACACAGTGTCGCAAAAAATGGCCTGGTCATGGAGGATAAATCTCCTGGAGGTCAAGTGGTTAAATTGTGCCAGCTCAAGTAGTAGCAAACAGTAGGAAAGAGGCAGTTGGAAAGAGTTGTGAAGGAGCATCTTGCAATTGTTTCAAGAGACACATTTGCTGAAAATAAAATCACATCCGTTCTTTGTGAACCCCTCATCTCTACAGATTAGCTGTTTTCAAACAACCGGATGTGAAGTGGTTAAAAAAGAACATTAGATCATATGAAAGATTGTTTGTCTTTATTATTAAATAACATTTAACTTACCACGGTAAGAAAACTGTGACCTTTCTAGAGCTTCTATTTGCCGCACTTTAATGGGAACATTATAAATGCCAGGAGAGAGAGCGCAGAGCAAGGACAAGCCGAGACTCAAACAAATTAAAGTTTGATACAGCCGGCGGAGGGAGGACCGGCGCTTGTGTATCTCTGTACACATTGTCTGCTGGTATATGACTTTCCTATCACAAGCCTGACATTCAGAACACTGAAGACCTATGGGTGGCCTTTCCGCCTACAAAGTTAGCCTTATAGTCATCTAATTGCAGGCTCTGTATGACCCGAGTTAAACTTGCAAGCTCTGGAAGAAGAATGAATGGTACCGTTTGTTTACTGGTCTCCGGACAAGCTGCTGTTCTGTTTTGGCATGTGCTGCTGATTGGCAGAATATGCACTGTCCATAGGACTTGATTGCTGCGGGTATTCACAGATCAGTATCCACAATGGAGTCAGATATTATCTCTAAAGCAGACTTTGAAGACAAAGAAAAACAGACTGCCCCTTGTTTCTTAAAGTGAAGTCTGAATTATCTAAAAAGAACCATTATGAAGGGAAAACTCCATTTGTTGTTGCCACCATCCCAAATATATTGTATATAGAGAATGAGTACTTTAAGGGCGAACGTTTGAAGACACAATATTTTCAAAACATAGAAAAATGTATTCTCATAAAACAGTGTAACAGTCAAGGATAACAACCATACACAAAGTGATACATAATATCCATATATAGTATGGTATGAGAAAAAAGCACTTCTACTATGTACCGACGCGTTTCGGGAGATTCAAGATAAATCCCTTCTTCAGGGACATGAAGGAGATGATAGTTGGAGATGCTCAATACTACATTCATGGAATCAAATATTTGTTAAAAAGATTGTTAGGATGGCGCTGAGCAAAAATGGGGACACATACCCAGACTGAAGGAAATCACCAAGAAAAAAGTAAATCCTCAAGGCTCGAGAGATCCCTCACAAGGTACCCAAAAGGTAAGTCCCAGCAGCAGACTCGTACAGATCAACATGTGGCTTGAAATATGGGAATATCAATCCTTGATAAGGAATGATAGCGTTTGTCTCTCAGGGAACCCCAGAGCAGCAGCATCCGCCGAATGAAGTCTGGGTTTACTAACAAAGAAAAAATACAATCCTCTGCAGGTAGGCTTTGCACACTACAAGGATTTTAGCAAACATATTTTAGCTTCTGGTTGGTTTTTAACCAAAAATTATGATGATGAATAAGGTGCTTTACTTATCTTATTACTTGATCCTCAGGCTTACTCCTCTTTCTGCAAGCGCTCTGACGAAGCCTTACCCTTTACTGCCAAAATGGTCGCAGTTCTCTGACCCCACTCTGTACAATGTAAGATGACCTGTCTTGCATTGTATGGGGGGTGCTGATGACCTGCCTACAGCACAGGATGTCGGACAGCAAAGGAGAGGACCAGCTGCCCAGAGAGGTATAAGTATAAAACCTTTAGCCTCGTTCACACGCTTAGATTTTTGGACGACCGAACATCCGTTTTTTGTGGCATGCTAGTCTCATGTCGAAAGTGAAGAGGTTACTCACAATACGAAAATTTTCGTATGACAGAATACAACGTCAGAAGTGACATAATGTGTGGAATAGTTTTGTATGTATTCTTTCGTTTCTGAGCATGCATAGTCTTGCTCTTACGATTTTTTTCGTACAAAAACCGTACTAATGAAAATCGTACATTGAGTTCACATCCAACAAAAATTTTTCTGTACATCCAGTTTTTGTCTGACGAAAAAGCGAAATCAGCTGTCGAAAACACCGTACTAACGGTCCGAATATTGTCAGACAGCTCGTCGTACGAATTTTTCCATCCGATGTTCGTATCCTGTGTAGAAGCCTTAATTCATCATCCCATAGGCGAAATGAGTGGCTAACCTTTGCAGTAGGGAGAGGCCGAGGGACCTACCGTATGGATAAATATGTTTCAGCCCTCCAGAGTTCAGCTTTGGGTTTATTTTTCTTTTTTCAACTTTAGTTCACAGGTCTTTCTTGAAAAATCTTTTTGAAATCTTCGATGAGTTAAAAAAAAAAACATGAAAAGCCATAATTGAAGGAATGTGAAATTTTAGCAAAGTCAAGTAAGATTGTCTGAGTTCAGAAAAACACATTACGTTACTGTATATCCCCTTGTTTATACATAGACATTATCCATAAGAAAAATTGATTTCTCTGTTCTCCATAGCAAAAAAGCACCAACATTCAATTTTCTTTCTGTATAAATAAGTCCCTATGATTTTTCTTTTCCTGATGTGTAAAGGTAAAGCTACCTTTTAAAGTATTTGGCACATGCAATCTCTCCCCCACTGAGTCCCATCTGACTTTTTTCAAGCATACTTCTACAAGGATAAATTATAAATGTGGCCCTTAAAACCCTAGAAATTTGAAAGTGATATTCACAAGAACAAGAAGTTGTTATCTTTCTGGTGAATATTTTCTAAGGACATAGGTGAAAGAACAAGTTGAGAGATCTGAAATTAATGTGAAATGTATGGAGATTTCCTCCTTTTTCCTGGCTCGATAATGATCACTTATCTGTTGCTTTCAACTGCATTGTTCTTTAATTCCATGGTAAGAACATCACGGAGGTACATTTCTAACGGATTTCTCACCCCCATCCCCACTGTGTGATTATTAATAATTGTACTTGAAAAGAAGAACGAGAAGTTTAACTCATTCACATGTTTAGAAATGCTAGTAGAGGAGGGCAGCAAAATAGATTTGATCTATTTTATATTTAGGCCTCATTTACATTGCTGCTGGTAAACAGACATTTAGGAGCAGTTGGGCATTTTTTTCAGCTGCCCCTGAACTCAACGTTATCTTATAAGTACATGTACACAGGGTCGTTTACAGTCATTTCTAGGCAGATTTTAGAAGCATTTTTTGGAAAGCAAAAAAATGCATTCAGGACGGTTGTTCAGAGGCATTTGAAACGCCAAATGCCTGTAACAGCTTGTAAACACGTGGTAACTCACATTTAGCCACGTTTCATTTACAGACTTTTTCATTTTTGACTATTTAAAAAAAAAAAAATTTCTAAACCCAAACGTGGCTAAACACTTAGGTTTTTAAATGTCGGTTACTATCTGTCAAGTTAAATAGTTCAGGAGAGGTTTTAAAACGTCCCGTGTACATGAAGCCTTATGCCCCGTACACACGAACGGATTTTCCGACGGGAAATGTTTGATGTCAGGCTGATGGTGGAAAATCTGACCGTGTGTACGCTCCATCGGACAATTGTTGTCGGACTTTCCGCCAACAAATGTTGGCTAGCATGTCTTCAAATTTTCCGCCAACAAATGTGTGTTGTCAGATTTTCCGATCGTGCTTGCACAAGTCCGTCTGACAAAAGTCCAAAGTACAAACACGCATGCTCGGAAGCAGAAGCGGTCGGTCTTGTAAACCAGTGTTTGTAATGTAGAATTAACATTCGTGATGTGGCAAACTATGAAATCTCCAAATACAGCGCACAATTCTCTTCTTCTTTAATGGGAAAATAATGAAGCTGCTTTGCTGGTGATACTGATGGAGTTATTTCAAACATTTTTTTTTTTTTTGAAGTGATATCAAGAATAATATTATTATGTTTTTTTTTCTTTTAATTTGGGCAAGTTACCACAACACCATTATTCCGTAGTTTTTAAGATCAAAGATACAACTATGTTGGTGTCCCTTGTCAATTTTACATTGTATTTTTTAAAATGTAACTGCCGACTCCCAAACTGTCATTTGAAGTAAAACACATAGCCAAGTATTATTTTACACATTTTTTTTATTTTGCATTAAAAAAAAAAAAAAAATTAGACATGCTATCTTCCAATAGAACTTAACCAAAAAGTGCATTCTATGCATCCAAAATTAGAGAAAATATACCAAATCAAATCATTATTTAACCAAAAAAATAATGTCAAAGCAATAAATCCAAAGCCAATAATAAATAACACGTTATCTCCTCCAATTCTGCAACATGTCTGGTTGACGAACGGCCGTTCAGAAACAAACTGAAAAGCATGAAATGAAAAGCGCGAACTGAAAAGCGCTAATTGAAAAATGGGAAAAGAAAAGCGCGAATCAACACTCACCAAACTTCTACTAACATGAAATTAGCAGAAGGAGCCCAAAGGGTGGCGCTAAAGAGCTGAAAAACCATGTAGTACATCTAGTACGTCACTACGTTCGTAATTGTTGGCCAACATTTGTGTAACGGTGTGTATGCAAGACAAGTTTGAGCCAACGCCCTTCGGAAATTCCACGGTTTTGTTGTCGGAAAGTCCGATCGTGTGTACAGGGCTTTAGGGTTGGGTTTTCCATAAAAAATGTTCGATAGGAGCCTTTTGTCGGAAATTCCGACTGTGTGTAGGCTCCATCGGGCATTTTCCATCATAATTTCGGTCGCACAAAATTTGAGATCTGGTTCTCAAATTTTCCGACAACAAAATCCATTCGCATAAATTCGGATCGTGTGTAGGCTCCATCGGACATTTTCCATCATAATTTCGGTCGCACAAAATTTGAGATCTGGTTCTCAAATTTTCCGACAACAAAATCCATTCGCATAAATTCGGATCGTGTGTACACAATTCTGACGCACAAAGTGCCACGCATGCTCAGAATAAATTACGAGACGGAAGCGCTTGGTCTGGTAAAACTGCCGTTCGTAATGGAGATAGCATATTCGTCACCCTGCAATTTTTTAAATCGTTTAATGCAGCGCATTCTCTTCTTCTTTATAATGCTCGAAGAATGAAGTTGTTTTGCTGCTGATATTCACAAAGAGTTCTCACAAACTGATTTCTTTATTATTTCTTGTGATCTCCTGAATAATATTATTTATTTTTTTCGTCAGATCTCCATAATAATGTTTATAATTTTTTTTTTTCAAGATGTATTATTTTTGTTTATTTTTATAGTGATCTCCCTAATTTTTTTTCTCGGTTTGTGTCAAGTTACCACAACACCATTATTATCTTGTATTTTTTAATCTTAAGGAGGTTGGTGTTGGTGTCCCTTGTTAATTTGACCTTGTATTTTGGAAATGTACCTGTCTACTCACAAACAAACTGTCCTTTTTGAAGTAAAACACATAGGCAAGTATTTCTTAAAAAAAAATATCCATTTATTATGGATCATAACAAAATAAAGAGGAAGGCAACGCTGGAGAAACGGCTGAGATTGGTAAAGCCTTTGTACCCCAAGGCACACATCAATTATTTGCCAGCCAAAATTGGTGGCCTGAGGAGTCCCTATAATAGTGAGCACAATCCAGTCTAGGAGTCCAAGAGATCAGGAACAGCAGCAGATGACATCTATTTCCCCAGGCTGTGATCATACAGGTGTGAGTTGGCCCCTCAACCCCTTATTTTGTGTGATGACCTCATTTCCTCACACAAGAGGCATTGGCCCTCCTCCATTTGCTGCATTTTGTATGCAGTCACGGATGCAAAGGCCTCTTGGAGAGTGGGGTTGGTTCTGAGGGCCTCATTAGCTTCCCTATTCAGCCTGAGCGCTGCCTCCTCCACGTTACTCCCCTTCCTGGCCCTTTTAGTTTGAAGGCAGAGGGGAGGGACCTGAGATTGTGTGCGTCTCCTACTGGGCCCGGCCACCTCCTGGCTGCCACTTCCCTCCGTCACCTCCTGGCTGCCACATTCCACAACCACCTCCTGGCTGCCACATTCCCCCGCCACCTCCTGGCTGCCACATTCCCCTGCCACCTCCTGGCTGCCACATTCCCCCGCCACCTCCTAGCTGCCACATTCCACGGCCTCCTCCTGGCTGTGGCTTTCCTGTGTATAAAAAAGGGACATAGTTTTAGTTTTTCGTTCATCAATCACACACAGTTTGACTGTTGCAAATTGAATGTTAATAAATAGAAAAGACCATCATTCTGACCCCAGCATTTTTCATTCTTGTCTGAGACGTTTTTGGCCACTACTGTCTATTGATATGTAAAACACTTTATTAAATTAGCAATTAGTGATCAATAATAACATCTAGTTACCATCATTTATTTTACGACAATAAATATGTTGAACAATGCTATACCTGGCTAAAGCTGGGCTCCTCCACATATTCCTGGTTGGAAGGCCCATGGTGGGCGTCGGAAGCCTCAGCTGGGGTGGAAGGAAGCGTGTAAGGAAGAGTGGAAGGGAGGGTTGAGAGGGATTCCCTGACTTCAGTCTGGTCTGCCAGAAAATGCAGTTTGTCATAGTACCACAGCCTGGGTACATAAACGTCATCTGCTGCAGCTCCTGATCTCATGGATTTCTGGACCTTAATACGCTCACGATTATATGTGCTCCTCAGGCCACCAATTTTTTTTTTTAAATAGTTGATGTCTGCCGTGGGGATCTGTGGTTTCACCAACTCCAGCAGTTTCTCCATCACTGCCTGCCTCTTTATTTTGTTATTATAATGTGGATGTTTGACCTGCCACAGACAGGGTAGCTCCCTGTACTTGTCTATGAAGATTGGGAGAAAGCTGTGGTCTTTGAACCCATCCATTTTCTCTGCAAGACACAACACAAGACAAACCCTAATGTCAGGCTAAACTCTCATAATCTTGTGCCAATATAGCCCTCAATCTAGAAACAGTATAAGCCACTGATGCACCAAGTTCAAATTGTACCTTCGTTATAACGATCGTCGCTTTCGATACTTCGTCCTCTACTCACAGATCGTACGTACGATGCACGCGTGTTACGCTTTATATCCACTGCGCATATGTGAAACTCCGCCCCGACACCGACGCCGACTAGCCTCTGTTTAGGAGTGATGGCTTGCCGCATGCAGGTGTCCTGCTTGGTTATATAAAGGGGCAGCAAAGCCAACAGACGGTGAAAAACGAGGTCTGCCATCCTGATATAATTCCTGAAATAATCAGGATTATTCTCACGGATCTCCCGCAATAAAGGCATGTGCGAGAATTGGTCAATCAACCAATTCTTCGTCTATGAACTCCTCCCCACCCTGTTTATGGACTGGACTTGGGTCAAAGCAAGAACCCCAACACCAAGCCCCTGCACAGCACAAACTCTACGACAAGTACGTAACCGCAACATGGCTTCAAAACGGTCGGCTGGTCAGAATGAACTCACAGAACGCACTGAAAAACAGAAAGGCCTGAGAAGAGCG
Organism: Aquarana catesbeiana; assembly: GCF_042186555.1. NCBI lineage: Eukaryota > Metazoa > Chordata > Amphibia > Anura > Ranidae > Aquarana > Aquarana catesbeiana. The sequence continues at coordinate 32,674,715 of NC_133335.1, read as the reverse complement.
AGCTGAAAATCAGAAACGAGCGGACAAGAATGCACTGCAAATTCAAATACGTACTATAAAATACGCACTGAAAAACAAATGCAAACTGTCTGCACGCACTGAAAACCAGATACGAACCCACAAGCACAAACTGAAGAGCAGTAATGATGGGAAAAGCACGAGTCTGAAAAGCGTGAATCGTCTCTCTCACCAAACTTCTACTAACACGAGATTAGCAGAAGGAGCCCAAATGGTGGTGCGCATGGTATTGAACTGCTCTTTTCTAGTGCCGTCGTACGTGTTGTACGTCACCGTGTTCTTGACGTTCGCAATTTCTGACCAACTTTGGGGGGCCGTGTGTATGCAAGACAAGTTTGAGCCAACATCCGTCAGAAAAAAAACATGGATTTTGTTGTCGGAATGTGCAATTGTGTGTATGGGGCATTAAAGTTAAGTAGTGCTGCCTTATAACAAAGAGGCCAATGGTGCCATCAACTGTAAACTAACGTGCCATTGGAAATGCATGTAGGGGATAGCCTGTTAACTAATGCTTCAGTTATTTTATCCTGGCATAGTTGTGTGCACCAGTCTAATCCACTATTTTTGATAATAGTGATCTAATAACCCTCTGTTTATAATCTGTATCTGTTAGTAATGCAGAAGAGCTTTTCCCAAACACACCCATTGCACAAAAAACAGAAACACTTGGCATATCTCAGTGTCAGCGAGCTGGTGGTAAGTAGGCTTTGGTTTTTTCCTGGGCATTCCCCAGGCTTTGTTTGCATCAGTATTACAGTGAAAAAGTATTCGCACCCCTTAAAATTTTCCATATTCTGTCATGTTACAACCAAAAACGTAAATGTATTTTATTGGGATTTTATGTGATAGACCAACACAAAGTAGCACATAATTGTGAAGTGGAAGGAAAATGATAAATGGTTTTCAAAGTTTTTTTACAAATAAATATCTGAAAAGTGTGGAGTGTATTTGTATTCAGCCCCCTTTACTCTGATACCCCTAACTAAAATCTAGTGGAACCAATTGCCTTCAGAAGTCATCTAATTAGTAAATAAAGTCCACCTGTGTGTAATTTAATTTCAGTAAAATACAGCTGTTCTGTGAAGCCCTCAGAGGTTTGTTAGAGAACCTTAGTGAACAAACAGCACCGTGAAGGCCAAGGAACACACCAGACAGGTCAGGAATAAAGTTGTGGAGAAGTTTAAAGCAGGGTTAGGTTATCAAAAAAATATGTCAAGCTTTGAACATCTCATGGAACACTGTTCAGTCCATCCTCTGAAAATGGAAAGAGTATGGCACAACTGCAAACCTACCAAGACATGGCCGTCCACCTAAACTGACAGGCCGGGCAAAAGAGAACATTAATCAGAGAAGCGGCCAAGAGGCCCATGGTAACTCTGGAGGAGCTGCAGAGATCCACAGCTCAGGTGGGAGAATCTTTCCACAGGACAACTATTAGTCGTGCACTACACAGATCTGGCCTTTATGGAAGAGTGGCAAGAAGAAAGCCATTGTTGAAAGAAAGCCATTACAAGCCTCATTGCAGTTTGTGAGAAGCCATGTGGGGGACACAGCAAATATGTGGAAAAAGGTGCTCTGGTCAGATGAGACCAAAATTTTACTTTTTGGCCTAAAAGCAAAATACTATGCGTGGTGGAAAACAAACAGTGCATATCACCCTGAACACACCATCCCCACCATGAAACATGATGGTGGCAGCATCATGTGTGGGGATGCTTTTCTTCAGCAGGGACAGGGAAGCTGGTCGGGGTTGATGGGAAGATGGATGGAGCCAAATACAGGGCAATCTTAGAAGAAAACCCATTAGAGTCTACAAAAGACTTGAGACTGGGGCGGAGGTTCACCTTCCAGCAGGACAACGACCCTAAACATACAGCCAGAGCTACAATGGAATGGTTTAGATCAAAGCATATTCATGTGTTAGAATGACCAAGTCAAAGTCCAGACCTAAATCCAATTGAGAATCTGTGGCAAGACTTGAAAATTGCTGTTCACAGACGCTCTCCATCCAATCTGACAGAGCTTGAGCTATTTTGTAAAGAAGAATGGGCAAAAATTTCACTCTCTAGATGTGCAAAGCTGGTAGAGACATCCCCAAAAAGACTTGCTGCTGTAATTGCAGCAAAAGGTGGTTATTGACTCAGGGTTTTGGTTGTAACAAAATGTGGAAACTTTCAAGGGGTATGAATACTTTTTAAAGGCACTGTACATTCAACTTTCCTGGTGCCTATCCATGGCAGCAAACAATTTTATGTTTTCCTTGTGCCTCCAAGGCAGCATACATGTATTCAATATGCTGACATGGATAGGCTTGCTTTATCACAGCCATCATTCAAATTCAAATCCGTCTTGGGATGGTGAATATATTTGGTGATCCAAGTAGAGCGAGAGAGAAAGGGAACTGCGCAGCAGTCAGTAGGAAGTATACCTAGAACTTAGAAAAAAAAAGCTGTCTCAGCTCAACCAGCCCAAAAGCATAAAAATAGAATAGTTCTAAATATGCATTTACCGAAAGCTCCCACTCTATTCATTTTCCCTCTAACATGAGTTTGACAAATCTCAATAATTCAAAGTTTTTTCTTTTGAACTTTTTTGATCATTATAATTGTGTGTTAAGCATTACCTTGAGGGCCCTTTCATTTTGTAGTATTTCAAGGAAGTATACTTACCCACATGTGTCTCAGAATCTTAACTACAACACATTACATTCAGGTCAGAGTCAGTGTTTGTGTAAAGCCTATCCCCCAAAATTCTTTATATCGACTATTGTTGGCGCTTAATGGAAATGTTAAGGTTACACACAACATCATGACCGCCACGTGTGACAGGTCAACCAATTGGCTGCTAGATCTGAAAACTGCACCATGAGGGGAGGTCATGTGCCCCCCCCCCATACTAACAAGCACTGGGTAATTTTGCAGCAGCAACCAATGAAAATAGAATATCAGGGAAGTGCTGATAAGGTGGTGGGGGGGGGGGGGGCATTTTATAGACCCTGCCACTTTCTCCTAAATGAATAAGACAACAAGACCTTCTAACGGTAATATCTGGTTTTAGCATAGCTAAAACGTTTTCTAGAGAGCATTAGCAGTTCACTGATGACACTAAGCCAGGGGTGTCCAAACTTTTTTTAAAGAGGGCCAGATTTGATGAAGTGAGCATGCGTGAGGGCCGACCATTTTGCCTGACATTCTTTGAACCATTAAAATTCGGTCTGTGTGTTAGTTCGAGCACTAATACACTACCCAACAAGAATTCCCTTGCCTTTGTGGCTGTGTGTGAGTAAAGAGATGATCTTGCGTGTTATTTGGATATACCGTTTTTATTGGCGTATAACACGCACCTTCACTTTAAGTGGTCTGAAGCTGCATGAGTGCTGCCTGTACTGGGGAGCTACAGTTCATTGAGGGAACCATGAATGCCAACATGTACTGTGACATACTGAATTGGAGCATGATCCCCTCCCTTCAGAGACTGGGCCGCAGGGCAGTATTATCAACATGATAATGATGCCAAACACACCTCCAAGACGACCACTGCCTTGCTAAAGAAGCTGAGGGTAAAGGTGATGGACTAGCCAAGCATGTTTTCAGACCTAAACCCTATTGAGCATCTGTGGGGCATCCTCAAATTGAAGGTGGAGGAGTGCAAAGTCTCTAACATCCACCAGCTCCGTGATGTCGTCATGGAGGAGTGGAAGAGGACTCCAGTGGCAACCTGTGAAGCTCTGGTGACCTCCATGCCCAAGAGGGTTAAGGCAGTGCTGGAAAATAATGGTGGCCACACAAAATATTGACACTTTGGGCCCAATTTGGACATGTTCACTTAGGGGTGTGCTCACTTTTGTTGCCAGCGGTTTAGACATTAATGGCTGTGTGTTGAGTTATTTTGAGGGGACAGCAAATTTACACTGTTATACAAGCTGTACACTCACTACATTACATTGTAGCAAAGTGTAATTTCTTCAGTATTGTCGAATAAAATATTCACAAAAATGTGATGGGTGTACCCACTTTTGTGAGATACTGTATATCTTTTGTGGCCCCGGCGCTGGGAGATCGTTGGGGGGCCACAAAAAATATATATGTCCAGATAACCAGGCCGGCCGCTCAAAACCAGAACGCGGGCCGCGATTGGCCCGCGGGACGAACTTTGAACATGCCTGCACTAAGCTGTCATTCTGTTACAGCCGTATCGCAAAGAGGAACATTCACGCAGTTACCCACAGTGCTGGTATGTTGCTGAATTTTGCGTTTGGTATGGAGCTCCTTTTTAAACATATCTAACTGCAGACAATCCACATATACCAGAGCTGAGCATTGTTTGGTATCGCTGCTGATTTTTCTGCCTGTCTGCTTCAGGAACAAACTCAGTTTCCACAGACGTCTTCCATACATGAGTTATTCAGAGTCTGGCTTGCCACAGCTTTGTTGTTGTCAGATGCTCACAGAATTGTTCTGATATGTCATATGCAGAAGCTATCATAAATAACTGATGTGCTTTGTGCAAGAAAAGCAGTGGTGAATGGCAACTAGACGTCCTATTGCAGAGGTGAACAAAAGGATGGGATTAAGTTGTGTAAAGATACTACTGAGAAAGATCAAGCTAATACAACATATAGTGCATGCTTTTTCAAGAGCAAATCCATCACAGACCCACTAATATGTATGCAGGTACAATTTGCCTTATTTAACAAGCGTAAAGAACAACAGTGAGCAATACCCCTTGACAATCAATTAATAATGACCTTTTAGGAGTTTAGAATGGAGAAAGTATACAAACTAATGCACAGGGGGAAATATGTAAAGTGTTCAACTAACTTTCATAAAACTTTTTTATGGAGTGTTGCACCCATCTACTCTTTTTATCTTTTCTCTCTTCTTTCAATCTCCCTACAAACATTACCGATTCTTGAGACACGAGGGTTAATGTAAAATTTTGTTCACTTAGCAAGGTAAATTTTCACTTTTGTGTTTTGCTTACTTTGAATAATCATCTGCATAAAAAAAAAAAAAAAAAAAAAAAACAGAATTTGCTTGCACATCATTGAATGGTTGAAATGAACACAGCTGCGACTTATTTACCAAACTAAGGAGACATTTAGGGTCGGTTCACACATGGGCAACACGACTTTAGCGCGACTTTGTACCGCGACTTCAACGCGGCTTCAGTGCGACTTTAGCGCGACTTCAGCGCGACTTCGGCAAATTACGAGGCGACTTGAAGTCGCCTCCATGACAGGCGACTTCGCCTGTGGCCAATCACCTCTCTGGGAGGGAGGGGGGAGGGAGGGGTTTTCTCTGCAAAGTCGCTTGAGAGATCCGACTTGCAGGCGACTTACATTGAGTTGAATGGGTACAAGTCGCCTACAAGTCGGATAGAAGTAGTACAGGAACCTTTTCTGAAGTCGGAGCGACTTCAGTAGTGTCAATTAAGACGCTCCCATTGCCTACCATGATAATCTAAATGCAAAGCGACTTGGGGCGACTTGGGGCGACTTGAGGGCGTACAAGTCGGATCCCAAGTCGCCCCAGTGTGAACCGACCCTGACTTTGCAAAGTGAACATTTACTCTGCTAACTGCACATGTTCTACTCTACTCCTTTGGTAAATCAACTTCCGTCCCAATACAAAGTTCTAGTCTGATAAATGATGACATAGACCATTGCGAGTTATATAGGTCGTTTTTGGACCAGTTTTTCTGCTCCAATCTGACTTTCAAACACTCATAAACAACAAGACTAATGTCCAACAGGGTTGCTAATGTCCATGCTGAACAATGGCACAGTGTTGAATTATTAGTTATCTCCCAGATTACACACTTGGGAAAGTAATAGAAGAACAAGTGCAGCAGTGTAAAAATTCACCTGCTCCTCAAATTCTGCTTATTGTAATGCATTCTTGTGCAAAGAAAATGCATCACTAAACACCTACTGTACAGTGGCGGCCCGTGCATTGTGGGTGCATGGGCGCCGCCCCACCAACCATGCGCCTGGCCCCTTTCAGGACGCCGGACGCATGGATTCATATGGTGGGGGAGGGAGGGGGTGGTACTTTTTGAAGCACTTGATTAGAGCCAGAGGCTCTATTAGGCTTCAAAATAGGGTGGGCTCGAGACGCAGAGAGAGCGCCCTCATCCCACCCAATTGTGTGACGATAGCAAATTAATTTTCACTATTTTCACACTAACCTTTCTCCCCGCCATTCAGGAGGCAGGGCGTCAGACCTGTTTCCTGATTGGCCAAAGCACCAGGCCACCCTATTGGATGCCTGGCGCTTAGGAAGAGGAGCGGAGGAGAAACACTCTGGAGCGGAGGTCGCCGCCACTCTGGTGCACTTAGAGAAGCTGCTGTCTGGCAGTAAGTGCGGGGGGTCCATCTGTCAGAGCCGCGCGGGGGAGTTGGGGGGCTGGCAGAGCCGCGAGCCCCGCGAGTGGGGGGGGTCGGTGGGCACAGTGCCTACATATGATGGGCACAAGTGGCTGCATATATTGGGCACAAGTGGCTGAATATGATGGGCACAAGTGGCTGCTTTTGATGGGCACAAGTGGCTGCATTTGATGGGTACCGTGGCTGTGTTTGATGGGCTCAGTGCCTGCATATGATGGGCACAGTGCCTGCATATGATGGGCACAGTTGGCTGCATTTGCTGGACACAGTTGGCTGCATCAGATGGGCACAGTGGCTTCTTTTGATGGGCACAAGTGGCTGCATTTGATGGGCACAATGGCTGCATTTGATGGGCACAATGGCTGCGTTTGATGGGCTCAATGGCTGCATATGATGGGCACAGTGGCTGCATATAATGGGCACAGTGGCTGCATATGATGGGCACAGTGGCTGCATATGATGGGCACAGTGGCTGCATATGATGGGCACAGTGGCTGCATATGATAGTCACAGTTGGCTGCATTTGCTGGACACAGTTGTCTGCATATGATGGGCACAGTGGCTGCATTTGATGGCACAGTGGTTGAAATTGATGTTTTTGTTTCAGTATTTTTCAGAATTTTTCAGTTCATTTGCGCCCCCCTCAAAAAAAAAATGTGAGCACCAGCCGCCACTGCTACTGTATTTTTATTGCTTAATCTCATACTCCAATTGTTTATTTTATCCAGGGGTATAGAAGGCATAACTGAGACTGATTTAAAATTGGTTGCAAAGAGTTTTTCCTAAATTATTTTAAATTAAGCCCAACTGTGCTATAACCTATAATAACCTATAATAATATATCAGCTGTCAGAAATTAACTTCACTTGTTTGACTACATAAAACTACTAATGACTGATCTGTGACTTATTGTTGTATGTGATATTATATGTGTGTCCAGTTCTAGAATTAAATAGAGAATAGTATTGGGGGGGAATTCAATAAAGCTGCTCTGTCACTTTTCTTGCACCAAAGCATTTGCAAAATTTTTGGTTCTGAGAGCAATTTGCACACCAAATTCAGATAGTTCTAAAATGTGACACTTTTACATTATGTTGCATTGAACGCTTCAAATGTAAAAGTGAAGTTAATTAAGACAACTCTCTTTAGAAAACCTGGCTCAGACAGATTTTGCAAAAGTGTCTCATGTGCATTATAATAGTGGAGCAGCATGAGCCAAATTCAAGTATACGTCCTAGAAAGGTACATGAAGTTGGTGCATTCTTCACCACTTTTAGAATGCATGAGAGACACTTTCACAAAATCTGCCTGCTACAGTATTTATTAATTCAAGGGATAACATGTTTAGGAGTTGAAACAGTGAAAAATAATACAATAAACCCTTTTTAGTAATAAATAAATAAAAAAGCAATTGCAAAAACCCTTAGGCCTTCGTTTTTCTCTGTCCTTGGTGCTGAAACACCATCGGGTTGATTTACTAAAACTGGAGAATACAAAATCTTTTGCAGCTCAGCATAGAAACCAAGCTTCCAGGTTTTAGCTCCCGTTCTTATTGACTGCGGCTTTGAAATCATTGATGAAGTGAACAGGGGCTTATCTGAACAAGCTGAAGTTAGACGCTGATTGGCTACCATGCACAAGTGCACCAGATTTTGCACTCTCATTAGTAAATCCACCTCAATGCCTGATCAAAATGACGTTAGTTTTCCCAGACATTAAAAAAAATACTGTATATATTTTAACCACTTTTTCTTTTTTTCTTTAACGTATCTTATTGAAAATCTTCAAGGACAAGAACAAGTACATCATTGAAGATCATTGCGACAATGGCACAAATACAGAGTGTTTTTATCATACAAAAGATTATGCTACACTTTGTTATTCATGCAAAATGGGAAAATAGACATTAAGGCATACACAATCGAATGTATCAAAGAGATCACCCTGTTGTCTGACAAAAATGAACAGATAAAATAAAAAACCCTATTTAAACACTGACAAACAGGTATAACCCACAAAGGTTAGTGAGTTGTCAACAACATATGCATCTGGTCACACAGTAAAAGTACTAGATTGAGACAATGGTCAATGGTCATCATGCCCAAAGCATCAAAGTAATGAAGAGAAAAGGTTGGTCTGTGGCAAAATTAGGTGTACATAGAAAATACCAAACATATACTGTTATAAGGTTATACTGGGTCAGAGATCAGAGAAAGCACAGAGTCACTGGCAGGGCTTTTTTTCAGCAAGAACATCGGGGAATGCAGTTCCAGCACCTTTAGCACTGAATGTATGCAATGGCAAGGGGTGCTGGGGTGTGATAGAGGATCTACTGATGCTGGCTGCTCGGGGTATCTATTGTTGCTGGAGGGGATTTATTTTTGCATGGCAATCTATTGTTGCTGGAGGAGGATCTTTTGTTACTGGGGGGTCAATTGTTGCTGGAAGGTATGTACTGTTTAGAGAGGGGTGGGTCTACTATTACTGACTGCGGGAGAGTCTATTGATGCTGACTGCGGAGAGATTTGTAATTGCTGGTGGGGGGTCTATTGTTGCTGGGGGGGTGTATTGCTGCTGGCTGCAGGGGATCTATTTATTGCTTTTCATGTTATTATTACAAATCTCCATACAAATTACTTAGCACTATAAAAAGGACCATACTGGGAGCTGGTAGGGTGTGGAACCAAGAGTCTGTGCTTGGAGGTGGGTAGGGGCAGAACGAAGGGTCAGTGCTCAGAGGTGAATAAAGAAAGTTCCTCTAGGTGGGACTTTTAAGGGGCAGTGAACAACTATACGGTCACAATTAAGTACAAAAAATATATACATTTTAATTGATCGAGGTTAAAATGGAAAATATATAGCAGAGTGCTCAGAGGTGGGTAGGGGCAAAACCAAGGGTCAGTGCTCGGAGGTGGGTAGGGGCAGAACAAAGGGTCAGTGCTCGGAGGTGGGTAGGGGCAGAACCAAGGGTCAGTGCTCGGAGGTGGGTAGGGGGCGGAGACATGAAATTACTTAGAAGTTCCTGCACCTATTCTCTGAGAAAAGAAGGACTGGTATTCTGAGTATCCATCAGGGACCCCAGATCTTATAAAATTTTCTCGGGCATCCTCTAGCCTCATATGGTAGTTTATACAGGGGCAAGTTTTGACTGAAAAGTTTTTTCCATGTACAGATACAGTCAGGTCCATAAATATTGGGACATCGACATAATTCTAATCTTTTTTGGCTCTCTACACCACCACAAAGGATTTGAAATGAAACAAACAAGATGTGCTTTAACTGCAGACTTTCAGCTTTAATTTGAGGGTATTTACATCTAAATCGGGTGAGTGAACGGTGTAGGAATTACAACAGTTTGTATATGTGCCTCCCACTTTTTAAGGGACCAAAAGTAATGGGACAATTGGCTGCTCAGCTGTTTCATGGCCAGGTGTGTGTTATTCCCTCATTATCCCATTTACAAGGAGCAGATAAAAGGTCCAGAGTTCATTTCAAGTGTGCTATTTGCATTTGGAATCTGTTGCTGTCAACTCTCAATATGAGATCCAAAGAGCTGTCACTATCAGTGAAGCAAGCCATCATTAGGCTGAAAAAACAAAACAAACCCATCAGAGAGATAGCAAAAACATTAGGTGTGGCCAAATCAACTGTTTGGAACATTCTTAAAAAGAAAGAACACACCGGTGAGCTTAGCAACACCAAAAGACCTGGAAGACCACGGAAAACAACTTTGGTGGATGACTGAAGAATTCCCTGGTGAAGAAAACACCCTTAAAAACAGTTAGCCAGATCAAGAACCTCTCCAGGAGGTAGGTGTATGTGTGTCAAAGTCAACAATCAAGAGAAAACTTCACCAGAGTGAATACAGAGGGTTCACCACAAGATGTAAACCCTTGGTGAGCCTCAAAAACAGGAAGGCCAGATTAGAGTTTGCCAAACAACATCTAAAAAAGCCTTCACAGTTCTGGAACAACATCCTATGGACAGATGAACCAACTTGTACCAGAGTGATGGGAAGAGAAGAGTATGGAGAAGGAAAGGAACTGCTCATGATCCAAAGCATACCACCACATCAGTGAAGCATGGTGGTGGTAGTGTCATGGCGTGGGCATGTATGGCTGCCAATGGAACTGGTTCGCTTGTATTAATTGATGATGTGACTGACAAAAGCAGCAGGATGAATTCTGAAGTGTTTCGGGCAATGTAATCTGCTCATATTCAGCAAAATGCTTCAGAACTCATTGGGCGGCGCTTCACAGTACAGATAGACAATGACCCAAAGCATACTGCGAAAGCAACCAAACAGTTTTTTAAGGGAAAGAAGTGGAATGTTATGCAATGGCCAAGTCAATCACCTGACCTGAATCCGAATGAGCATGCATTTCACTTGCTGAAGACAAAACTGAAGGGAAAATGCCCCAAGAACAAGCAGGAACTGAAGACAGTTGCAGTAGAGGCCTGGCAGAGCATCACCAGGGATGAAACCCAGCGTCTGGTGATGTCTATGCGTTCCAGACTTCAGGCTGTAATTGACTGCAAAGGATTTGCAACCAAGTATTAAAAAGTGAAAGTTTGATGGATGATTGTTAATCTGTCCCATTACTTTTGGTCCCTTAAAAAGTGGGAGGCACATATATAAACTGTTGTAATTCCTACACCGTTTACCTGATTTGGATGTAAATACCCTCAAATTAAAGCTGAAAGTCTGCAGTTAAAGCACATCTTGTCAAATCCATTGTGGTGGTGTACAGAGCCAAAAAGATTAGAATTGTGTTGATGTCAAAATATTTATGAACCTGACTGTATGTAAAACTTCAGTATGGGTCCATCAATCGTCTTCCTGGCATAATAGAGTAGGAGACGAAGAAAATGTTTAGTTACAGTAGTGGCAATAAATTCTGTGACTTGTGACCAAAAAGGTTGGATACTATTACAACCCCAGACCATGTGCTCTAAGTCACCCGGTTCACTTTCACATTTGTGGCGTGTAGGGATATCCCGTTTATGCATTTTAAATGAATGCACTGGTGTATAGAACACCCTGTGTAAATATTATAACTGGATAAGTCTGTCCCTGATCAAGATCACAGTACTAGAATGAGAATTAAACAATTCCTGATAATTTTCAGCAGTAAGATCAAGGACATCACCCAGCCAGCAAGTTTGCATTATAAGAAAATATTTAATGCGGACCTTCAGTCATTATTTCATCTTTCCATCTATTAAATCTTCTGCCCTTGTTGTTTTAACTTTGGATAGTAAAACATGTTTTTTCTGCCAGTAAATCCCTTATACAGCCCACTTCCTTTTTCTTGTCTGGTCATTTGCTTAGGCTTATGACATCATGCACAATTGCCAGTAAGATAGAGGGTGGGGTGGGGGCAGGAAAGTGGAAGAGGGATGCGTCACAATAGAGCCAAGGAGAGCTGCAGAGCTGGAGGGGGCTGAATGAGGGTGAAGAAAACAGGAGACTGCAGAGATCTGTGTGTATTCATTGGGAGAGGAGAAATGTGCAGGCAAGCAGTGGTGTGAGTGTGTCTGTCTGTATATGTGTGTGTGTGTTGTGTCGGTGTGTGTGCCTTTGTAAACCTAGGAAGTGAACAGGCAGCAGCTTCAGCTAAAATGGCTGAAACCAGACTCAGTGGAGGGAGATTTCTGCAGCATATTTGGCAAGTACAGAATCACGGTATATATAAAATAATATGCAAAGTGGTTGGAGCTTCAGAATGGCAAAGATGTTTTTATTACAAATTATGTGAGCAGACCGTAGTTCCTCTTTAACCACTTGCAGACCAGCCGCCGCCATTATACTGAGGCAGGTCGGCACGATCCGGCAAATCGCCATGGGTGTATGTCGGCACCTTCAAGTGATTGGACATGGGGCTTAAAGGAGAGTTCAGAGTCCAGGACTACTCCTAGTACCTTGGCATGTGGGGATGGGCTGATAGTTGTGCCATCAATTTTGACCGAGAGATCAGGGGAAGAGGCATGTGGGGGAGGAAAAATGATAAGTTTGGTTTTGGATAGATTAGGTGTTGCTTTTTTAGATCTTTTAGCGTGCTTCACTTTGCCAGACAGCTTCTATTTAAAGCGGGGGTTCACCCACACCGCCAAAAAAAAAAAAAATATTAAAAGCCAGCAGCTACAAATACTGCAGCTGCTGACTTTTAATACATGGCCACTTACCTGTCCCAGGGTCCAGCGATGTCGGCAGGGGACGCCGAGAACCCGCTCGGTTCTCGGCAGCTGCCGCCGCCATCCTAGGTGAGGGAGTCAGGAAGTGAAGCATTGCGGCTTCACTTTCCGGTTCCCTACTGCGCATGCGCGAGTCGCGCTGCGCGTCCCTAGTGGTCCCCGCTCTCTCCTGGGAGCTGTGTGTTCCCAGCAGACAGCGCGGTCGGGACGGGAAGAGGCATAGACTCCCATGGGAGTCTATGCCGGAAGTGGGTGCAAATACCTGTCTTAGACAGGTATCTGCACCCCCCTCCCCCCTGAAAGGTGCCAAATGTGACACCGGAGGGGGGGAGGGTTCAGAAAAGCGGAAGTTCCATTTTTGTGTGGAACTCCGCTTTAAGTGATTTCTTGATTCAACAGGTATGGTAGCAATCAGGCTTGGGTGCGACAAGTGAAATTCAACTTAGCTTTCCAAAAAATGTGGTTAATCACAGTTCATTCATGATTTAGCAAAGGGTTGGGGGGCAATTACTTTTTCACATAGGGTCAGGCAGGTTTGGACAAGTTTTTTCTCTTAATAAATGAAATCATCATTTAAAATTACATTCTTTTTTTAGCAGCTGGGGTGGAAAAGGTTGTTTTGTTAAAATAATATTTCTGAACCAGAAAGATCATTACAAAAAGTCGGTCAGAGTTCTTGGATAGCAGAAGTTTGCTGATGTTACTTTTTTCCCTTCCTTGATTTGTTCCTGAAAATTTGAAAAGTGCTGTAGCCAATCAGAGAGCATCTTGCATCGATCCGATATTGGTAAACTTAAATCGAATTGGTTGTTATAGCTTACTGTGCAGTAAATTGCTCTTTGCGCTCCTGTAATGATTTCTTCTCATCATTTACCTCCTTTTTCTGCAGAAACATTGACCAGTCAGGATTCCACAGTAAATATCCACTCTTTCCTTGCACACTCATTCACTCTGTCATTTAAACTGGGCATTTGCTCGGAAAAACCTGTCAGCTTAGTGTAACATAAGAGGTTTTTCATCCTTCACCCATTAACATGCCGCCCTCGCCACACACATCATCCCTAATAATTCCAAATGGAAAGTGTTAAAATCGAGACTCCCCTGACATAGAAAAAGGATATAGAGATGAAAGAGTAATCAATCTCTCATAAATTATATACAGCAGCAGATAAATTATATATTAAAAGCCACAGTAAAATGATCGGGAGGAACGGTAATTTATTCTGCTGAATTCTATCAGATTAAATCCCAGGAAAGATCAAACAAAAAGTTATAAAATAGGAATTAAAGGTAATAAAGGCTGCTTGACATGAGATAATTCTGCAAGCTGTAATGCATAATTAAGGGCCCAGAGGTCATGGGTTAACGTTAACACTTTGCTGGAGCAACAGTTTTCTATGAAGTGCGGGTCACCTGACTGATGGCACGGATGAGCAATAACAAGAGCAAGTGCCTCTAAGACATTAATTTCTAATTCATGTAATTACTTGCTAAACCATCTGGAATCAACATAAAACAAATTAATCTTTTTGTGCCTTAAAAGAATATCAATAAAACGCATAGGGTGGGTACTGAGGAGGGCCCAGTACAAAGGTTCCTATTACTTTTTGAAATGTTTATTAGTTAAGAGCATCAAGTAAAGCTAACACATTTCGGGGAAAAGGCCTCCCGTTTCCTCAGGGCTGAAGCAAGAGATGCAATTACAATCCTGATGGGATGCAATAGGAGACCTATATCAGGGCTTGATAAAGACTGTCAAATTTTATTGGCATTGCAAAATACTGTTACTATTAAAAGTCTGGAAGTTTTCTTACTTAAAAAAATAAAATAAATATTCTGCAGTCATAGATAATGTAAAGTAAATTTGTAAGTTCTGTATATAATTGTATTCTATTTTTCATGTATTGCACACTACTATCACTGTGCACACGGCACTAATAATGTTTTCATTACATGCTTGCATTCTTTCGAGTTCTGATTAGAATTAGTCTGCCTATGTTACGCCCCCTGTTACCATAAACGTACAATTGTAATATTAATGTGATACCTAATCATGCGTATAAAAACCTTCAATTGCATCATAATAAAACAAAACTGTTATTTGGAAAGATGCAGAGTGTATCTTTTGTGTCTGTTCCCTACTGCAGTAGTTATTATTAATTTGGAACCGCTAATCAATATGAGGATAAGAGTTGCCTATCTATAAAATGTCAAGGTCAATAATAATGTTGCATTTAAAGCAAATCTGCACTGTCAGGGTAAATAGGTGTCATTGCTCCTCTGGGCTGCAGATTGTGTACCTTACTTGAATAACTCACTGTGCTTCCCTAAGCTCACAACGATGCGATTTTGAATACATTCTAGAACACATTGATTTACATGAGAAGTTAAGTAATGTGTTTCTTTAGAAGTTGTTCAGATACAGTATATGCAATCTTAATGCAATGCAATTTTGAAAAGGGTCCTGTGCGTGTTTGGTGCGATTTTGAGCCCCATATACTTCAATAGAAACTTCATGAAAATAGCTTTTCAAATGCAATGTGATTCCAGTGTGTTTTCTAGGACTCTAGAGAGACTGGAGAGAGAGAAAGAGGAGAGAGAGAGAGACCAGGACATAAATCAAAATTGCAGCTCCATCCAAATTGCTTTGGAAAAGCAGATGAACTTAGATGAAGTCGCACTGGCTGTGATCCGCCAAATCGCAATAGAAAACTCATTCTAATCACACTGCATCAGTGTGAACCTAGCCTTACTCCAGGCTAGCTTTTGTTTCCATTGTGTGGTACTGTGAAAGAGGCCACTCCTGGCTACTACTAGGAGGAGAACATGGAAGACAGGCTGCTAATTTAGCCTAATGAAAAACCCCTCTCCCATTTTCTAAGAGCTTCCACTACTGGCGAGAGAGGTTCCTTCAGCATTCCTGCAGGATACAAGTAGCAGACAGAGTCCCATTTAGATTTTTGTGCATCCTGCATGGGCGATGACAGCTGATTTTGACCTAAATTTCAGGTATACTGTAAAGTGTACTCCACCCTTTACCAAAAAAATGTAGCAAATTAAAAAAATGTCATATAGCCATATAGCGTATACAATTGCTACACAAAATGATATTCAAATTTAATGTTATTTAAAATGACCTTTCCTTTTCAGTCTGCAGCACTGTAATTTTCAGTAGAATTCAATGCAATATGGCTACCTGGAGGCCTTCTGTACACAGTTGGTGTACAGAACGCCCCAAGAAATGTAATTTCCTACTTGGCTGAACAAATCTGCACTAAGATACAAGTCAGGTTTTAGGCATCATCTGAAACAAAAATGTAATTTTTGACAAGATGCTTCCTAAGGGTTAATCACTTCTAAAGGGACGCAGACACTGTAACTTTTCTCATCGGAGCACAGAAAGTACACCAGCTGCTTAACATAAATCAGTCACTTCCATTCTTAATCAGTATCCAATGACATAATGTAACAAACTGCTTTTTCTTCAGAGCAGAAACAGGTTGGAATCTGCAACAAAGTTTTAATAACCACTTGCCACCTGCCCACATACATTTACTGTGGGCAGGCAGCGGCTCCAGGCTGAGCGATGTACTGGCACATGCGCATTGGTGCAACCCACTGACAATGTGGTGGACACAGTGGATCATGGTGCTCAGTACCTGGCTGCTGTAAGCAGCAGGGGTTATCATGTGATTGACCAATCATAGTGATCACATGATTACATATAAGCAAAACAGTAATACATGACTTCTATTTATGACAGCTTGCTTACTGTACTATAGTGATGCTGTGATTGGCCCAACGCTATCACATGGTACCTTGCACCCTGTGATTTTCGAAAAATATACTATTACTAATTATTTTTCCTTTCAAATTTGACTGTTAGTGAACGTAACGAATACAAATTTATCCAAAGTTACAAATTATCCAAAATAACGAATGCCTTATCTAAACAAATGGAACATAACAAATTAATAATAATAAATAACAATAATAATAATAATAACAAACTTTTTTTAATTATTATTATTATTTATTATTAATTTGTTTCGTTCCATTTGTTTAGATGCGGCATTCATTATTTCAGATAATTCGTAACTTTGGATAAATTCGTGTTCATTACATTCACTAACAGCCAAATTTGAAAGGAAATTCCAATACCTGTAATTTAATAGTTAGTTAGTAGGGATGGGCGAGCATAAGTTTGGGCCAAACTTTTGTTGTTCGGTCGTTCAGCCCGTTTGTTCGGCCCCCCAAACCGACTACAATGAATTGCGGCACTGAATAGTAAGCCCTGATTGGCTGAAGCATTGAAAGCTTCAGCCAATCAGGGCACAGAGCACTGTCAAAGTCATGATTGGACACTGTCATCATGACTTTATCCAATCATGGCTCATTCCCGCCCCACAGTATAAAAGTATTCTTTCGAAGGCAGCCATTTTCAGTGTGATTTCGGTGTGGAGAGGGATAGAACAGGGCTCTGTTCAGTGCTTTTAGTTAGTTAGTGTGCTATTTAGCTTCAGTCATCAGTGTAGAATATTAGTTTAGTGTCAGTCTAGGGATAGTGTGAGTGTAGTGAGGAGGAGCATCATTCAGCTTTGCATAGTGTGCAGCTAGAGTAGGGACAGCTCATACAGTTTCACTGTAGTGTAGTGAGACCATGACAGTAATCTTTACATTAGTGTATAGTTAGAGTAGGGACCACTCAGCTAGCATCAGTGTAGTGATGGTTGAACACCGTCTATTTGATTGCGTTACTGCCAGTTTTACCCCATTTACTTCTGTGTGTGTTACAGCCAGTTTAACGGCATTTACTTCTGTGTGTGTTACTGCCAGTTTAACGCCATATAGTTCTGTGTGTGTTACTGCCAGTTTAGCGCCATATAGTTTTGTGTGCGTTACTGCCAGTTTAACGCCATATAGTTCTGTGTGCGTTACTGCCAGTTTGGCACATTATATTGCAGTATATTATAGTGTATCTGTAGAGTGTGTCTATGTAGTGTGAGTACTCAAATTAAAGTGCACCAAACAACTCTTTCCATTGATTAAAGTGCGTCTACGTACAGATTTCAACTTCTTCCTTACATTTGTTTATAAAAGCACCGCCCCCTCCCTCCCAATAATGTCTGGGAGGACAACAAGTAGAGGCAGATGTTCCCTTGGCACTGGGGGCCAGCAACAAATGTGTTCACAGGCAAAGGTGGACATGGTGGTCAATCCTCAGGCAGGACATAATTTCCTCTGTTTAGTGAGTTTGCCCGTGCTATCCAGCCACTGCATGCAGAGGAGGTGGTGGACTGACTTACTAAACCTTCCTCTTCCTCCTCATCCTCTGTCACGCAAGCAGAGACAAGTGTGCTGTCCCCTGCAGTTGCCAGAGTGGATAAACCTACCTCCTTGTCCACATCTATTCCTGCCATAGCTCCAACATCAGCCATTGAGGAGTCAGCTGAGTTATTTGACCACAGCCTCAGCCACTTGCTCCTTGATGCCCAGCCATTACTGGATTCAGATGTTGGTTCTGAGGTTGAGGATGACAGGAACATATGCCTAGAGAGAGGGAGGAACACTGATAGACAAATTGGCATTCATGTTCCCCAAGCAGCAGCATATTGCCAAATGTCTCCAGTGGTAATGATGAAGATGGAGGAGATGGAGATGATGATGATGATGACGATGAGGTCACTGATGTGACTTGGTTGCCAGATAGAGCAGAGGAGGAAACTGAAGGTGAGGCGGCACAACCCCAAGAAGGCCGACATCAAGAAAGAGTGCTGAGCTGCCACCCTATTCCATCACATTCTATAGCTGTTATCTCCCCGCCCACTCCCCAAAGCTCAGCTGTCTGGGCCTTTTTCAGCACATCTGCAGCAGATCGCACTGTTGCTATCTGCAAACTGTGTTTCAAGCACATCAAACGTGGCAAAAATACCAACCATTTGGGTACCACAGGTTTAACAAGGCATTTACTGTCCAACCAAAAATACAGTCCCTGCCACTCACATGCCCAGTGTCTAAATGCAAGCTTGTCAAAGCTGTTGGCTCTCCAACTTCTGCCTTTAAACCCCGGTAGATTCAGCCCCCTTCTGTAAATTCGCTGTACCACAATGACAGGTTCCCAGTGGCTACTACTTTTCAGGTAAGGCCATTCCATCTCTCTAACATCACGTGGAAGGGAATGTTCTGGCATCGTTGGGCAAGGCAGTCAGCCTATAAAATCTACCTTACTGCTGACACGTAGTCCAGCAAGCATGGGCAGAGACGATATATTTAGTTCACAGCACACTGGGTAACGCTGCTTGCAACTCGAAAGAATGCAGGACAGGGTTCGGTGCTGCAGCTTTTTGAGCCCCCACGTCTCCATACAGATGATGCCAGACCTGTGAGCTCTATCCCCTCCACCTCCTCCTCTGCCACCTCCATGCCCTCCTCTGCAGAATTGTCCTATGAACATCAGGTACCCCCTAAGCGTTCAAAGGGCTATTCCATGAGTTAAGCTAAAAGGTGTCATGTAGTGCTTCAGCAGGTGTGTTTAGGGGACAGGAACCACTCTAGAACTGAGATTCTTGCAGCTCTGCAGGGACAGGCCCAGAGGTGGTTCACACCAGACCTGCTCGAGCCAGGAATAGTGGTGTGTGAAAATGGCTCAAACCTCCTGTCCGCCCTTAGACAGGGAAAGTTGACACATGTGCCATGCCTAGCACATGTCCTCAATTTGGTGGTGCAGCATTTCCTAAATACGTACTCTGGGGTTGCAAGATGTGCTAAAGCTGACCAGAAGAGTCTGTAGCCATTTCAGGCAGTCATACACAGCCAGTGCTCGGTTGGCTGAAATTCAGCGGGAATTCCACCTGTCCGTAAACCACCTGATTTGTGACATGCCCACCAGGTGGAACTTGACTTTGGCAATGCTGCAGCGGCTACACATGCAGCAGAGGGCCGTCAACGAGTACCTCTGCGAGTACGGCACGATGACAGGTTCAGGCCGCCTCAGCTTTTTTTCCCCACGCCAATGGCTGATCATTAAGGATGCATGCACTGTACGTCACCATTTGAGGAGGCCACGAGGATGGTGAGCCATGACAGTGCATGCATCAGTGACACAATCCCTGTTATGTTCCTGCTGGAGCAGACTCTGCGTGGCATTATGGAAAGGGCACTGGAAGCAGAGCAGCAAGAGGAAGAGGAGGACTTCTTTTCCTCACAAGGCCCACTTTATCCAGACACCATCATTCCTATGTCACAGAACACACAGGAGGATTAAGGGGAGGAGGATGAGAAGGAGGATTCTGGCACTTTCATATACTTCGAAGAAGAGGAAGACATGCGTCAATCTGTAAGCGATGGCTTTCCAGTCCCAGGACCCTTGGGAGTAGTACGTGACTGGGAGGAGGAAGTTCCAGATGCTGTCATCCTGAGTGACCCCGAGGAGTCTGCTTCTCAAGCCTCAGTAAATTTGAGGTGCATGGGCAACCTCATGCTTAAAAGCCTGCGAAAGGACCCAAGGATATGTGGTATAAAGGAGAAGGATGATTACTGGTTGACAACCATCCTTGACCACCATTATAAGGGGAAGGTCTCATCCAGTCCCCACAGAGAGTGCAGAAGATAAAATCTCTTGAAGACACGTTAAAGAGGTTTTATTGAACGTTTTTCCTGACTTCAGTAGGTTACAGTGTCGTGGAGTCTTCTGTTGGTCAAGAGAGGAGCGTTGGAGAAGGTGTCCACCTAAGTGAGGCATTTCGGAATTTTTTTAGTCCTCGCTGCCCAGGGCTGTCAGCTTCCACATCCCATCGGCAGCGTCTGCATCACATGGTGGACGATTACCTCGGGGCCAAAACAGAGATGGAGAGCTTTCCAGCTGAAGATCCACTGACTTACTGGGTCATGAGAATAGACTGCTAGCCAGAACTTGCCCAGTATGCTATTGAGTTGTTGGGCTGCCCTGCATCCAGCGTGCATTCAGAACGGGCATTCAGTGCTGCAGGAGGTTTCGTTACTGATCATAGAAAGCGTCTGTTGACAGACTCTGTGGACCATTTGACTTTTATAAAAATGAATCAGTCCTGGATTACCAGCTATGAAGCCCCTGATGCGGATGTCACTGATTAAGTCTTTTTGGGATGTGGAACCTCTGCAGGACCTCAAGGCTGCCTAGCTTTGAGGGTGTTCAATCGTTTCATCTGGAAGAATGGTTTCATAGGCACAATTAACACCCAAAGACCAATTTTTCAGCACCTGTTTGACAGGTGCATATCATTGCACTTTTTTTTGCCTTCATCAAGAGCACCTCTATAGGGTTATGGTGGGAAGGTGCCCCCGACACCAAAAAGTAATTTTTCTGCACCTGTTTGACAGGTGCATATCATTGCAATTTTTTTACAGCAAGGCCAATTCATCAAAGTACCTCTATAGGGTTGCGGTGGGAGGGCGCCACTGACACCCAAAGACCAATTTTTACGCACCCGTTACTTCTATCCAAAGTCAAAGTGACACCAGAATGTATCCAAAAAATCTCTAATCTTGTTCCCAGTGCACTACATTGTGGCCTCATCATACACACTGGCTCCCCAGCTGTTGCTGCGCAAAATAAAGGCAGCTTGCAGAGAAAATGTCATTTTTTTTGGCTTTATAAATGCAATTATTGCTGCAGCAGATTCTAGACATGGTACAGATCTGTCACTTTACAGGTAGACTAAGGGGACCCCCCAGGAACTATATTGGAAGGAATTTTTCATTTTACGTTTTTCACAAACTTCTTTTATTGATACATGTCCCCCAGGACAGGACCCAGACTCCTATAACCATTGTATGCCCAATTACTTGAATATAAGTCTTCAAAATGGGAACTTTTGATTTTTGAAGTTCGGGTCCCGTTGACTTTAATGGGGTTCGATATTTAGGTCTGAACTTTCGCGGTGTTCGAAAGTTCTGGTGCGAACAGAACAGGGGTCAGTTCGGCCCATCCCTATTAGTTAGTAGTTAGTTAGTTATTCTTTTGAATTTTCGTATTTTCTTTCTTATTTTTTTGATTTTCGAATTTTCGAACTTTAAGATTTTTCGAATTTGCAAGTTTTTAAATTTACAATTTGCGATCATAATGAATGACCTGAAAAATGAAAAAAACCCAAAAACGAATGTAATAAAAATGAACACATTTTTCAGCAGTGCACATGTCTAATTTTTACATTGGCTGGAGCATTACATTAAAATACAACTGACCTTGCAGTGTATGTAAACCTTAATGATTAACTTCTATTCTATGATTTGCTTCCTTTTTGGTGTGTTATTAATACCAATGGAAGTGTTTTGTTATATCTGTGCAATAAATTAAAAAAAAAAAAAACGGTTGTTGTCAGAAATTCATGGCTATCCTGTGTCTTGTGATATCTCTGGTCTAGTCCTCAAAGTTCTTAGGATAAAGAGAAAACTTGGCCACACACCACCACAGGACTGATTCAAAATGTACTCTTTATTGCCCTCACAGTCAGAGAAGCAAAACAGGACAAACTGTTAATGTGTTTCACACTCAAATCATGTGCTTAATCATAAAAAATAACAAACATGTTAACATGTTATACTTACCTGCTCTGTGCAAAACCATCCTCCTATTCTGGAGTCCACCGCCGACACTCCAGGCTCCTCCTTATCGGCGAGTGCCCCCATCTATTGACGAGTGTCTTTATTGACACAGACCATCTGACTCGGGCCCTCTCCCCCCGGTCCTTCATCATGGCATTTGATTGACAGCAGCGGGTGTCAATGACTGCCGCTGCTATCAATCTGCTCAATGAGGAGGGAGACAGTGGCAAGAGCCATTGCTCTTGTGCAGGCCACTGGATCGGATCAGGCTCAGGTAAGAATAAGAGGGGGGCTCCTGCGGCACAGAAGGTTTTTTTACCTTAATGCATAGAATGAGGCTTGGGGCTTTAGAACCAATTTAACACATAGAATGCATTAAGGTAAAAAGGCTTTAAGGCTTTAGAACCACTTTAAGGTCATCACTGATTTCATTGGCTGCAATAAAAGTCCCCAGCATTCGTGTAGGTAACTACAGTAATAACCCCCAATGCTGATGTTAGTGACCTTGATAAATACTCCCAAGCATTGTGGCAGTGACAGTTAGTGGTGTATTTAGGTTTTGTGCTGCCCTAGGCCTGACTAAACTCGTACACCCCCTAATTTAAATATGACCCACCCCTTCCTGTCAAGGCCACACCCCTTTCTGTTTAAGACCCACTCGGTCATCTATCAATCATGCCCCTTCCTCTTTGGGCTCCTTTTCCTCTTAGACCTCTACCTTCCTCTCTGTACATTAAAAGTGGGTACCAAGTGCTTAATCATAAAAAAATCTTCTAGGACTGCATGTCCCATGATGCTCCCCTAGTCTCTTTTTATTGGCCTCCGCTGTGGCCAATGGGGAGGAGAAAAAAACTAGCAGGAAGCTGGGTGGGGAATCTGAAAAGAGCCCTCTCTCTTATCCTGCACGGCTGACAGGAAAAGAGGGGGGTGAGGGGGAAACCCAACAGCCCGCCTCTCAACTGTCACAGTGCCAGTACCTGTCTTCAGCTGAGAAGCAGCACGCTGTCACCACTTCACAGCTGAGGGGGGAGCTCGACAGCACTCACCATATAACTGCTTCCTGGAGGATGTCACCGGGTGCGTTCCGTCCCCCACCCCCATAGTGACACCACTGCCTGGGGTTCCTCACGTCCTCCTCGCTCTCCTCTTCTGGACACAGATGGACTCCGCCCCGGGAGGAGTTTTTAAATGTGTAAGGATGCCAGTGGGGGGTAGGCGGACAATTAAGCTCCACCTCTTGCATAGCCAGTCATCGGACGCTCTATGGGGGCGCTAGTCCCCCCCACCTGGCCAAGTACGCTCCATACACTCATACTGCCCATAACAAGTGCCACGGCCGTGCGATCGGGAGGATGGGTCGGGTGGACTTTTTTCGTGCAGGGGGCGCCTTTTTTGCCGCCCCCCGCAAAGTGCCACCCTAGGCCTGGGCCTTGTCGGCCTAGGCCAAGAGACAGCACTGGTGACAGTGCTGTTAATCCCTCTTCTTGCACTGGTGCTCAGAGGAAGTGCTGTTTAACCCTCTTCCAACATTTGTGGTCATTGGAAGTATTTCTCCCCCCTTCCCTGGCTTTGGTGGCCAGTGCAGTATCAGGGAAATTGAACCCCCTTTATCTAATCACATGTTCCTGTGCCATGCTTTCTCTGTCCTCTCAACAAGGCCAGGACTACAGTTTTTCTGACACTCCACCTAACAGTACTGTTAAAGTAATTGTAAAGTTTTTTTTTTTTTAAATAACAAACAAACAAACAAACA
Organism: Aquarana catesbeiana; assembly: GCF_042186555.1. NCBI lineage: Eukaryota > Metazoa > Chordata > Amphibia > Anura > Ranidae > Aquarana > Aquarana catesbeiana. The sequence continues at coordinate 32,650,779 of NC_133335.1, read as the reverse complement.
AACAAACAAACTTACCTGCTCTATGCAAGGGTTTTGCACACAGCAGCCCCGATCCTCCTCTTCTGGCTCCTGGTCCCTCCTCTTTATCGAATGCCCCCACGGAGAGCCGCTTTCCATTGGGGCACCCACGTGGGTGCGCTCACGAGTCCCTCTGCTGCGTCCATTGACACAGAAAGCAGGACTTGGCCCCGCCCACCACTCTCATGTCACTGGATTTGATTGATTTGAGCTAATGGCTCCCGCTGCTATCAATCTATCTAATGAAGATAGAGACATCGACTGGAGCCGCCGGGCTCGTGCTCATCACTGGAATGATTGGTTTCAGGTAGGAAAAAGGGGGGCTCTGGGGGGCAGCACAGAAGGTTTTTCACCTTAATGCATTATATGCATTAAGGTGAAAACCCTTTAAACTTTACAACCCCATTAATTTCAGTACTGGGTGCTGAAACAGAAACAGTGTTTTAGCTTTTGGGCGGCACCCTGCTTCCACTCTACAAAGCATGCTTGTACTGTAAGATAGAGATGGAGATCACTCCACCTGATTGTACTGTTTTTATTGTTTCAGGACCTGACCACTCTGCAAAGTTCATAGGTGTTCATCAGGTGATGGCCCAGTCCAGGACATGGCAGGCTGCACACAGAGAGCCAGCATGCCGCTGTTTGGCATCACTGTACTAGACACTAAAGTTTAATGCATTCTCATTTTATTAGTTCTTAAAAAAAACTGGAGAGATTTGGGGGATAGGAGTATACTATACTGCATGCATAGCTCTAGTTTATCAGACAATTTCCTTAGAACTACAAATAAAACAAATAATTTCATCCTCTCCTTCCCATCTAACACAATCTCAGTATCATTAAATCCTGTGATATGAGCTTCAACTACCAAAACGAAAACCTGAAAAGAAGTAGCAAACAATGCATTTGCTGTCTCAGCAAATCCACCGTCTCTTACAGAAAGCAATGGGGCTGGAGTAGCAGATCAAGCTGAAGCATTATAGAAAAAAGAAATGTAGTTTTGAAAATCTAGAAAATACTAAGCAATCCCGACTAGAAGTCAGAAAACATGTGTTTGTGTGTGTATACCGTATATACAGTAAATATATATATATATATATATATATATATATATATATATATATATATATCTTTTTTTCAGCAGGAACTAGGGGGAACTCAGTTCTACCACCTCTGGCTCAGGTCTTCTGCTCCCTGCTCACCACTATCACTTGGTAACACTGAAGTCCAGCTTCTGCGTTTACAAGTGATAGCTTATCTCAGGTACCCAGGGTTCAGTGCAGTCATGGGCAGGAGAGGATGCGTGGTAGGCTGCACCCTCTGTGGTCTCCATTTTTTCCCTGGTGACCAGTTGTTGATGCTCCTACTGCATGATCTCCCTTGTAAGTGACTGTAGTATAGTATAGTATGCTGGGAGGTACTACAGCCGGATAGGTGTTTCAGCTTAATATTGCAACAAAGGTAAAACATATGGCAGATGGTGGAGCTTTTAAGGAGGGGGGAGAAGATGAGGGCAGTGGAGGGAGGGAGTTGTATGCAGAGGGAAGAGCTACTATTTGATGCCATTTGGCAGATATGTGTGTGCGGCGGGCATGGCTGAGTTCCTGCACCTATTATCTGAGAAAAAAAGCCTTGTATATATATATACATATATATATATATATATATATATATATATATATATACACACACAGTGCCTTGCAAAAGTATTCACCCCCCTTGGATTTTTACCCATTTTGTTACATTACAGCCTTTAGTTCAATGTTTTTTTTTTAATCTGAATTATATGTGATGGATCAGAAGACAAAAGTCTAAGTTGGTGAAGTAAAATTAGAAAAATATAGACATAAAACTATTTTTCAGATATAAAAAACTGATAATTGGCATGTTGCCTATGTATTCACCCCCTTTGTTATGAAGCCCATAAAAAGCTCTGGTGCAACCAATTACATTCAGAAGTCACATAATTAGTGAAATGATGTCCACCTGTGTGCAATCTAAGTGTCACATGATCTGTCATTACATATACACATCTTTTTGAAAGGCCCCAGAGGCTGCAACACTTAAGCAAGAGGCACCACTAACCAAACACTGCCATGAAGACCAAGGAACTCTCCAAACAAGTAAGGGACAATGTTGTTGAGAAGTACAAGTCAGGGTTAGGTTATGAAAAAATATCCAAATCTTTGATGATCCCTAGGAGCACCATCAAATCTATCATAACCAAATGAACAGAACATTGCACAACAGCAAACCTGCCAAGAGACAGCCTCACACCAAAACTCACGGACCGGGCAAGGAGGACATTAATCAGAGAGGCAGCACAGAGACCTAAGATAACCCTGGAGGAGCTACAGAGTTCCACAGCAGAGACTGGAGTATCTGTACATAGGACGTCAATAAGCTGTACGCTCCATAGAGTTGGGCTTTATGGCAGAGTGGCCAGAAGAAAGCCATTACTTTCAGCAAAAAACAAAATGGCATGTTTTGAGTTTGCTAAAAGGCATAAGGGAGACTCCCAAAATGTATGGAGGAAGGTGCTTTGGTCTGATGAGACTAAAATTGAACTTTTTGTCCATCAAAGAAAAAGCTTGGCATGTTTTGAGTTTGCGAAAGGGCATGTGGAGACACCCAAAATGTATGGAGGAAGGTGCTCTGGTCTGATGAGACTAAAATTGAACTTTTTGGCCATCAAAGAAAACGCTATGTCTAGCGCAAACCCAACACATCACATCACCCAAAGAACACCATCCACACAGTGAAACATGGTGGTGGCAGCATCATGCTGTGGGAATGTTTTTCAGCAGTCGGGACTGAGAAACTGGTCAGTGTTGAGGGAAAGATGGATGGTGCTAAATACAGGGATATTCTTGAGCAAAACCTGTACCACTCTGTGTGTGATTTGAGGCTAGGGCGGAGGTTCACCTTCCAGCAGGACAATGACCCCAAACACACTGCTAAAGCAACACTTGAGTGGTTTAAGGAGAAACATGTAAATGTGTTGGAGTGGCCTATTCAAAGCCCAGACCTCAATCCAATAGAAACTCTGTGGTCAGACTTAAAGATTGCTGTTCACAAGCACAAAACCATCCAACATGAAGGAGCTGGAGCAGTTTTGCAAGAAGGAATGAGCAAAAATCCCAGTGGTAAGATGTGGCAAGCTCATAGAGACTTATCCAAAGTGACTTGGAGCTGTGATAGCCTCAAAAGGTGGCTCTACAAAGTATTGACTTTAGGGCAGTGAATAGTTATGCACATTTTTTTCTGTTATTTTGTCCTATTTGTTGTTTGTTTCACAGTAAAAAAAAATGTGGGCATGTTCTGTAAATTAAATGATGCAAATCCTCAAACAATTCACGTTAATTCCAGGTTGTGAGACAACAAAACACAAAAAATGCCAAGGGGGGTGAATACTTTTGCAAGGCACTGTATGAACTGGTGGTGGGCAGGATTGTGAATGGTGTTTGTGTCACCTAATCAAAAAATAAAATAAAAACTGTCTTACCACCACTCTTCTTTAGTAAGAGGGCTGCTAATAACACACCTCTTCCTGTGTGAATTAGATCTCTCAATATTACTACAATCAGCGCTCTCTCTGTCTCCCTCAGTCGAAGCTAGGTTTTTCACATACACATGGTGAGGGGTTCCAGGGTTTATGGCTGATGTGGAGAAAACAAACTTTCTGTTTTCTCACTTCTGTGCCGGTGCCTCGTACCTGACTGTGAAGCCTGAGATGACGAGGGTGGCCTCTTACACAATGCCCATTCAAGACCCCTGGTGATGGAGACAGGGACTGCTAGAGCAGCAGAAGGACACAGGTACCAGGTAGTTGGTTCAGCAAACTTGAATTTGGAGTTGCTGAGGTTGGATGAGGAAACGCGTGGGGTCAGGTCATAAGCCAAGTTCAGTAACAGCCAGGCAGGTAGGTACAGAATCGTGGTCAGAATCCAGGTCAGGAACAAGCAAGGGTCGGTAACATGCTAGCAATGAGGTACAAACTCAGCAAGCAGAATTTTAGTCAAAAGTCTAGACAGGGGTTGGTAACACAGATCAGTAGAAGACATAATAGACAAAGGGAATCAGAAGAGAAGTGTCACACATATTCGGGCCAGTAGCACGATCGGCAGGTTTTCAGGAGCACAGAACACAGGGATCAGGGCTGAAGACAATCCAGCAATGAGGCTAGACAGACCTTAGGTTAAAATAGACCGCTGGGCACCATAATCTGTGGGTGCTCCCATACATGCATGTGAGGCCCGTGTGTGCTCATGCACATGTGCAGTCTTGTCCGTACACAACTTGTTAAGCTTCTATGCACATGTTCCTGCACATGCACATTAAAATGTCCATTTTGCTGCACATGGATCCTGACAGTTGGGTCCTGGAGAAAAGAGGCTTTGGAAAACTTTGGGTGGAATAGGGCCTATAATCCAAGGTCCACATCTTACCTTGTAACCAGACCTCATTATTAGTCACAGCTGTCCAAATGCCTTTATATACAGGTATGTGGGCTGACTGATTTTCAGGGCTTTCTCTCTCTATCTCCCTCTCTCTCTCACGCTGTCTGCTGTATGAGCCTGCTGCTAGGTGAAAAGGCTGAGTGCTGACAGAATGCTAAAAAGGTACACATGCTACCTGTTTGTGCTGGAACCCATAAGAGAGCATCCTCTTAGTCAGGAACTTGACTTTAGTTAGCAGCTGAGTAGATATTTTTTTTATTTGTGCTATGACTTGCTGTACAAAGCCCTTTGGCATTAAAACTCTGTTTGTTTTCAGCCTTTCTGAATATAAGTGCAGAAAGAACCTGCTTGGGCTATTCTTGGGTGTCACTGTTTGGTCAGTTTTATTTGATAAAAAAAGCATAATTTTTCATCTTTTCTTTCCTTCCTTGGCATCAATGATCTGCCTCCTGAGGGCATGTCATCAGTCTGCCTTAACCCCTATGAGAATGCCATTATGTGAAGCTACTCTCTTAAGGACCCTCCTACTGTTGGTGAAATAATAGGAGGAAGAGGACCTGTGGCATCAAAAGACATGTATATAGATCTAAAAAAAAAAAAAGGGTGCAGGGGTGTTGTAAGGATTGGGGGGAGGTTAGCCTTTTTAACAAAACATTTATCACAGGGTTTACTTATGACGACTGTTGCTCTCTAGTTTAAATGCACCACAGAGCCATACTGATCAGTGGGAGAGTGGGTAGGTAATGCATAGCTCCCAACTGTCCCTGATTTCGAGGGACTATCCCTGATTTGGAGCAATGTCCCTCTTTCCTCCTCATTTGTCCCTCATTTTGGTCTGATCTATATAGTTGTATATAAAATGCACTTTTTATCTTTCAAAAAGTGCTTCCCAGCGCTAAACCTTTCATCCAATTTCTAAATTGCTGCATTTTAAAATTTTAAAAGCAGGGGGTGTCAGGGGGTGTGTCCTATGCCTACATACGTTTGCAAGTAGGTGTCCCTCATTCCCATCTCAAAATGTTGGGAGATATGAGTAATGGGAAAGAGTCACTCCCTTTAGTAATCCATTGAGTGTGTTATGCACTATTCATTGAGTGCCTAGGGCACTATGAGCAAACTATTGAGTGCTGTAAACAAAGGGTTACTTTCAGCAAATCAGCTAAGAGTAGCCTGTTATACATGTGAAAATGAACCTAGGGCCTCAACTGCTAGCTGTAAAAAAAATGTATTATGCATTTTATTTATTTCATGTTACACTTCCTGAGAAATGAAAGAATATTTGATCTGTTTTATGTTATGTCCTGAGCATGATAATACCTAGGTGAGGTTGACATCACTTCGGGTGAGATCCTGGGGAATAGGGAGCAACCCAAACATTTCAAAAGAAACTCGTGTAATGGACTGGAGTGTCTTCCCAAAAGATCTGGCCAGGGATTTTCCCAAGAGGATGGTGATTAGACATGTGCACGATAAAAAAAATTGTTTAGTTTCTTTTCGTTTTGATTCGCTAATCTAATTATTTAGTTTAGTTCAATTCAGTTGATTCGTTCAATTCGTATTCGGAATTCATATTTTTTAAATTTTCTTTCGAAATTCACCGATTTTTTTCATTTCGAAATGTTCAAATCGATAAATTTTTGAATCGGTCGCAACAAAAATGTTATATTGTTTTCGATTTGAATGCAGCATAGTGAACAAACAAAAGAAAAATCTTCATCAAATGATTACAATGACTCTTTAATTTACCTTTGGCTTAACAAAAACAGCATTATTTTGAAATGGTACTCACACACAGTCTTTGATTTCAGCAATATGTGTACAGTTATGCCCCGTACACACGGTCGGATTTTCCGATGGAAAATGTGTGATAGGACCTTGTTGTCGGAAATTCCGACCGTGTGTAGGCTCCATCACACATATGTTCCATAGGAATTTCCGACACACAAAGTTTGAGAGCAGGCTATAAAATTTTCCGACAACAAAATCCGTTGTCGGAAATTCCGATCGTGTGTACACAAATCCGACGCACAATGTGCCACGCATGCTCACAATAAATTAAGAGACGAAAGCTATTGGCTACTGCCCGGTTTATAGTCCCAACGTACGTGTTTTACGTCAACGCGTTCAGAACGATCGGATTTTCCGACAATTTTGTGCGACCGTGTGTATGCAAGACAAGTTTGAGCCAACATCCGCTGGAAAAAATCCATGGATTTTGTTGTCGGAATGTCCGATCGTGTGTACAGGGCATAAGAATTTAACCGGAGTTCAATGTAAAATTCGATTTGAATTTCAGTCCGATTTTCCGAAATTCGGACGAATTTCGTTACGTTATTTTAAAATTTGTTCATATTGTAAATCGGGTTTTCGGATATATCTGAATCTCCGAATAACGAAAAATTTGTCAGAATATTAATTCGGAACAAACCGCACATGTCTAATGGTGATATCAGGTCCAGTGATGTGGAACAAAGGGGTAAAGTAAGTATAAATCTGATATTTCTTTTTATAAGTATGTTTCGGATCTACTGTCTGCTAGTGATTTATACAAGGAGAGGGGGCTGGGATCTTAGGTTTTACTTTGTAATTACTTTTAATGGGGCCACACACATACTAATGGGACTACACGCATGTTAGCAGCTGAGGTCAATTAGATCAAAATTACAACAGGAATTGCAATAAATCGATCATATGGCTTTTGCTTTTGTAGTCTATTATAAGACTAAATTAACCATTTAAACCTCCAGTAGATTTACCCCCTTTCACGACCAGGACATTTTTTGCAATACGGTACGGCGTTAATTTAACTGACAATTGTACGGACGTGTGACACTTTACCTAAACAAATTTATGTCCCCCCCCCCACCACACACAAATAGAGCTTTCTTTTGGTGGTAAAGGGTCACCTCTGCAGGACCAGTGACACTAATACAGTGATCAGTGCTAAAAAATATGCACTGTCACTGTACTAATGACACTGGCTGGGAAGGGGTTCACATTAGGGGCGATCAAAGGGTTAAATGTGTGCCTGACCTTTGCTTTACTACTGTGGGGGAGGTGCTTGTACTAGGAGAATGCATAGATCAGTGCCCCTGCCTAGCAGAGACACAAGATCCATGTCCTCTGTAGTGACAGAGCGGCGATCTGCCTTGTTTACATAGACAGACTGCCGTTCTGCCTGTGTACCAAAGCAACAGTGGGTGCCGGTGGACATCGAGTACGTTGTACCCACCGATCAGATCCCGCTGTGTCTAATCATGCGTGTGCCCCAGGCCCGGAAGTGCAGGATCACGTACTAGCAGTGGTGTATTTAGGTTTTGTGCTGCCCTAGGCCTGACTAAATGCGGGCGCCCCCTAATTTAAATCAGCCACACCCCTTCCTGTCAAGGCCACACCCCTTACTGTTTAAGACCCGCCCTGTCATCTGTAAACCATACCCCCTTCAGTGCCTTTTATCAGTGCAGCTTAAGAATGTCGCCTCATTAGTGGCTGTCAGTGCCCATCAGTGCAGCACTGCCTCATCAGTGCCCAGCCCAATGGTGCAGCTTCTCAGTGGCCATCAGTGCAGCCTCATCGGGGCCACCAGTGCAGCCTATCAGTGCCCATCAGTGTAGCATATTTCATAAAGTGGAGTTCCACCCAAACATGGAAGCTCTGCTTATCTGCTTCCTCCCCCCTCCGGTGCCACATTTGGCACCTTTCAGGGGGGAGGGGGGGGACCGGGTACCTGTTTTTGACAGGTACCCTTTCCCACTTCCAGGAGACCGTGCCATCCCTTGGAAGTTCGGCCCTCCTCCTCCTTCCTCTGCCGCCAGGCCATTCAGAAAGTGCAGCTTTCTTTGCACATGTGCAGTATGGAATCAACTATGTAGTTTCACTGCCGGTTTCCTTTAACATGTACGGTGGCGGCAGCACCCGAGAGCTGATCCAAAAATCAGCTGGGGTGCTGACATCACAGTCTCCCTGGACCAATAAGTGTCCTAATATTAAAAGTCAGCAACTACAGTATTTGTAGCTGCTGACTTTTAATTTTTTCATGGGGTTGGACCTCCTCTTTAATGAGTATGCATTGATTTCAGCATGCATTGAGAACTTTGCAAATGCTGAAATGAATGCAAACTCAGTAAACAGTCCTCATTCAGTGAAAGTTCTTGTACTGCAAAGTTTGCATTGATTTCAACATGTGCAAAGTGCTCCATGCATGCTATAATCAATGCAAACTTTGCAGTACATGAACTTTCACTGAATGAGGACTGTTTAATGAGTTTTCAGCACCGATCACTTTATTGCAACAAGATCTGTATATTAATTTCCATATTAAGCACTTATATGTGATTGGCTGCTTGGCACACATTACAAAAGTTTTGCAGTCAGGAGCCGTGTGGGGGATTTGTGACCACAAGGAGTGAGAGGAATCAGAGAGCAATGTATGACTGCATGGAGGGGGGTGGGGGTAATGTATGACTGCATGGAGGGGAGTGGGGGTAATGTATGACTGCATGGAGGGGGGTGGTAATGTATGACTGCATGGAGGGGAGTGGGGGTAATGTATGACTGCATGGAGGGGGGTGGTAATGTATGACTGCATGGAGGGGAGTGGGGGTAATGTATGACTGCATGGAGGGGGGTGGTAATGTATGACTGCATGGAGGGGAGTGGGGGTAATGTATGACTGCGTGGAGGGGAGTGGGGGTAATGTATGACTGCATGGAGGGGGGTGGTAATGTATGACTGCATGGAGGGGGGTGGGGGTAATGTATGACTGCATGGAGGGGGTGGTAATGTATGACTGCATGGAGGGGAGTGGGGGTAATGTATGACTGCATGGAGGGGGGTGGTAATGTATGACTGCATGAAGGGGGGTGGGGTTTAATGTATGACTGCATGGAGGGGGGTGGGGGTAATGTATAACTGCATGGAGGGGGGTGGGGGTAATGTATGACTGCATGGAGGGGGGTGGGGGTAATGTATGACTGCATGGAGGGGGGTGGGGGTAATGTATGACTGCATGGAGGGGGTGGTAATGTATGACTGCATGGAGGATGTGGGGGTAATGTATGACTGCATGGAGGGGGTGGTAATATATGACTGCATAGAGGGGGGTGGTAATGTATGACTGCATGGAGGGGGGTGGGGGTAATGTATGACTGCATGGAGGGGGGTGGTATATGAGAGCTTCAAATATATATATATGTGTGTGGGGGGGGGGGGGAGGTGGTTAATGTTTAGGGGAACACTGACTACTTGGAGAGCATTCTATGTATGGGGGAGGATGGATATACATTTACCTGATCAGAGGGGTATCCTGAGAGCTCAGCATTGTACTACGTGCAGTGGGATGAGCCATCTCTGGATCTCTTCCTCGATTCTGGGCCATCCCGACCCTTCCAGTGATAATTAGGGAGGTGAGGATATTCTCCGCCTCCTCTTCGATAGACCCCGCCTGGGACCTGGGAGACGATGCAGAGTAGAACGCTGCACGGAGGAGGGTGGGCGGAGCATAAGGCTCCGGCTCCGCCTCCGCCAGTCAGGTTGCGCCCCCCGCCCCCTCTCGGCCAAGCACGGCATATACTTACTGCCCATGATAGTTACACGTGCCCCGCTATAGCAAGCCGGCCGCTGTATTTGTGCGGGCCGCGGGAGCTGAGGCTCGGAAAGACAGGTCTGGGGGGGGGCGGTTTTTGCCGCCCCCCTCAAAGTGCCGCCCTAGGCCTGGGCCTTGTCGGCCTAGGCCAAGAAACAGCACTGCGTACTAGGTATGTAATTCTGCACAGGAGAGCCGCCTTGCTTCCGTATATATACAGTATATGGTCGGCAAGCAGGTAAGAAAAAAAAAGGTATGATTGCACAACTTAAAAAACATAAAAAACTAACAAAACTTTCTGAATCTGTGCAATCTTTTCCTGTTTAACCTCGTCCCCGCAATTTGCCGTAGCTGTACGTCGGTCCCTTTAACAGCTATTGCATGGCGTTGGAGCTGATGCGCATGGCCGGCGGCCGCGATGTCTGCCAGCCACCCACGATCGCTCCACAGCCAGAACCGAGATCTGTCAATGTAAACAAACAAATCCTCATTCTGACAGGGAAGTACAGAGTGATCGTCTGTTCCTAGTGATTAGGAACAGTGATCGCTCTCCTCCTCCAGTCAGTCCCCTCCCCCCACAGTTAGAAACACCTCCCAGGGAACACAATTTACCCCTTGATCGCCCCCTAGTGTTAACCCCTTATCTGCCAGTGTCATTTATACAGTAATCAGTGCATTTTTGTAGCACTGATCACTGTAACAAAGTCACTGGTCCCAAAAAAGTGTCCGATCTGTCTGCCGCAATGTCACAGTACCGCTAAATATCACTGAACACCGTCATTACTAGTAAAATAAAAATGAATAATAAAAATTTCATAAATCTATCCCCTATTTTGTAGACACTATAGCTTTTGCGCAAGCCAATCAATATACGCTTATTGCAATTTATCTACCAAAAATATGTAGAAGAATACATATTGATGAAGACATTTTTTGGGGGGGGGGGATATTTATTCTAGCAGGGTAGGGCTTATTATTCTCAGGGTAGGGCTTATTTTTGGGGAAACAGGGTAGGGCTTATTTGGGGGGTAGGGCTTATATTGCAGCCATCACCGACAATCACGCTAGGTCTTATTTTCGGGGAAACAGGATATTTTGTAGACGCTATAACTTTTGCGCAAACCAATCAATATACGCCTATTGCAATTTTTTTATGAAAAATATGTAGAAGAATACATATTGATGAAGAAACTTTTATTTTTTTTGGGGGGGGGGGGGTATTTATTATAGCAAAAAGTAGAAATTGTTTTTTTTTTTCAAAATTGTCGGGCTTTTTTGTTTATAGCGCAAAAAATAAAAAACGCAGAGGTGATCAAATACCACCAAAAGAAAGCTCTATTTGTGGGGAAAAAGGACGTCAATTTTGTTTGGGTACAGCTTTGCACAGCCACGCAATTGTCAGTTAAAGCGACGCAGTGCCGTATCGCATAAAATGGCCTGGTCATTAAGGGGGTAAATCCTTCCGGGGCTGAAGTGGTTAAATCAACATAAGACTGACTGGGGATGATGGGAAAACTGCCCAAACCAAGATTGCAACATTCAAACAAAAGCAGATTTTGAAACAGCTGAAAGGAAAATAGGCAAAAAGGTGAAGCTACGCTTTACTTTTACTGCAGACGGCAGGAACATGTGACGTTCATGTTATAGGCAATTAGGGCTCCCCAGAAAAAAACATTTGAATATTAATGTCCAGATTTGTTCTGGTAACAGTTCCGTTGTGTTCCCCTAATTTGTAACATTCTGAGGGATGATGCAAACAGATCGGAGTCAGGAGCAGGCAGGAAGCAGTGCTGATCTGGAGCTTGAATCTTCTTGCCAGTAATTAAGCAATAACCACAGATGGCGGAGTGTGTAACTGCCGCTATATGAACTTCCCAGAGGTGATAATCACTATTATAAATCCTCACACTCCAAACACAGTAACAAAATATTTCCTGTGTCTTTAGACTGACACATACTGCCTGGGTTTTGTTGTCTGAGTTGAAAGTGATCTGATGCTTTTATCCAGAGGGGGAAAAACAATTATGAGGCGTATGTGAAGTGGCTTTCACTGGAACTGATTTAAAGAATAAAAAAAAAAATATATAGAAGAATGAAAATGTTGAGATGTTGCTCAGGAAAGCCAGTAAGAGTTTATCTTCAGTCTTCAAGTCCACACTAGAAAAATGACATCTCTAATCTGATTAGTTGCTGATAGGTTGGCCACTAGGGTTGTCCCGATACCACTTTTTTAAGACAGATACTTTTTTTCAAGTACTCGCCGATACCGATTACCAATACTTTTTTTAATGTCATGTGACAGTGGCACGTGTGTCAGTAGTTTTTTGTTTTTGTTTTTACAATTTTATTTTTTAAATTAGTTTTTACAATCTATTTTGTTATGTTTTTTTACAATGCTTTCTTTTTTTTAAGGGGGGGGGGGGGGGTGGACAGTGTCATTGTGTTTTTTATTTCATTTTTTATTATTTTTTACAATTCATTTCTTTTTATTATTCATTGCAATTCTTTTTTTACTATTATTATTAGCCCTGTTGGGGGGCTTTGGTAAGATATCAGGGGTCTTAATAGACCCCTGACATCTCCCCTTTGAGACAGGGAAAGGGACTGAGGACACATGTTTCCCAGTCCCTTTCTCAGCAGCCTCAGCTGCACTGAAAATGAATGGAGAGGAGACAGAGGCTCCTCTCCATTCATAAACTGAAGCATCGTAAACACAGGTTACGATGTTTGAGTTATGTGAATGGACAGAGTCAGCTATCACTGACTGTTCATTCGGAAAAGGAAGGAACCAGATTTACTGGCTCCTACCTCCGATCTCCATCCTGAAAGATCAAGGGGGCAGAGGAGGAGAACGGAGGGGGCAGAGGAGGACAGCAGAATGGAGGGGGACAGCAGAATGGAGGGGGACAGCAGAACAGAGGGGGGCAGCAGAATGGAGGGGGACAGCAGAATGGAGGGGGCAGAGGAGGAGAACGGAGGGGGACAGCAGTATATATAATATAAAACTGCATGCAGGGCACTGGACAAGGCACTGGGGACAAAAGGGATGTGAAATAATTTATTACAGTAATGTAATCTTTAAGATTACACTGTACTGTATGTGGTATGTGTTTTTAACTTTTTGAATTTGGCGCCGTTCTCCGTCCCTGTGCAGAGTGGAGACGGAGCGGAGACACGGCTCACACACACAGCAGGGAGACATCGCAGGATCCTGGGGACAAGGTAAGTAACTTTTCCTGGGTCCTGCGATACGATCCCAAGTGTGGCTCGGGGTTACCGCTTTTGGTACTGAAAATTTACCCCGAGCCACACTCGGGAGGTTAAAGTGTTACTAAACTAAGGTGACCAGATTTTTCAAAATCCGGGGAAATATTTTTTTTATTATTGGCAAATGGCACAGGACTGCATAATACACAGAGCACTGGGCACAGGCCTGCATAATACACAGAGAGCGCTGGGCACAGGACTGCATAATACACAGAGCGCTGGGCACAGGACTGCATAACACACAGAGCGCTGGGCACAGGACTGCATAACACACAGAGCGCTGGGCACAGGCCTGCATAATACACAGAGAGCGCTGGGCACAGGACTGCATAATACACAGAGCGCTGGGCACAGGACTGCATAACACACAGAGCGCTGGGCACAGGACTGCATAATACACAGAGCGCTGGGCACAGGACTGCATAACACACAGAGCGCTGGGCACAGGACTGCATAACACACAGAGTGCTGGGCACAGGACTGCATAACACACAGAGTGCTGGGCACAGGACTGCATAACACACAGAGTGCTGGGCACAGGACTGCATAACACACAGAGCACTGGGCACAGGCCTGCATAATACACAGAGAGCGCTGGGCACAGGACTGCATAATACACAGAGCGCTGGGCACAGGACTGCATAACACACAGAGCGCTGGGCACAGGACTGCATAACACACAGAGCGCTGGGCACAGGCCTGCATAATACACAGAGAGCGCTGGGCACAGGACTGCATAATACACAGAGCGCTGGGCACAGGACTGCATAACACACAGAGCGCTGGGCACAGGACTGCATAATACACAGAGCGCTGGGCACAGGACTGCATAACACACAGAGCGCTGGGCACAGGACTGCATAACACACAGAGTGCTGGGCACAGGACTGCATAACACACAGAGTGCTGGGCACAGGACTGCATAACACACAGAGTGCTGGGCACAGGACTGCATAACACACAGAGCGCTGGGCACAGGACTGCATAATACACAGAGTGCTGGGCACAGGACTGCATAATACACAGAGCGCTGGGCACAGGACTGCATAATACACAGAGCGCTGGGAACAGGTCTGCACAATACACAGAGTGCTGGGCACAGGACTGCATAATACACAGAGTGCTGGGCACAGGACTGCATAACACACAGAGCGCTGGGCACAGGACTGCATAATACACAGAGCGCTGGGAACAGGTCTGCACAATACACAGAGTGCTGGGCACAGGACTGCATAATACACAGAGTGCTGGGCACGGTACTGCATAACACAGAGAGCGCTGGGCACAGGAATGCATAATACACAGGGCGCTGGGCACAGGACTGCATAATACACAGGGCGCTGGGCACAGGAATGCATAATACACAGAGCGCTGGGTACAGGACTGCATAATACACAAAGCGCTGGGCAACACCCCCCCCCCCCATCACCATCACCACCATGGGACACTACATGTTGTGGTTTCTGTCTAAGGGTAATCTTAAAGGCTAGGTTTCCTTTTTTTTTTCTAAATACAGCTTCCCTATGTACCAAAATACTATTATTGTACCTCTGTTGCAGAGAAGAAAAAGTTTTCTTTATGTTCTAGGGCATGAGTTACCTCAGCCTCCAGTTACTTCTATAGAAAACACCTCCATTACATAACTTTGCGCTACCCGTCCCTTGGGTCAGGAAAACTGTTAGGTCACAGGAAGGAGTTCAGCAGCTAACCTCATTAACACACACCCTGCACCTGCCCTCCCCCTCCAGGAGATTGCTTCTGCCCACCTCTGTACTCACTTACATTCAATGTCAATGAATACCATTCTCACTGAATACACAGCCAGGAGTTTCCTTGTTTTGTACCTTAACTTCTTGTTGCATCGACTGATTATTTGGTAAAGTGTGCAGAAGCTGAGCAATCACATAAGAGCCTATGTGGAGCAGAGCTGTATTTAAAAGTCTGTAAGGGTCCTTTCTTATGGGCGTTCCGCCCAGCGCACTCCGCTTTGCAGGCAGATGACAGGTCCATCTTTACTCACTGTGCATGGACGGACCTGTCAGAGCCCCGCTCTCCTCTATGGGGAGATCGGATAAAAACAGACCGTTTGTCCGTTTTCATCCGATCCCATCCGATCCAAAAGACGGATGGAAAATAGGGTTTCCATCTGTCTGGATTTCACAGACAGGATCAGATCTGATAGCAGCGGGTGTCAGCGGACATGTCAACGCTGACATCCGCTGCCCCATAGGAGTTAATGGAGCGTCTGATCAGGTCCGCCTAAAAAACTGACAGGCGGACCTGATCGGAAAGCCTGTGTGAAAGAGGCCTAAAGCTCACCATACATTATACAATTTAATTGTACAATCTCCTTTTGATCTACCATCAAATTGGTAGTACAGTGGCCTGCCTGATTGGATAGTGATTAGATAGAAAGGTGTTTCCTCCTATTATACTGTATAGTTTTGGTAAATCTAAAGGAGGTTGTACAATCACATTGTAAAGTTTATGGCCACCTTTATACGCCTAAGATGAACTAGTTGCACACACACATTTCGACATGTGAAAAAACAAGTGTCAAACGCAACAAAACACGCACGTAAAAAACGTGCAAACCCCAATACACCAAAATATCCCATGATCTACTTTGCCACTTGTAGTGCAGCCCATTGAAATCAATAGGTTGCCCTATGAGTATTGCAGGAATAGCAGACAAAAAACGTGCGCTCCCACTACTCTAAGTGTAAATTGGGCCTGAATGTGAAACTGGTGTGTGTGAACAATGAGCCTCCATTCATAAATGTGAGTGACTCCCCAAGCGCGTGTAGCAGGCACACACACAATATAGCTGATGGTAGACCTAAAGGAGATTGTACAATCAGATTGTACGGTGTATGGCCACCTTAAAGGAAGAAGTAGGAAAGTGGGTGGAAATAAAACAAGAGGTGGTGTAGTAATAAAGGAGGTGTGGACCAGACAGGTAAACACGCTCTATTCTGTGATGCATAAGGCAGTGCATGATGGAATATGAAGCTTCCTTGAATATTGCATGATCTATGGGAAGCGATGGAAGCATAAAGTGTTTTTTTTTATTTCAAGTCAAGAGATAAAAATTCAAAGCTGCCATGGACTAAATAAGTGAGAGATAAGCACATGGGATGGCTTGGGCAGAAAAGACATTTGAAAAGGTTGAAAAAGAGAAGCACTAAATTGCCACGTCTGTAAATTGGGGAGAAAAAAGGGAGAGTGCTACTAAGAGTACTACCAAAAGGTCGGACTTTGTAGGCCAGGAAACAATGGAGAGATGACAAAAAATATTCTTCATCACATTTATTGAAAAATACAAAATATAAACATAGTATTCAAAAGGATAAGAACATGGTATCCATGCATATGTTACAGTTTGTACAGTGAGCCCTTGTGCGCCTACACGTTTCGCCGTTAGGCTTCTTCAGGACACGACCAAGGTTCAAAAGCGTAACAAGTAAGAGACAAAAGAAAGACATTTGAAAAGGCTTCTATTTCTTATGAAAAGTGAAAATCTGCCTGAAAAGGTGAACTTAGCCATGGAAGAAAACCTATAATGTTATAATAAGCAAATATTGAGACGGTCATCATTGATCCCTATAAGTTCAAATTGCCACGATCCTACACTTCCTCACTTTTCTAGTATTCCTGATTGTTTGGAGTAGAGTGAGCATTCAGACACTCAAGCACCTTTTTCTGACAGGGGAGTTCTGCACCATTGATTCACTGAAAAAGGAATATGGCCTTCCCAATTGATATTTCTTCAAATATTTCCAACTTAAACATGCCGTTAGGAGCCACTTTTCCCAGAAATCCTGCCTTCAGCAATATCCTTTGGAGTCTTTATTGAGAGCTGTTGACTTCATTAAACCGCTCTCCTCGGTCTGCTCTGACTTTTAACTTATGATGGATTTAAGGCTACTTCCTTGTTACAGAAGTGTAGCAGTTTTATCCATAATCTTTCAGAAAGATATTGCAACAATCGCCATTTTATTCTCTAGATTTTCTGCTAAAAAATATTTATATATGCAGGGCCGTCTTTAATATTGATTGGACCCTGGGCAAAAATTGTCTTGGGGCCCCCATGCAGTTTTGCTCTCCACCTGCTCTGAGACATACAATAAATAGCAGCTAGACTCAAAATCAGTTACTGAATCAGATTAGACAGTGATTGCGATTGGTTGCCAGAGGTTACAGTGTATCATTACCGGTCACTGACTGGTTGCTAGAAGTTACAGCAAACATTTCGGCTCACTGATTAGTTACTAGAGGTAACAGCACATGATTTCTGCTTGTTGATTGGTTGCTAGAGATTACTGTACATCAATACTGCTCACTGATTGATTACTGCACATCATTACTGCTTACTGATTGGTTGCTAGAGGTTACAGCACATCATCTCCTCACTGGCTGCACACCATGGACTGGACCTTGCTCACATGTGCACCCCAAACTGTAATTCCTTCTCTGCCTACCTCTGCACACAACACACTACCTTCCCCTCACTAATTTGCTTACCTTTGCAGAACAGGCTGATGGTAGGCTTAATGACCACAGTTGTAGGCAGGACTTTCAAGCATGCCCCTTTATCTCCCCAGTGGGTAGCATTCAGTATAGGTGATGGTTGATATAACCTCAGGGGGGCATGATATACATATGAATACCACCTCTGTTTACATAGAATGCTGCCGGTCTGCCACTATTTAGATATGAATGCCGCTGATATTTACATATCAATGCCGGTATTTACATGTAAAAACAGGGTCTGCAGATGAGTCATCTGTACACAACAACAAGACAGAGCTGGGCAGCATTAATTACAGAACTTCACACTGAGATATTAGGACACAGCATGAGACTAAAACCTCAAGGGCGAGGCCATTTAAACTGGGAAAGTTGGCAAGTATGAGGCAGCTGCTTTGGGCCCCACAACAATGACAGGGCCCAGGGCAGCTGCCCCTTTTCCCTGCCTTAAAGACAGCCCTGGGTGGGTAGGAAAACACCAAGAAAGGGTTTGGGGAGAAGAGCAGTGCGGTGGGTGGGGGAACACTGAAATAGGGTTCAGCAAGAGTGGAGGGAGAAGAGGGGGTAGTTGGGGGAACACAGATAAGGGGTTCAGAAAGGCAGGGAGGTGAAACCTGGGGGGTACGGCAACACCAAAAAGGGGTTGGGGGGGTAGGGATGTGTCCCTTTTCATCTCTTTTCATTCACCTAAACCCAAACCTGGGATGGTGCCAAATGAAATGAATACGCCAGCAAAAAATTGCGCACATGCTTTAAAGCATCTCTGTCCTCCTTTTGTAGTGTCAAATTTGACACTGGACAAAAACCCTTTAGACTTGGTGTTTTGAGCAGGGTCGCCAGAAGATTAATTTCCAGACCAATAAGGCCCCTCCTAAAGACAATTTAAAGGACTTGGGTTAAGCATAACTCGTGTAGTGTGAGTCGAAATTGAAAACTCATCTCCCCGTCAGGGAATCGAACCCCAGTCTCCCACATGATACTCACCACTACACTAACAAGGATCACATGGTGTACTGCCCACTGTTGCCGTCTTCCTGCAGTAGAGCATATGGCTGTGGCTCTTCTCTTCCTTTTTGGAGAGAACTAGGGTGTATTAAAATCCCATGGTATAGAGTAGACAGTTACCATGTCTGATATGGCCCTGTTTTTTATAGGCCTTTGCAAACACCTCCAGTGGTGGTGCAATGGGTAAAGCGCCTGATGTGTTATTGTGAGGTTGTCAGTTCAAATCCCTGCTCTGGCATGCTGAATTTCAGGTGGGCGGGAGAAGTTATTGACTTGATTGGGTGCCAAAGAACTCCTATCTAGCCCAGTGTGGGCCAGATAAAATGGGAGGTATGAGTTGGGGAGGTGGAGTATAGATGGGTTAAGTGTCTGATAAAAAGAGGAAATGGATTAAGGATTGTTGGGGAGCCTCGAAAAGGTTGATAACAGGGGAGGGATAGGAAAGAAGTAACATTGTGGGTGTGGGAACACCAAAAAGGGGAGGAGGAAGGGCAAAGTGGTTGTGGCTACACCGAAAAAGGATAAGTACATGCACCCTGAAAGAAAGAAATTTGGAGTAGGGAGGTGCTTTGAAAAACACCAAAACAGGGTTCAAGAGAGGGAGGAGGTCAATGTTGGACCATGGGTAGGTGGTAAAACAAAACGGGGTTGGTTACTGGATACAGTGTTGTGTAGGCTTATTACCTACCCCTTTTCACCAAAACCCCCTTACCTCTTTGCCACAGTTCTATGGAACCAACCTTAGGCATACACCACTATTCCATGCCTACATACTCCCTTTTTCTATGGGGCACCCCACCCTTGCCTGCACCAAACCCCCCATGCTTGCTGACCCACTTTTCCTCTTGAATCCCCCTCCACACAAGCCCTGCACTACTAATTCCACTTCCTCCAGCTATACACACCCAGTGCCTTTGGCCCTAACAACCCGCTCCACCCCTTAAGGGATAATGTGGATAATTTCCTCCCTCAGGGTCTCCTTTGATCGCCACACATACCAACCAGCTCCATTGCTCATTTTTTTGAGCCTGCTCCCTAGGGAATCCAAATTATGCACTCCCACATTCTTAGAACACACCGAACCAGGGATTCAAACTAGTGACTTTTCGCTTAGAAGCCCAGTGCTCTTCCACTTGCGCCACCGTCCGATGTGCTTGTGATGCTTCTGAAAAGCTGGGGCCTTATCATGTGTTTTTGAGGCAGCATATCTAACCTTAACCACCTGCTGAATTTGAAGTTGGGGAAAGGTATTGAACTGCTTGGGCTCAGTAACATGGGGGGATGGGGTGCAGAGGATCACCTATCTAGCCCAGTGAAGGCAGATGAAGAAAGCAAAAATTAGCATTTGCATAAAAATTACTTAGAACCACCAAACACCATATCTTTTTTTATCAAAGGCCCTGGAGAAAAAAAATGGTGTTTTTAACCTTTTGCCGCCCACCCTATTACCAAATGACGGCGGCAAAGTGGTTTGATATTCCTGACCGGACCTCATATGACGTGATCAGGATATTGAGCCGCTGCGCGCCCCCGGGGGCGCGCATTGCGGCGATCGTTGTTGTGGGGTGTCAGTCTGACACCCTGCAACACCGATCTAGGTAAAGAGTCTCTGACGGAGACTCTTTACCATGTGATCAGCCGTGTCCAATCACGGCTGATCACGATGTGAATAGGAAGAGCCGGTGATCGGCTTTTCCTCACTCGCGTCTGACAGACGCGAGTAGAGGAGAGCCGATCGGCTGCTCTCCTGACAGGGGGGGGTCTGTGCTGATTGTTTATCAGCACAGCCTCCCCTCGGATCCCGCCCAGGACCACCAGGGAAGCCGCCCAGGACCACCAGGGAAGCCAACCACACTGGACCACCAGGTATGCCCCTAGACCCCCAGGGAAATACCACTATGTGCCCAGGCAGCTGCCAATCTGTGCCCAGGCAGCTGCCAATCAGTGCCCACTCCAATGCCTACCACTGCCAGTGCCACCAGGGATGCCTATCAGTGCCTCATATCAGTGCCGCGTATCAGTGCCCATTAGTTCCACGTATCAGTGCCGCCTATCAGTGCCCATCAGTGCCCAGCAGTGCCGCCTATCAGTGCCCCCTATCAGTGCCAAGCAGTGCTGCCTTTCAGTGCCCATCAGTGTTGCCTATCAGTACCCATCAGTGCCAACCAGTGCCACCCAGTGCCACCCATGAGTGCCCATCAGTGCCGCCTATCAATGCCCATCAGTGCTGCATATCAGTGGCGCCTACCAGTGCCCATCAGTGCCGCATATCAGTGCCCATCGTCAGTGCCCATCGTCAGTGAACTTAGACGCTGCCATACCGAGGTCTCTGGGTCCAAACCTGGGATGGTGCCAATGACCGTGCAGGGGTAGAGAGGGAGCTGGTTGAGAGATTTGAAGATGAGAGGAAATGGGAGAAATTAATACGCCAGCGTAAAATTGCGCACGTGCTTTAAAGCATCTCTGTCCTCCTTTTGTAGCGTCAAATTTGACACTGGACAGAAACCCTTTAGACTTGGTGTTTTGAGTGGGATCGACAGAAGATTAATTTCCAGACCAATAAGGCCCCTCCAAAAAGACCATTTTAAGGACTTGGGTTAAGCATAGCTCGTGTAGTGTGTGTCGAAAATGAAAACTCATGTCCCCATCAGGGAATCAAACCCCAGTCCCCCACATGACAGGCGGGGATACTCACCACTATACTAACGAGGACCACATGGTGGACTGGCCACTGTCACTGTCTTCCTGCAGTAGAGCATATGGCCGTGGCTCTTCTCTTCTGTATGGAGAGATCTAGGTTGTATTAAAATCCCTTGGTATAGAATAGACAGTTACCATGTCTGATATGGCCCTGTTTTTTATAGGCCTTTGCAAACACCTCCAGTGGTGGGGTAATGGGTAAATTGCCCGATGTGTTATCGTGAGGTTTGGAGTTCAAATCCCTGCTGTAGCATGCTGAATTTCAGGTGGGGAGAGAAGGTGGATAGGATTGTCTATCTAGCCCAGTGTGGGCCAGATAAAATGGGTGGTATGAGTTGGGTAAGGGGAGGTGGAGTATAGATGGGGGAAGTGACTGATAAAAAGGGGAGATGGAGTCATTGTTGGGGAGCCTTGAAAGGGGGGAGAACAGGGGAGGGATTGGGATGAAGAAACATCATGTGTGGGTGTTGGTGCACCAAAAAGGGGAGGAAGAAGGGCAAAGTGGTTGTGAGAACACAGGAAAAGGATAAGTACGTGCACCCTAAGAGAAAGATGTAGGGAGGTGCTTTGGAAAGCACCAAAACAGGGATCAGGAGAGGAGGGGGCAGAAGAGGAGGTCAGTGTTGGATAATGGGTAGGGGGGAGAAGTGTATAGGAGAACACCTAAACAGAGTTCACTACAGGGGGGGTTCAGAAGAGGAGGTTGGTGTTGCACCACAGGAAGGGTAGGGGGAAGAAGTGTATAGGGGAACACTAAAACAGGGTTCAGAGTAGGAGGTTGGCTACTGGGTTCAGAAAAGTGGTCTGGTGAGTAGGGGTTTAGTAGGCTTATTATTTAGTAGTACCTACCATGTTATGCGTTAACATTCCCATGCTCCTTTACAGGCTGCCACTTTAACGTTACACTGGAGGTCTGGTGCTAGGATTATTAGTGCCCTCGGTTTGAGGTTTGCGGCGATACCTCAGATGTGTGGTGAGATTACTGTTAACACATGCGTGCTGGACCGACGTATGTGTTTGCACGACAATGTTTTGTTTAAATAAATACACTGTTTCTTTGTTTTTATTTATGTAATTTGAATCAACTTTTTTGCTTTTACAAGGGATGAACAGCAAAACTGGAGGTAGGTGGGCGAGCACTTAAAAGGGCTTCAGGAAGGGTGGGGGGGGGAGTGGAGCATAGGTGGGTACAGGGCCGTCTTTAATGATTGGACCCTGGGCAAAAATTTTCTTGGGGCCCCCCCATGCAGTTTTGCTCTCCACCTGCTCTGAGACATACAATAAATAGCAGCTAGACTCAAAATCAGTTTACTGAATCAGATCAGACAGTGATTGCAATTGGTTGCCAGAGGTTACAGTGTATCATTACCACTCACTGACTGGTTGCTAGAGGTTACAGCACACATTTCAGCTCACTAATTAGTTGCTAGAGGTCACAGCACATGATTTTTTCTTGTTGATTGGTTGCTAGAGATTATTGTACATCAATACTGCTCACTGATTGGTTACTGCACATCATTACTGCTTACTGATTGGTTGCTAGAGGTTACAGCAGATCATCTCCTCACTGGCTGCACACCATGGACTGGACCTTGCTCACCTGTGCACCCCAAACTGTAATTCCTTCTCTGCCTACCTCTGCACACCACACACACACTACCCTCCCCCCACTAATTTGCTTACCTTTGCAGAACAGGCTGATGGTAGGCTTAATGACCACAGTTGTAGGCAGGACTTTCAAGCATGCCCCTTTATCTCCCCAGTGGGTAGCATATAGTATAGGTGATGGTGAATATGACCTCAGGGGGGCGTGATATACATATGCATACCACCTCTGTTTACATAGAATGCTGACGGTCTGCCACTATTTACATATGAATGCCGCTGCTATTTACATATCAATGCCGTTATTTACATGTAAACACAGGGTCTGCAGGTGAGTCCTCTGTACACAACAACAAGACAGAGCTGGGCACCATTAATAACAGAACTTCACACTGACATATTAGGACACAGCATGAGACTAAAACCTCAAGGGGCGAGGGTATTTAAACTGGGAAAGTTGGCAAGTATGAGGCAGCTGCTTTGGGCCCCACAACAATGACAGGGCCCAGGGCAGCTGCCCCTTTTGCCCTGCCTTAAAGACGGCCCTGTATATATAATGTTTGGGGGTTCTAAGTAACTTTCTAGCAAAAAATATGGATTTTAACTTGTAAGCAACAAATGTCAGAAATAGGCTTAGACATGAAAGGGATAAGCCACTTACCATCAATATGAAGAGCGACTACAATGTTTACTGTCACTGAAAATAATTTTGAATGTCACTGAAAATAATTTGGTTGGGGTTGGGGGTTGTTAAAAAAAATTAGGTGTTAAATATACTAAGTATACCAAACTCCCTATTCTTTTTTTTTTTTTATATGTCTACAACTTGCAGATCATTGTATTGTACTTTGAACTGTGCAAATAATAATTTTTAACTGGGGTTCTTTGAGAAAGTTACTTCCAATGGCGAATTGTACTAGTGGGAATGGGATATAGAATATATTTGCCCTTCACCATCCAGTTTGTTTTCCCATAGACATATATGGAGAATTGAGAACTTGAGCATGAGACAACAGAAATAACTCAGATTGTCACAGATGTCACTTAGTATCCCACATATATTTAAAGAAACCATGGGACACAAGCATTGGTTGGGGGGGTGGGGGCTTCTGGTGAGTGCATAAAAGGGGTGGGGGCTTCTGGTGCGTGCATACAAGGAGTGGTGGCTTCTGGTGAGTGCATACAAGGAGTGGGGGTTTCTTGTGAGTGCATACAAGGGGTGGGGGCTTCTGGTAAGTGCATACAAGGAGTGGGGGCTTCTGGTCAGTGCATACAAGGGGTGGGGGCTTCTGGTGAGTGCATACAAGAGGTGGGGCTTCTGATGAGTGTATACAAGGGGTGGGGGCTTCTGGTGAGTGCATACAAGGAGTGGGGGCTTCCGGTGAGTGCATACAAGGGGTGGGGGCTTCTGGTGAGTGCATACAAGAGGTGGGGCTTCTGATGAGTGTATACAAGGGGTGGGGGCTTCTGGTGAGTGCATACAAGGAGTGGGGGCTTCCGGTGAGTGCATACAAGGGGTGGGGGCTTCTGGTGAGTGCATACAAGAGGTGGGGGCTTCTGGTGAGTGCATACAAGAGGTGGGGCTTCTGATGAGTGTATACAAGGGGTGGGGGCTTCTGGTGAGTGCATACACTTGAGAAGTCACCTTATTTTGATGCACTTGGTCACTTTAGTTGACGCACAAGAAGTCATTTTGTTTTGATGCACAGAAGAGGACATAAAGTCGCAACACTTGGAAATTAGCACAAGTCACTTTTATAGAAATATGAATATGGGACACTGAATAATTTTTTATTATAGACTGGTTCATGGATTTTATTTATTGTATTGTAATATTTATTTTATTTATTGTAATATAGTGATATATATATTTTTTTCTGTCTGAATTATTTAAATTTTTTCATTATTATTTATTTTTCATTATTAATCATTCACACTTGTCACTTTATCTTGTAATTAGGTATTCACTTAATACCAATTATCAGTGCCGGTTACTGTTTATTCTATGATGATGCATCATATCTGATGTGGTGAGAGAGTGTTTTTTCACTTATTATATGGTTTCATCACACTGTTGAGGGAATTGCACTCTATATTTGTTTTAAATTAGACAACGCAATTAGCTACAACTAATCTGAGTTCTACAGTGTTTCAAGATTTATTCACTTAGGCTCCATTCACACTAGCGCGTTTTTTGATGCATTTTGCATTTTGCAGAAATGCACGGGAATTTTTTAACATGGGTTCCTATGGAACATGTTCACATCAATGCCTTTTTGTTTCTCTGTTTGTTTTCTTTTGTTTCTCTGTTTGTTTTCTTTTTTGGAAAGGGTCAGGGACTTTTTTTCATGCAAAATGCAGCGTTTTGCATGTAATAGAATTCAATGGACAAGCATCAAAAACGCAAGTGCACCATTTTTGCAGCGTTTTTGATGCGTTTTTGATGCGTTTTTGCCGTTTTTTTTTTTTTTTTTTATTTTTTTTTTAATTTTTTTTTTAGACTGTAAAAAAAAACTGTAAAAAGAAACGCAAAACGCAAATCGCGGCAAAAACGCGGCCAAAACGCTGCTCAAAAACGTGGCAAGCATGAAAAAAAACCCTCCAAAAACGCCCAAAAGCAACATGCATAGGTGTGAATCGAGCCTTAGGCTTGATTCACACCTATGCAGTTTTAGTGCTTTTTGCATTTTGCAGATTTGCACTACAGAACATGTTCCATAGGTAACCATGTTTAATGAACTGTAGTGCAAATCTGCAAAATGCAAAAAGCACTAAGGCTCGATTCACACCTATGCATGTTGCTTTTGAGCGTTTTTGGAGGTTTTTTTTTCATGCTTGCCACGTTTTTGAGCCGCGTTTTTGCCGCGTTTTTGCGGCGTTTTTGCCGCGTTTTTGCCGCGATTTGCGTTTTGCGTTTTTTTTTTTTTTTTTTTTCATTTTTTTTTACAGTCTTAAAAAAAAATTACAAAAAAAATTAAAAAAAAAAAAAAACGGCAAAAACGCACCAAAAACGCATCAAAAACGCATCAAAAACGCTGCAAAAACGCAGCACTTGCGTTTTTGATGCTTGTCCATTGAAAACCATTACATGCAAAACGCTGCTTTTTGCATGCAAAAAAGTCCCCGACCCTTTCCAAAAACGCTGAGATACAAAAAAGCATTGATGTGAACATGTTCCATAAGAACCCATGTTAAAAAATTCCCGTGCATTTCTGCAAAATGCAAAATGCATCAAAAAACGCGCTAGTGTGAATGGGGCCTTAGGCTCGATTCACACCTATGCATGTTGCTTTTGAGCGTTTTTGGAGGTTTTTTTTTCATGCTTGGCACGTTTTTGAGCAGCGTTTTTGTAGCGTTTTTGCCGCGTTTTTGCCGCGATTTGCGTTTTGCGTTTTTTTTATTTTTTTTTTTTTTCATTTTTTTTTACAGTCTTAAAAAAAAATTACAAAAATAAAAAAATAAAAAAAAATAAATAAAAAAAACGGCAAAAACGCACCAAAAACGCACCAAAAATGCTGCAAAAACGCTGCAAAAACGGTGCACTTGCGTTTTTGATGCTTGTCCATTGAAATCCATTACATGCAAAACGCTGCTTTTTGCATGAAAAAAAGTCCCCGACCCTTTCCAAAAACGCAGAGATACAAAAAAGCATTGATGTGAACATGTTCCATAGGAACCCATGTTAAAAAATTCCCATGCATTTCTGCAAAATGCAAAATGCATCAAAAAACGCGCTAGTGTGAATGGGGCCTTAAACTGCATAGGTGTGAATCCAAGACTTATATTGTCCCATACCCTCACCGTGTTTGAGGGATATTCAATTATACTTATTATTAACAGTGCCAACATCCCCGTTTTTTTATTATATATTTTTTGGGACACCACTTTGTGGAGTCTTCGTTGGGGAGGCTGCAGCTATATCTATACCTAAGCGCGGATTTTTAGTTTTATATATTGGTTGAACCCAGTCCACCCAGAAGAGACATATATCTATTGTGTTAGGATTTCTGTGTAAGCATTCATTTACAAAATAGTAAAACCTCCATGAAAGGCGTTATGCTACTAAATGACAGGTTCGCTTTATGTAAATGGCAACAATTTGGCAGCCGGTCAGGCTGGAACTGCTACTGAATTTATCAGTTATGCTATATCTCTTGACCCATAAATAAATATATTCTGCTGAGTTGTCAGCCAAGTTTGGAGACTGTCTTGGCAAAGGAATGACTTGCTACCCCTTAGTAATTCAGCACACTGGTGCATTGTGGGTAACCGCCTGAGGGTGTGCAGTGCATAAAGCATAACACATAAATTAAATGTATATAGCCGCGCTATCTCTTACTGACATCGCTCCGTAGTTATAGACAGCTTGGCATTTTAGGAAATAACGTATAAAAACACATTTAGATGACTTATGACATGACGTGCATGTCAATGATGCTATTTTTAAAATACAAAGTAAATACACACAAATAATGGAATAAATCACATTTTCTTTGGCAGAGTGTTGTATTCTATTATTCATGCAAATAACGTGTTTTCATTATACGTGTGATAGAATTGGATCCAGAAAGTGTATTGGCACCTCTAACACAATCCTGCTTAATATGGTAGTTTCTAGCTAAAGGTTCCAAGGTACCCAAACACAATTACCATCCAGTTGTTTGACCAATTTGATCCGCTGATATTCCAAAAGAATCTTAGAAAATTCGACCACTTTTCACTTTCAACTTAAATCATTTTTAGGTTAAAATTTTAAGAAAGTGGTTAAACAAGTACAGGAAAACCTTGGATTGCGAGCATAATTTGTTCCAGAAACATGCTTGTAATCCAAGGCATTGTATATCAAATGATTTGTTCCACAACCATTTATTCCTAGGTCCTTCAGTTTATAGTCCATATAAAAAGATTATAGCAATGTGATAGGTTGTGTATCTATAAAATATCCATCCACAAATGGAAGCCTCCACAAGGGGATTAGAAGCAAAATCCAGCAGGAGCTCCAGAGTATAAAAGAGAAGAGAGGAGCCTCTAAGTGTAGAGACATGTTGCTAAATGTTGGACCTTCATTAAATATAATCATATTGCTACACTTAGAGGCGCCTCTCTTCTCTTTTATACTCAGTTGTGATATGACGCTACTTGTATATCAAGACATCGCTTGTATATCAAGTCAACATTTATTAAAAAATGTTGCTTGTCTTGCAAAACGCTCTCAAACCAAGTTACTCTCAATCCAAGGTTTTACTGTATTAGATTTCTTATCAGTGTTAAAAATTGGGGAACTCCCCCCGCCCCTTTTTTTTTTCTCGTCTTTTCCACCTTCTCCTTCTTCATCTGTTTCTTCTCCAATTCTTCTTTTATTAAAAAAAAAAAAAGTGGTGGACACAGGCCTGTGTTATTTACCCTGGTTTAGACTTCAGTTTGTCATACGCCAGATCCTTTTGGAAACTGGAGGATATCCTCCCTCAAACAAGTCTTTAGCACGACCTGATTGAAGGGTTCCTTTCATTTATATAGTATTGTTCTGTTTTTCTTATTGCATTTTTTATTTGCCTTAGTATATTGCAATCCAGCACAGAGTATTGGTTGTGCTTTTTGCGCCTAACACCGTTTGTATGCTATGCGAAGTTGTCTTTGTATTATATCTGTGTCACATCTTTAAATAAAAATAAATAAATAAAAAATGAGGGAACATACATGATTTGTATTTCATTTCTTTATTATTCATATTTATCTATTTTAGTTACAGTGGAACCTCGGTTTGCGAGTAACGCGGTTAACGAGCGTTTCGCAAAACGAGCACTGTAATTCTAAATATCCTAACTCGCTTGGCGAGTGTTGTCTCTCAAAACGAGCAGGATTCAGGCCAAAAGCGGTGTGCAGTACCGCTATTGGCCTGAGGTAGGGGGCGAACAGCGCAGATCGTCGGCGTTCGGAAATGCCCGAGGACAGTTCGACTGATCTCGGCAAGCCTCGGAAAGGCTCGTGAATGGAGTCTTTCTGAGGTTTGCTGAGGTCAGCTGAAGTGTGCTCAGGCCTTTTCGGCCATTTCCGAGGCTCTCCGGCGCCCCCCGCCTCTGGCCGCATGCGGTATTGCATCCCATTGAAGTCAATGCGGAACAAATTATTTTCGTTTCCATGGACTTCAATGGGAAAACTCGCTTTGATATGCGAGTACTTTGGATTACGAGCATACTCCTGGAACGGATTATGCTCGTAATCCGAGGTTCCACTGTACTTATATAGCGCCATCAATTTATGCTTTACATATGTATTATACATTCACATCAGTCCTTGCCTTCAAGGAGCTTACAATCTAAGGTCACTAACATACACGCATATATACACATATACAGCAGGTGTGCACAGCCTATTGCATTAGGGTGTTCACCCCAAAACTCAAACACATACTGTATGCATGTGTGTGCATGTGTGTATATACTGACCGTGTCAGTAGAGCAGTGGATGTTGTCATAAGGGCAGAGATTGGTGTTAATGGGGTATTTTTTACAATTTTTTTTTATTTGGTGAAATATCGGGGATCTAAACAGGGGGAATATGCGCCACACGGGGTGATTAGGGTGCGCCCAGGCACACCTGGCAGACTTTGTATACACACCCATAGGGCCACTTTAGACAGGAACCAATTAACCTACCAGCATGTCTTTGGAGTGTGGGAGGAAAGCGTTGTACCTGGAGGAAACCCACACGGGCACAGGGAGAACATGCAAACTCCAGGCATGTAGTGCAGTATTTTTCCATTTATCGTCTCCAATCAAATATTAAAGAGGGTTGAATGGGGTTTTCTTTATTAGTAAAATATTTTAAAAAAGGATTTTCAGAGCTAATTAAATTAATTTGGCCAACTGGGGGGGAGAAAAAATAAATAAATAAAAATAAAATATAGCTGGAGGAGACTGTTCACATGGCTTCCTGATGCTGTCTTTTATGTGTTTTTAACATTTCTTTTAAATTGGAGAACAGCATTTTTACACTGGGGACTTTGCCACAACTGCAAGCCAAGCATTTGGCTCGTGGTTGCAGTGCACACCCATTAATCTCAATGGGCAAGTTTGACAGGTGCCACCCGGCATGTCACCACTGTCAAGCTGTCATGAAAGCTGCTAAAAGCTTGCTGATCACTTTGCTCTTATAGAAGCTAAAACCTGTGTGAACCAGGCCTTAAGCCCCTATTTAACACAGGGAGTGGAACCCACACACCAAGGGACATCACTCTAATTTTTTCAGGCAGAGCTGGAATTTTTA
This sequence comes from Aquarana catesbeiana, assembly GCF_042186555.1. Lineage (NCBI taxonomy): Eukaryota > Metazoa > Chordata > Amphibia > Anura > Ranidae > Aquarana > Aquarana catesbeiana. The sequence goes on along the minus strand of NC_133335.1, from coordinate 32,620,344 downwards.
CATTTAATTTTTAAAATGCCGAGCACAGTGTGGTATCACTGATGTCCTGCAGATTGTTCTCTACATAACGCCCCAGAGAAGACTCAGCAAACCATGCCACATGACTTTCCTTCTCTTGTAACCTTTTTCCCCCTATTCATTGTAATAAATGGGGCATCACTTGGTTCAGAGTCCCAAAGCAAGTGAAGCGCAATATGTTCCAGAGGTTTCTTTTCTTTTAAACCAGCAGTATGGACACAATTAGGTCATAGGGCTGCTTTGTAAAAAGGTCTCTGAGTTGGCTTTGGTTCCCTTCCTGATCACCAATGACTAGTTACACACTTACCTGTGTTCTTTGTGCAGTCTGCTTGGCACTGCCCAGCCTATAACTCAGAATCTTCGCAGTTGTGTTTTTCTCCCCTTCCATTTGTGCCATGATCTTTATTTTAATGGAGCATAGGTGTGCGCTCCCCTGATATTATTCCAAAGCCCCCAACTGGGCTCCTAAGAAAATTGCCCTACTGACACCAAATCTCTGCCCTACTAATACCAATCTCTGCCCTACTGAAACCAATCTCTGCCCTACTGAAACCAATCTCTGCCCTACTGAAACCAATCTCTGCCCTACTGACACCAATCTCTGCCCTACTGACACCAATCTCTGCCCTGCTGACACCAATCTCTGCCCTACTGACACCGTCCTCTGCTCTACTGACACCAATCTCTGCCCTACTGAAACCAATCTCTGCCCTACTGAAACCAATCTCTGCCCTACTGACACCGTCCTCTGCTCTACTGACACCAATCTCTGCCCTACTGAAACCAATCTCTGCCCTACTGAAACCAATCTCTGCCCTACTGACACCAACCTCTGCCCTACTGACACCAATCTCTGCCCTACTGACACCGTCCTCTGCTCTACTGACACCAATCTATGCCCTACTGACACCATCCTCTGCCCTACTGACACCGTCCTTTGCCCTACTGACACTGTCCTCTGCCCTACTGAAAGTCCAAAGCTCTGCTGACTGACACCAATCTTTGCCCTACTGACACCATCCTCTGCCCTACTGAAAAAGTCCACTGCTCTACTGACTGACACCATCCACTATCTTACTGACACCAACCTCTGCCCTCCTGAAACGACACTGTCCATGCTTTCATACATTTTAAAATGATTGTTTTCATTTATTTATAAGAGTGTGTGTCAATATATGTTAAAAGTATTGTAAAGGCAGAAGGTTTTTTTATCTTAACGCATTCTAGTGAGTACACCCCTATATGAAAATGTCCAAATTGGGCCCAAGTTGCCATTTTCCCTCCCCGGTGTCATGTGACTCATTAGTGTTATAAGGTCTCAGGTGTGAATGGGGAGCAGGTGTGTTAAATTTGGTTTTATCGCTCTCACTCTTTCATACTGGTCACTGAAAGTTCAACATGACCCCTCATGGCAAAGAACTCTCTGAGGATCTGAAAAAAAGAATTGTTGCTCTACATAAAGATGGCCTAGGCTATAAGAAGATTGCCAAAAACCCTGAAACTGAGCTGCAGCATGGTGGCCAAGACCATACAGCAGTTTAACAGGACAGGTTCCACTCAGAACAGGCCTCGCCATGGTCGACCAAAGAACTTGAGTGCACGTGCTTAGCGTCATATCCAGAGGTTTCTTTGGAAAATAGACGTATGAGTGCTGCCAGCACTGCTGCAGAGGTTGAAGGGGTGGGGGGTCAGCCTGTCAGTGCTCAGACCATACGCTGCACACTGCATCAAATTGGTCTGCATGTCTGTCATCCCAGAAGGAAGCCTCTTCTACAGATGATGCACAATAAAGCCCACAAACAGTTTGCTGAAGACAAGCAGAGTAATGACATGGATTACTGGAACCATGTCCTGTGGTCTGATGAGACCAAGATAAACTTATTCGGTTCAGATGGTGTCAAGCGTGTGTGGCGGCAACCAGGTGAGGAGTACAAAGACAAGTGTGTCTTGCCTACAGTCAAGCATGGTGGTGGGAGTGTTATGGTCTGGGGCTGCATGAGTGCTGCCGGCACTGGGGAGCTACAGTTCATTGAGGGAACCATGAATGCCAACATGTACTGTGACATACTGAAGCAGAGCATGATCCCCTCCCTTGGGAGACTGGGCCGCAGTGCAGTATTCTAACATGATAACAACCCCAACACACACCTCCAAGATGACCACTGCCTTGCTAAGGAAGCTGAGGATGAAGGTGATGGACTGGCCAAGCATTTCTCCGGACCTAAACCCTATTGAGCATCCTCAAAGGGGAGGTGGAGGAGAGCAAGGTCTCTAACATTCACCAGCTCCATGATGTCATCATGGAGAAATGGAAGAGGACTCCAATGGCAACCCATGAAGCTCTGGTGAACTCCATGCCCAAGAGGGTTAAGGCAGTGCTGGAAAATAATGGTGGCCACAGAAAATATTGACACTCTGGGCCCAATTTGGACATTTTCACTTAGTGGTGTACTCACTTTTGTTGCCAGACATTTTTTTGATTGGTAGGCTGCCTGCCCTGGGGCTGCTTTGGGCCAAGCTGTGGCTGCAGCGCAGCGCTCCGCTCCCTCCTCCTCCTCCTCCACTATATGTCATACACAGTCTGCAGGCATCTCCCGCTGTGTGTCTCCGAGCTCAGTGTGAAAACTTTGGCCGCGCTGTGAGAAAAGTCACGCCCTCCTCCTAGATCAGCTCGTGTGATAGACGCAGTGTTCTGTATATAGACGCAGTTCTGTCTATCACACGAGCTGATCTAGGAGGAGGGCGGGACTTTTCTCACAGCGCGGCCAAAGTTTGCACACTCAGCTCTGAGACACACAGCGGGAGATGCCCGCAGACTGTGTAATCCAGGCACAGGCTCTGACTACAGTGAGGCTGCGATTATGGGCACGGTGAGACTGCATTATGGGCACGGTGAGATTGCATTATGGGCACGGTGAGACTGCATTATGGGCACGGTGAGACTGCATTATGGGCACGGTGAGGCTGCCATTATAGGCATGGCGAGGCTGCGATTATGAGCACGTTGAGACAGCATTATGGGCACGGTGAGACAGCATTATGGGCATGGTAAGGCTGCGATTATGGGCACGGTGAGGCTGCGATTATGGGCACGGTGAGACAGCATTATGGGCACAGTGAGGCTGCGATTATGGGCATGGTGAGGCTGTGATTATGGGTACAGTCAGACTGCATTATGGGAACAGTGAGGCGATTATGCATTATGGGCACGGTGAGGCTGCCATTATAGGCATGGCGAGACTGCGATTATGAGCACGGTGAGACAGCATTATGGGCACGGTGAGACAGCATTATGGGCATGGTGAGGCTGCGATTATGGGTACGGTAAGTCTGAGATTATGGGCACGGTGAGACTGCATTATGGGCACAGTAAGGCTGCGATTATGGGCATGGTGAGGCTGCGATTATGGGCACTGTAAGTCTGAGATTATGGGCATGGTGAGACTGCATTATGGGCACGGTAAGGCTGCGATTATGGGCATGGTAAGTCTGAGATTATTGGCAGGGTGAGACAGCATTATGAGCATGGTAAGGCTGCGATTATGGGCATGGTAAGGCTGAGATTATGGGCACGGTGAGGCTGAGTTTATGACGTGTGACGTCCTAGCCATGCTCTGCTATGTCCGGCTTCGACCATTGCCAAAACAACTGTGCTAAATCAGCTAAAAGTAGTTGGATCTGTATGTGCGTTATAATTAATCGAAATTAGTCAATTATTCGATTAAAAAACAATTGATTATTCGAACACGAAAATTTTAATCAGTAACAGCCCTACTTTTTTTTACCACTTCTATTCCTTTATATTGGCTTTTGGAATTTACAAATGCAGCAATTTAGAAATCAGATGAAAGGTTTAGCGCTGGAAAACACTTTTTGATAGATAAAAAGTGCATCTTATATACATCTATATAGATCAGACCAAAATGAGGGACAAATGAGGAGGAATGAGGGGCAGAGGGACATTGCTTCAAATCGGGGACAGTCCCTCGAAATCCGGGACAGTCCCTCGAAATCCGGGACAGTTGGGAGGTATGCATTTTGGGCCTGATGTAGAACCTTTCTGCGGCATGATATGTGATCATGGACCCATCTAGCTATGAAAAACAATGCAGTTAGAATTATTTGTAAACTCCCACTCCCATACCCCCATCATGCACTTAGTTCCTGCTGCACTTCACATTAACACAAAAAGAAAATCCAAGCTCTACATTGTGTAGGCTGTTATCCTTTACAAAGCTCTCGATATAAACATTGATTTTAAAGAAGCGTATGAGAAAAATAAAGCTGTACTTAAAAAATTAACTGTTGCCAAGCAGCTGAAGGCTTTTCAGATTTTGATTGTCAAACACGTTTAAATGAGTAGTGTCTGTCAATGCTGAATAGCGCAGACATTTGTGGAAATCGCAGTGTTTTGATATTCGATCTTATCCCTGTTCTCTTTTGAATACAAATACATCTGATGGTTCATGGCTTCTTATTGTGTTCAAAGTGTATTTTGAAGATGTAGGGGAGCAGCGGGGATGAAAGGTTCTCTCTCCCGGTGAAGAGAGGTTAGAGAAGGAACGTTAATAGAGAGATCAAGCAGTGTGTAAAAAAGCATAATTCATTCTGGTCTTTCTGTTCAAGTCAATTACCGCACTGTCTTTGGACGGACCGATCGTGAGACAGAACCAGGTAATTATAACAGACTTGTGAAATGCACCTGACACCAATTTGGAAGCGCAAGGTTTGGAGATCTACTCCGCTTTCCCCAGGGTTCACCACAGGCACAAAACAAAACTCCTTTAAATCAAATTTGGTAATAAGGATTTTGCGGTAATAATTAGTCTGTTTTTGACGGTTCCAATTACAGAAAATTTGTGCATATTGGTCCCTAAGGACAAGCTCTTTTCTCTGATCATGAATTTGTGATTTTTCAGAAGTACACGGTTAGCCTGAACAGCAGTAAAGGGGAGGGGGGGGGGGTACAGAATGGATTTATTTATAGATGAAAACTATTTTACTATGCTGTAGACGATTGTTAAGTGAAAACCAATGCATGATAGTTAAAATAATAAGACAAATATTTTTCACTAATGCCGCGTACACACGAGCGGAATGTCCGACAGAAAAAGTCAGACGGAAACTTTTCATCTTCTATTCCGATCGTGTTTAGGCCTCATCTGACTTTTATTTTTGAAAATTCTGACGGACCTAGAAATGGAACATGTTCTAAATATTTCCAACGGAACCAATTCCCATATCGGGAAAACCGATCGTCTGTATGCTGTTCCGACAGACCAAAAATGACGTATGCTCTGAAGCAAGTACGGGACGGAAGCTATTGGCTACTGGCTATTGAACTTCCTTTTTCTAGTCCCGTCGTACGTGTTGTACGTCACCGCGTTCTGGACGGTCGGAATTTGGTTTGACCGTGTGTAGGCAAGAGCGCTTGAATGGAATCCCGTCGAAGTTCCGTCGGAGTTTATTCCGACGGCAAAACCGGTCGTGTGTACGGGGCATAAGAACAAAACTCAAGCTGTTATTTGTTTTTTTGAGGAAAGGAATGTAGGTTGGTGATACAATGGTGATAGGTCCCCTGGGGCTGACTGGTTGGCCGAATGATCAGAGAGTTTACACTTGTGGTTGGAGGGGGGGGTATGGGGCCCCCCAACAGCTCCCCTCAAGCTGCAAAGGCAGCGAATGGGGGTGTACACATGCTTAGGTTAACCCCAAGGCAAGAATGAATCCTTCCATCATGCGTGCAATGCAGTGTATTGGTGCAGGTTTAAGGGGTTAGGACCAGTGGTGAAGAGGGGATATACTGCCTTTCTACCACCTTATGCCCCATACACACGATCGGACTTTCCGACAATAAAACCGTGGAATTTTGTTCGAAGGATGTTGGCTCCAACTTGTCTTACATACACACGGTCACACAAATGTTGGCCAACAATTACGAACGTGGGAACGCTGTAACGTACAAGACGTGCGACGAGCCGAGAAAAAGGAAGTTCAATAGCCAGTGCGGCTCCTTCTGCTTGATTCCGAGCATGCGTGAACTTTTGTGCGTCGGACTTGTGTATACACGATGGGAAATTCCAACAACAGAGTTTTGTTGGCGGAAAATTTGAGAACCTGCTATCAAACATTTGTTGGCGGAAAGTTGGACAACAATTGTCTGATGGAGCGTACTAACGGTTGGATTTTAGGCAAACAGCCTGTCATTACACAATTCCCTGCCAAAAATCTGATCGTGTGGCTTTACACTTGCTTCGGCTTCAACACACATTAACGGCTAGTTTACACTTGCTTCAAAACAAGGCTTTGGACAGGCTTTTTTAACCGCTTCAGCCCCGGAAGAATTTACCCCCTTCCTGACCAGAGCACTTTTTGCGATTCGGCACTACGTCGCTTTAACTGACAATTGCGCGGTCGTGCGATGTGGCTCCCAAACAAAATTGACGTCCTTTTTTTCCCACAAATAGAGCTTTCTTTTGGTGGTATTTGATCACCTCTGCGTTTTTTATTTTTTGCACTATAAACAAAAAGATAGTGACAATTTTGAAAAAAACACATTATTTTTTACTTTTTGCTATAATAAATATCCCCAAAAAATAATTAAAAAAACATTTTTTTCCCTCAGTTTAGGCCGATACATATTCTTCTACATATTTTTGGTAAAAAAATAGCAATAAGCTTTTATTGATTGGTTTGCGCAAAAGTTATAGCGTTTACAAAATAGGGGATAGTTTTATGGCATTTTTATTAATAATTTTTTTTTTACTAGTAATGGCGGCGATCAGCGATTTTTATTGTGACTGCGACATTATGGCGGACACATCAGACATTTTTGACACTATTTTGGGACCATTGGTATTAATACAGCGATCAGTGCTATAAAAATGCACTGATTCCTGTGTAAATGACACTGGCAGTGAAGGGGTTAACCACTAGGGGGCGGGGAGGGGTTAAGTCAGTACTAGGGAGTGATTCTAACTGTAGGGGTGATGGGCTAGCTGTGACACGTCACTGATCTCTGCTCCCGATGACAGGGAGCAGAGATCAGTGACACTTGTCACTAGGAAGAACGGGGAGATGCTGTTTACATCAGCATCTCCCCGTTCGTCCTCTCCGTGAGGCGATCGCAGGTATCCCCGCGGCGATCGAGTCCGCGGGACCCCTGACCCGACTCACGGAGCTCCCGACACGCAATGGCACGGCGTGGAATTCAATGGGACTTACAGGTACATTTGCCCAGCCGTGCCCCGACGTACATCGGCGTGCGCCAGTCGGGAAGTGGTTAAAGCTCTCTGAACGCCAGTCAAAGCCCCTGTCACTAAATAAAATGGTTAGCTTACAGTCCTGTTTACACCTTGCTTTTGCTTTGCTTTGGCTTCACTTCAAAAATTATACCCCATGTAGCTTTAGTGATGCTTAAAAGCGTCTTTAAAGCCTCCATAGAAGTCTATGGCAAAGCTCGCTTGAAGCCCCACTGAAACCTTACTGAAGCCCCACCAAAGCCCCACCAAAGCCCCACCTAAGCCCCATCGAAGCTCCACCAAAGCCTCATCGAAGCACCAAGCAAAAGCAAGTAAACAGGACAGTAAGCTAACCATTTTATTTAGTGACAGGGGCTTTGAGCTTTAACAAAGCGTGTCCAAAGCCATGTTTTGAATCAAGAGAGTGCATACACAACAGAATAATACAACATTTCGGATTGTGAAAACTGCAAATGTGACAATGTCTCTGTGTCTCAATTAGGGTAACGTGGCTGCAGCGCATAATCACTGCAATGATCTACAATGAACAACACAGTCCAGCCGAGAATCCCTATTTCAGTAAAACTGTTAAGAAATCAAACAGCTACTTGCAATAATAGCAGCAGGGCCTGTGCTACCACTAGGCAAACTAGGCGGCCGCCTAGGGCGCCCTGCTGCCTAGGGGGCGCCCGGCCACTGGTTTTCCTACTCTCTTCTCTCTGCAGCAAGCAACTAAGTCTCAGCAATCAACAGGCAGCCGCAGCTCCGTTCACACATAGTGTCAGAGGTGCAGCAGTGGTGGAGGACTGTGTCTGTGTCCCGACTCCCGCAGCAAGCAAACATTCATTGATGGGCACTGGTAGGCTGTATTGAAGGGCGCTGCTAGGCTGCATTTGATGGGTGCTGGTGAGGATACATTTGATGGGCGCTGGTGAGGCTACATTTGATGGGCGCTGGTAAGGCTACATTTGATGGGTGCTGGTGAGGCTGTATTTGATGGGCACTGGTGAGGCTACATTTGATGGGCGCTGGTGAGGCTACATTTGATGGGTGCTGGGTGGGGCTGCATTTGATGGCGCTGGTGAGGCTACATTTTATGGGCGCTGGGGAGGCTACATTTGATGGGCGCTGGTGAGGCTACATTTGATGGGCGCTGGGTGAGGCTACATTTGATGGGCGCTGGGTGGGGCTGCATTTGATGGCGCTGGTGAGGCTACATTTGATGGGCGCTGGGTGGGGCTGCATTTGATGGCGCTGGTGAGGCTACATTTGATGGGCGCTGGTGAGGCTGCATTTGATGGGCGCTGGTGAGACTACATTTGATGGGCGCTGGTGAGGCTACATTTGATGGGCGCTGGGTGGGGCTGCATTTGATGGCGCTGGTGAGGCTACATTTGATGGGCGCTGGTGAGGCTGCATTTGATGGGCGCTGGTGAGACTACATTTGATGGGCGCTGGTGAGGCTACATTTCATGGGCGCTGGGTGGGGCTGCATTTGATGGCGCTGGTGAGGCTACATTTGATGGGCGCTAGTGAGGCTGCATTTGATGGGCGCTGGTGAGACTACATTTGATGGGCGCTGGTGAGGCTGCATTTGATGGGTGCTGGTGAGGTTGTATTTGATGGGCGCTTTATTAAAAAGGTGGGATTTACATGGGCAGGGAAAAGGGGGCGGAGTCAGCCGGGGGGCGGCAAAATGAGGTTTCGCCTAGGGTGTCAAAAATCCTTGCACCAGCCCTGAATAGCAGCATGCCTCTCAGTGAAGTTCAGGCATAACTTTGGAAGGACCAAAGAGCTCATCCCACTGGAACTGCAGTGCTCTATTTGCAATTGGGAAGGGGCTCCCCAACTGCACCTGAATCTGAGTGTGGTATGTAAATGGGCAGTCATTGGCATGAGCAAGGTTATTAGCTTATTTTGTGCTGCCTGTGCCCTACTGGGAAGATTTCCCCTCATTTCCTGTCCTGGAGGCCCAAAAGGCAATAAGAGGAAATCTCCCCAAATTGAAAGGAATGCCCCTCTGAGACAGTTTTCACTTGAACATTTGTACTCATTGGATGGTGTAACCTCACCTCTTGCTCTGTTGACAGCTCTAAAATTGTGTATTTTTCCTTTCTGTCACCAGACCAAAGAAATTGGGGATACTCTGTGCTTAGTTGGCACAAAAACATTGACAGAAGGGTTATTCCTTGCCAAAATCATCCATGAAGTAAAAAAAAAGGTTTTGCCTTTACATTGATTTAGCCAGGTTCCTGACCAGCCACCGCAGTTATACTGCGGCACGATGGCTCCCCCTGGGCGAGCTGCCATAGCTATACGTCGGCTCCTTAAGACACTGTAGAGGTGCACGCCCGCAGCGTGTCCCCGGAGCCGATACGAGAACCCGTGATCGCACATAACAGAGCGAGAACCGGGATGTATGTAAACACACAAAAGGTTTAGGAATGTGTCTATGGGAATGTTTGACCATTCTTCCAGAAGTGCATTTGTGATGTTGGACGAGAAGGCCTGGCTCGCAATCCGTTTTAATCCATCCCAAATGTGGTCAGGCGAGTCAAGTTCATCCACCCCAAACTCGCTCATCCATGTCTTTATGCTTGCTTTGTGCACTGGTGCGCAGTCATGTTGGAACAGGAAGGGGCCATCCCCAAACTTGTTGGGATCATGAAATTGTCCAATATGTCTTGGTATGCTGACGCCTTAAGAGTTCCCTTCACTGGAACTAAGGGGGCCAAGCCCAACCCCTGAAAAACAACCCCACACCATAATCCCCCCTCAACTCGCTAGAACACCTTTGGGATGAATTAGAGTGGAGAATGCGAGCCAGGCCTTCTCATCCACATCAGTGCCTGACCTCACAAATGCTTTTCTTGAAGAATGGGCAAACATTCCCATAGACACACTCCTAAACCTTGTGGACAGCCTTCCCAGAAGAGTTGAAGCTGTTATAGCTGCAAATGGTGGACCAACTCAATATTGAACCCTACGGACTAAGACTGGGATGCCATTAAAGTTCATGTGCGTGTAAAGGCAGGTGTCCCAATACTTTTGACAATATAGTGTACTTTTAGCAGCCATTATGAATGGTCAGAACCCCTTCCTGCCTGCCCCCAATTCCTAATGACCCATCAGTGTGATGGGCTGCTTGACTGGCCAGTAGGAATGTTTGTGAAGTGGGTGGGATTGGGAAAGTTCTGTCACTACCAGCAAGTGCTGGAACTGCCTGTACAGGATGGCTCAGCATTTGACCATAGCAGAAGGGAGTGAAATCTGCTGCAGATATGTCCAGGCACCTCTAGGTGCTTTTTCTCTATATAGTGTTCTCAAGTACAAGAGTGCTGCTCTCCAACTGTCTGCTAGCATCTAAAAAAATATTGACCATGATGCTTGCCCTGCCGCCAAGGTCGGAAACTTTAGCTTGTAAGTGGTGCTTCACCTTTAGTAGCCCCTTAATGCAAGTAGGCCTTCTGTTACCTGACTGCCCCCAGGTCTTGTTAAATAATACTATAGGTTATGGCTTACTGGCACAGGGGACCAAGAAAGAGGTAACAGAAAAGAATATCTGAAATCTTCAGGAGGATCTGGCGTGAGGTGTAGCACGGTATCGGCAAATCTGTACAAAAGTCCAGAGGCTAGTGGTGGTTAGGCAGGTGGTAGACAGTTATGCTGCGTACACACGGTTGGACTTTACGGCAGACTTTGCCCGGCGGACATTTCGACGTACTTTACGACGGACTTTCTGAATGAACGGACTTGCCTACACACAATCAACCAAAGTCTGTCGAATTCGTACGTGATGACGTACGACCGGACTAAAATAAGGAAGTTCATAGCCAGTAGCCAATAGCTGCCCTAGCGTTGCTTTTTGTCTGTCGAACTAGCATACAGACGAGCGGACTTTTCGACAGGACTCGAGTCCGTCGGATAGATTTGAAATATGTTTCAAATCTAAGTCCGTCTAACTTTTGAGAAAACAAAGTCCATTGGAGCCCACACACGATCGAATTGTCTGACGAAATCCCGTCCGCCGGGCAAAGTCTGCCGTAAAGTCCGCACGTGTGTTCGCGGCATTAGCGTTACCCAGAGACAATCTGAGGACAGGGCAGGCAGAGGGCAAGTGTTATCCAGAATCAGTCTGGGTCAAAACACAGGAAGCTGGGCAAATGGTGGCAACAATTTTCCTAGCAATGAGGACACCTACAGGGGGACAATGAGAGTGGAGGGGGGTGTTTTCTTTGTTGCCAAGCAGCAGAGACGCAATCCAGGCTGCGAACGACTGGGAGGCGGGCTACTGAGTAGGAGTGCGAGTGTCTCACACTCTTAACACTTATTGGTTATATTATGTTTTGAAGAGGTTCTCATATTCAGTATGTATACTTTCAATTACACTGGTACTTTTTTACAGAAAGAAAAACAAACAGCCATAACTATAAAAAAGTATGTTCAAAACCTTTTGGTTGTTTAACACAATTGCATGTTTTAAAACACCCAAATAGTACTAATAAATAATAACCTCCTTAAAGTGAACCTTCAGTCATTATTTCATCTTCCCATCTATTAAATCTTCTGCCTTTGTTGTTTTAAAGGGGTTGTAAAGGCATAAATTTTTTCACCTTAATGCATTCTATGCATTAAGGTGAAAAAACTTTTGATAATACCGCCGCCCCCAGCCCCCCCGTTTTACTTACCTGACACCTCAAAAACTCGCCTGCGCGTTCCCGACCTCCATTCAGCCGATCAGCCTGGTCGCTGATTGGCTATAGTGGATGGATTGAAAGCAGCGCAGCCATTGGCTTGCGCTGCTGTCAATCACATCCAATGACGCGGCGCGCCGGGGGGGCGGGGCCGAGTGATACAGCGAGCGGCTATAGCCGCCGGCTGTATCACGGGAGCGCGCCCGCAATAACTATCCACCATGCGAGGGAGCTCGCATTAAGGTGGCTAGTTATTGCGGGGAGGAGCCGAGACAGCCGCCGAGGGACCCCAGAAAAGTAGGTTCGGGGCCACTCTGTGCAGAACGAGCTGCACAGTGAAGGTAAGTATAACATGTTTGTTATTTTTAAAGAAAAAAAAAATACCTTTACAACCCCTTTAACATTGGATAGTAAAACATTTTTTTTCTGCCAGTAAATACCTTATACAGCCCACTTCCTGTTTCTTGTCTGGTCATTAGCTTATGACATCATGCACAGCTCTGTCTCTCACTCTCATGAGAGTTTGCCAGGAAGGAAGGGGGGATGAGTCATAAGAGGGCCAATGAAAGCTGCAGGGCTGCCGAGCCGGAGGTGTGCCTCTGTGTGTCTTTGTAAATCCAGGAAGTGAACAGGCAGCAGCTTCAGCTGCCCACAGTTAAAATGGCTGCAGCCAGACTCAGTGGAGGAAGATTTTTGCAGCATATTTGTCAAGCACAGAATCACAGTATATATATAAAATAATATGCAAAGTGGTTGGAGGGAAGCTTCAGAATGGCAACGATGATTTTATTACAAATTTTGTGAGCAGATTGCAGTTCCTCTTTAAAGTGGTTGTAAAGTCACTACTGACAAATCCTGACTAATCCCCTCTCTTACAGGATAATCTAATGTGCAGTAACTGTTTTTTTTTTTAAATTAATGTGGAAAATACCTTATTTACAGCGCCGCTGGGTGCTTACGTCACCTGCTGGTGCTCTCCTTTCCCACTCTGAGCACAACAGCGGAAGGGGCTGCGATTGCCTGCCGACGTCAGCCGGGAGGAGAGCGGCGGGAGGTCACATGAGTGCCCAGCGGCGCTGTGAATAAGGCATTTTGTGCAATGATAATACAAAAACCAAAACAATACTGCACATTATATCTTCCTGTAAAATAGGGGATTACAGGATTTGTCAGTAGTAATGTTACAGACTCCTGAGCTGACAGGCAGGGAGGGAGGGGGAGTGAGGAGAGCAGCAGGCTGACGGAGGCCCGTAACCTGACCACGGTAATCATGGATCAGCAGTCATGATAACCGTGGTCAGCACACTAAGGGGGATACAGGAACAAGCAGGATCAACCAGTTTTTTTAGAACACAGAGAGAGGACAAATGATACAGCACAAGCACTATTCTGTGTATCCTGCTTTAAAGGATCAGGATCATTTTTTTTTTTTTTTTAGGGTTACAACCACCTTAACTGCTATACCACAGTATGTGTACTGGATGTCACTGCTCAGACCTGGCCTGAACTCTGTCCCAACACTGCCTACTGCTTACTTCATGTCTTTTCACAGGAACCCTCTTTCATCCCATTGTTGGACTTCTACCAACCAGTCAACCTTCCCATTACATGTTACAACTTTCCCTAGCAACAGAAAAGGTGAAGCAGATTGGTAGTGGGGTGGGAAATACAGACATAAGGCTTAAAGGCAACTATATCATGACAACATACCTCCCAACATTTTGAGATGGGAATGAGGGACACCTACTAGCAAATGTATGTAGGCATAGGACACACCCCCTTAAAGGAGAAGTAACCCCCCAAAAAAAGGTTAGTTAAATCCACAAGTGCTTTTCTTTACCACTACTATTCCTTTATATTGGCTTTTAAAATGTACAAATGCAGCAATTTAGAATATGGATGAATGGTTTAGCGCTGGGAAACACTTTTTGATAGATAAAAAGTGCATCTTATATAAAACTATATAGATCAGACCAAAATGAGAGACAAATGAGGAGGAATGAGGGACCGAGGGACATTGCTCCAAATCAGGGAAAGTCCCTCGAAATCCGGGACCCAGAGGCGGCTCTCTAATTAGGCAAATTAGGCGGTCGCCTAAGGCCTCGCACTCACAGGGGCCTCGCGGCCGCCTAATTTGCCTGTTCTCAATCACTGAAGTTGACGCCGGTGACTCCGCCTACCTCCACTGGGACTCTGTGGCTTAGGAGCTGATGGACAAATCAGATACTGCCCGCAGCCTGAGGAATAGCGGCCTCATCACGGAGCGTCCCAGTCCGTGGGCCTCATGTGTAAGTTTTGCCTAAGGCCTCACAAAGCCTAGAGCCGCCTCTGCCGGGACCGTTGGGAGGTATGTGACAAGTTGAAAATTTCTGACAAAGGTTCACTTACTTAATACATACCATTATTCTTTGATTATGGGAGAAGATTTTAAAAGGGACTTCCTAACATTTACGTGTTTTAAAGGGGTTGATTTACCCTTCCATAGGGCACATTGTACTGAGAGCACAACAGGCTGGTACAAGCATCAGATCTGCCTGTTCCCATTCTTAGTGCTGCAAAGCATTATCACTGTACAGTGTCTAGATAAGTGGAAATCATTTCAGTGTCAGCGTACATGACTGGATCCCTCCCTAATGATATATGGTGCCATTTGCAGCTCTAATCTAGGTAACACAATGAATACTCTATCATCTGACTTGGAATAGTAAATTAACTTAGATAAAACTGTTCTACATCCAATCACAATCATTACAGAAGCCGAGGACGGGGACCGCCAAGCGGGTATTGAAAGTAATTATAAGTAATGAATGCATTAACTTCGGGAAAAGGGACAGCTAGGCATTCTACTCCATCAAAGTAAAATTAGGAGAGTGGAGAGAAAGTGGACGCGGTGGAATTAATTTTATAACCGTTATAAGAGCTTGTTTTTTTATCGCACTCTCCCGGCATGATGGGGGGGTGGGGGATGTGTCTAGGAGCTGGTCGTGCCAGGATTTATGTATTTCACTGGGAGGGGGGCGAGTGCTGGAATCTGTTAGTGAGTTATGAATTACACAATGTGGAAGAAGGTTTAAAATATTTAGACATGTAATGGGATTTATGAATTAATATTAAACTACGTGTCCTCTTGTCTTCTGTACTGTGATTGATCAGTGAATCATCTCTTATGGAAGGAAGAGCAGCCATACAATCTGTTTCATGCTAATATTTAATTTCACCTACAATGGGAAAAAATTTAAGAAAAAAACGACATATTTTTATAGGCTTTATGAAGGAAACTAGCTTTTATGTTGTTTTTGGTTTTAAAGTCTCAAGGCTACCACTTGAAAAGTAGATTTTATTAGGAGAATTAAGCCTTACAGAGACAGAGAATGAATCACACACCGTGGACCTATCAGTTATCCGTGTCAGCAGTCTTAAATCTGTACAGCCTCTGAAACTCCACACAAGCCTTTCTAATGCCGCGTACACACGATCGGAATTTCTGCCCGCAAAAGACCAATGAGAGCTTTTGGTCGGAAAATGCGGCCGTGTGTATGCCCCATCTGTCTTTTGCTGGCGGAATTCCAGCCAGCAAAAGATTGAGAGCATGCTATCAATTTTTCGGACGGGAAAAGTCCCTATCCGAAAATGCGATCGTCTGTGGCAATTCCGACGTGCAAAATCCCTACGCATGCTCGGAAACAATTCGATGCATGTTCGGAAGCTTTGAACGTCATTTTCTCGGCTCGTCGTAGTGTTGTACGTCACCGCGTTCTTGACGGTCGTAATTTCAGCAAACTTTTGCGTGACCTTGTGTATGCAAGGCAAACTTGAGCGAAATCCCATCGGAAAAGCCCTCATATCTTTTTCCGACGAGAAAACCGATTGTGTGTACGCGGCATTAGGCTATTACAGTTAACGTGATTGTAAAGGGAAAAAAAAAATAACAAACATATCATACTTACCTCCACTGTGCAGATCGTTTTGCACAGAGTGGCCCCGAACCTGCTCTTCTGGGGTGCCCCGGCGGCTCTCACGGCTCTTCCCCACATCTGATAACCCCCCTGAGAAGGTTATCTTGCGGGCGCGCTCCCGAGTCCAGCATTCGGCGTCCATAGAGACCAAATGCAGGACTCAGCCCCGCCCCCCCCCAGTGCTCGCCTCATTGTATTGTATTGACAGCAGCAGGAGCCAATGGCTGCGCTGCTATCATAATATAGGAAAAACACATATGGGAGAGATGTATGCTCTGCACACCCGGAAACAATATAGTAAAAAAAAGGACAATTTCCCCAATGGGGCTTTGGACAGCAGTATATTACAGTCAGAAACTGTATATGATAAATAATCAATGAATGCATTTATTTAAAAATAGACAGGTGTCATAGTATAATTGAATTATAACATATAAAAACTGGCCAACTGGTACGGTGCATATTCCACAATATAGAATGTAGGCAGAGTTAAACGAAAATGTACACATTGTTACATATCGGAAGTCTAGAAAGTATGGAATCCCGGACGCATTTCGACCTTTGAACAGTCATCATCAGGGGGATGGTCGACTTGTTAGATGATCAGGTGGTCTAATCTGGTGGTGGTGGTGGCTGTTGTTGACTGTTTTCAGAGGACAGAGTTCCAAAAAGAGGGAGCTGGAGGCAGTGCCAGTGGTTGGTCAATAACAATGGAATGATTGTGAGTCCAGGAGAACCTCTCTGCACACCACTCCATCAAGGTTATGGCTGCACTGCTATCAATCTATCCAATCAAGAGCCGAGAACTCTGGGCAGAGAGAGAGCTCATCCCCGCCGGGTCAAGTTCCAGGGCTCAGGTAAATAAAATGGGGGGGGGGGGGGCGGTCACTGACAGGTGTTTTTTCACCTTAATGCATAGGATGCATTAAGGTGAAAAAAATACGAACCTTTACAACCCTTTTAAAGTGTTACTAAACCCACAAAAGTAAAATCAGTCTACATCAGTGTCTCGTGTGTAGCATGCTTGCTATACTCACTGTGGAACTTGAGGGGCTAATCCTGTGCATTGTGAAAAATGGCTTGATACTTTCTTCTCTGATCCTCCTCTTCTTCCACAGTCCCCAATCCATCTGCTGACAGAACAGAGCCTTGGGGGAACTCTGCACATGCTCAGTTTGGTGTGTATTGCTAGAGATTTTTTTTTCTTGGAAAAGTGCATGTGATCGGAACAGGACCAATCAGCACTGCCCAGACAGAGGGTCAAGGGTCCTGCAGCCTCATAGGACAGTCAGAGGAGAATGAAAACTCTTCCTACAAGCTTTAAACAGTGCTCAGCCAGACACTGATATATAGTTTATATTCACTGAAATAATTACATTCCCATGTTCTGTGTACCGTGGGAGACCATATATAGTGAATGCAGGGTCCTGAGTTTAGTAACACTTTTAGGCAACCATACATAGATTGAAATTCGGCTGGTTCAGCAGGGATGGGTTGAATTTTGATCCATGTATGAGCAGACTGGTTGTTCACAAGTCAATCTATCAACTGACTTGTGTACACCCAGCTTGCCAGGTTTTTCCGATTGATCAGTGCCGCTGGCTATAGCCTGCAACACTGATTGGTGTATTCTTATCTGATACCCGCTGGTTGAACAATAAAGAAAGATTAATATATGGCCAGTCTTCTTCACAGACACCTATGGTAGAGTCTTAGTTCCTATGCAATGGTACCTGTGAAATCTCTGATTTTCTTTAGAAGAGAAGTATGATGAAAGCTGACGTCACTCAGCTGGTCCAGTCTGGGGAAAGTCCCAGATTCCTGGACCAGCAGCTGGCTCCGCCTCTCAGCTGCGCCGCTGGGAGACTGAGCCGGCTGCTCCCTCCCCAGCTCAGCACTCCAGTGACTGACAGCCACTGCTCTCTCCTCAGAGTGAAGGGGAGAACTGAGCAATCAGTGGTGTTTGATCACTCAGTTCTTTGTGCAGAGATGGTGGAGGCAGATGCAGCATCAGATCCATGCTACATCCACCTAGGTGAGTATAAGGGTTTTTTTATACCCCATACTTGTCTTTTTTCTCAGTATTCCCCCACACGTCATGGCTTGCAATATCCTGCATCCAGAACTGTAACATTTTGTAATATGACATGCATCTGTTTTATGCCCTTGTGTGTGTGTATATGATATCAGAGGGCCTAGGGAGAGGCATTGCTTGTAGTGGTAAACCAACTGACCTGGTATATTGCAGGGTTAGATTCAGGGACTTCTTTAAAATGAGGATGGTACTCCCTGGAAATGTACCAGGTTATGTCTGTGCTCCCCTGCAGGATGCATTGGCATTGTTGAAAGAGGGTGAGTGAAGTGTCTGGGGCCATAGTTTTCCTTGACATTGCTATGACCAATATTGTACTATCATGCATCATGCATGTACATTGAAACTGTAAGGGCAGAAACTTCCCTCTGCCACACTACTCCATTCTAATTGAGACACAGTAAACACTATATCTAAATGATATACCGTAATTTTCACAACAGTAGATTCCATGTGCCTTTCTCCATATTGATATATGACCAATGTAATATAGGAACGGCAGGGCAGAGATATTCTTGAAAAAAATGGAAACAATTGTGGGGCAGTTTTGAAAGTCCGAACTGTTATCTCACAAAAAGTAAAGCCTTGTACACGCGATAGGATTGTTGGCCAACAAAACCATGGACTTTTGTCCGAAGGGTGTTGGGCCAAACTTGTCTTGCTTACACATGGCCACACAATTGTTGGCCAACAAATACAAGCGTAGTGACGTACTACGTTGTTTTTCAGCTCTTTAGTGCCAGCCTTTGGGCTCCTTCTGCTAGTTTTGTGTTAGTAGAAGTTTGGTGAGGGTTGATTGGCGCTTTTCATTTGGCACTTTGCATTTCGCACTTTTCATTTTACGCTTTTCAGTTTGTGCTTTTGAGTTCGTTTCTGAACGGCCGTTCGTCAACCAGACATGTTGCGGAATCGGAGGAGAAAACGTCTTATTTATTATTGGCCTTAAAGTTATTGCTTTGACATTATTTTTTTGGTTGAATAATAATGATTTGATTTGGTATATTTTCTATATTTTTGGATGCATAGAATGCACTTTTTGGTTAAGTTCTATTGGCAGATAGCATGTCTAGTTTTATTTGTTTTCTTTTTTTAATGCACAATAAAAAAAATTGTGGAGAATAATACTTGGCTATGTGTTTTACTTCAAATGACAGTTTGGAAGTAGGCAGTTACATTTAAAAAAATACATGTAATTATACATTATACATGTTATGTAAAATTAACAAGGGACACCAACATAGTTGTATCTTTGATCTTAAAAACTACGAGATAATGGTGTTGTAGTAACTTGTCCAAATAAAAAAAAATAAAAAAAACATAATAATATTATACTTGATATCACTAGAAAAAAAAAGCCTTTGAAAATGTGTTTGCAATAACTCCATCAGTATCACCAACAAAGCAGCTTCATTATTATCCCATTAAAGAAGAAGAGAATTGTGCGCTGCATTTCGAGACTTCATAATTTGCCGCGTTACGAATGTTAATTTTCCATTACGAATGCTAGTTTACAAGACCGATTGCGTCTGGCTCACCCTTGCTTCCGAGCATGCGTGTTTGTACTTTGGACTTTTGTTCGACGGACTTGCGCTTGGAAAATCCGACAACAGGTATTTGTCCACGGAGAATTTTAAAACCTGCTAACCAACATTTGTCAGCGGAAAATCCGACAACAATTGTCTGATGGAGTGTACAAACGGTCAGATTTTCTGCCAACAGCCTGTCATTACACATTTCCCATCGGAAAATCGTGTGTACGAGGCTTGAGATTAGAGCTAACGTGTTGGAAGGAAGAGCATAAAATAAACAACATGGGTGAGAAGAGGGTCAGAGTATACAGAGTTTGCTAATACAGAGAGTGA
The DNA here is from genome assembly GCF_042186555.1 of Aquarana catesbeiana. Taxonomy (NCBI): domain Eukaryota; kingdom Metazoa; phylum Chordata; class Amphibia; order Anura; family Ranidae; genus Aquarana; species Aquarana catesbeiana. The sequence continues at coordinate 32,600,481 of NC_133335.1, read as the reverse complement.
GGGTTTATAGGACAGATGTTAGGACATCGGCTTTTGGTGATCATTTTTGAAGGGTAAAATTGGCTATTGCTATGTATGGTCCACTGCATCTTTGACTTGGTTTAACTGTTGTACAGAATCTAACTTTTGCACACTGCTGAAAAAAAGAGACAGAAGCAGGTATGTGCTAGGCTTCATGGGCCAGGGCAGGTACAAGCTCTACCCTTCCCGTAGTTACATTTTACTCTCGGGTTGATTTACTAAAACTGAAAAGTGCAAAATCTGGTGCAGTGCTGCATAGAAACCAATCAGCTTTTGTCAAAGCTTAATTGAACAAGCTAGAAGTTGATCGGCTACCACGAACAGTCACCCCAGACATTGCCCTCTCCAATTTTAGTAAGTCAACCCCGTAGTCTTCTAGGTTTGTATGCTAAATGGTTTTTGTTTGATTGCAGTGTGCCTTTAGTAAAATGTGAAATCAAATAGACAGATACCCTTTGACAGGTCCCACTCAAGCAGAGAATCTCAAAAACGTCAACATTCCTTCTGGTGAGTGGAGATCTCAGTGCTAAGCTCCTCCGAGGAAAACACATTTTGTGTTTTGACTGCCAGTTTCATTCTGTCATTTCTAATTCTTTTTATTACATTAAAGCTTTGCATAATCCTTTCGCTGGGTCATTGTGTCGGCTTAAAAATCATCTTCTTTGAAAACCGAGCCGGTAAAAAAAAAAAATCACTTCCTCCTGTTTACTAGACTAGTAGAGCTAATTAGACCGTTGTAGACAAAAAATGATTTACATTCGACTACAGAAGAATAAGCAGAGACCAAACTAAGTACAAGTGTTTGTTTTTGTTATTGCTGCATTACATAAACCTATCATCATTTTAGAAAATCTACAATTTGATACTGTATGTGGGGGGAAAAAATACTTTTTTCTTGGCCACTGTTTGATCTGTGTGCAGAAATTTGTGCTGCTGTGTTTGGCCAGTCCTTACCTTCAGCATGCCACGGATGAGACGGCATAATAAGAGACTGACTTTTATCATAAAACAGAGACCTTCCCTGATCTGCTCCTTTGCATGCTTGTCAGTTAGGTTAATATAGTGCAAAGGGCACAGACATTTTAGAATTGTCTAAAATGATCTGTTAGCTGATTATCCTTTGAAATAAATACAGGGAAGATGTTAATTGGTTGTATTTTGCTTTTTCATCTTCTGCTCATTTACATAGGGTATATCTTTGTTTTTTATTAAACTTGACGTTGGTCCTTTTGATAATTTTACAGTAGAAGTCCTATTGAAAAAAACGCCAGTCACCCCCCCCCCCCCTCACTCCACCTGCGGCAGCATATACACAACAGTATACACAGGTTCGGAAGCATATACACAGGTTTTCTTGTTACCCTGCTGACCCATTCAGCCACCTGGAGCAAAGTAAAATACCTAACGATTCTGGATATGGGTAAGCATGTAACTTACCCCCCCCCCCCCCCATAGCCCAGGGCTGTCACATGAGGGTGGGAGAGGAGGTTATAGCCCTGTGTAAGCTCAGACAAGTCAGACTGGAGTTTACACGGTTCCCTGATCTTCCTGGATCAGGGTTTGGAGCTTGAAAACTTCCCAAAGAGTTTTGGGAGGGAAACAGTTACCAACCCAGAGAAAAAGGAAAATTGGTGGTGTGTGTGTCTCTAAATAGATAAGGCACCTCATCCCAATAATGATATTAAGTTGGAGTGGAGAACTGAGTGTATGGGGTTATTACGGTGCCAGAAATTCAACAATACAGTTTATACAATTAATTAAATTTATTACAAAAAGTAAAAAAAAAAAAAAAAAATTAACTTTTTGTAATAAATTTAATTAATTTTATAAACTGTATTGTTGCATTTCTGGCACCGTAATAATCCCATACACTCAGTTACCAACCCAGTGTCCAGGTCTTACCAGAGACCAACAGGCTGAGTGTGCAGCTATTCACACCTGTTCACATAATCAAGGGCATAGCAGCAGTACATGGCCCTGTGCAGCATGGAACTCTTATGCCGTGTACACACGGGCGGACTTTTCGACCAGACTGGTCCGATGGAACAAATCCGTCAGATTTGTGTGGGCTTCATCGGACCTGCAGCGGACTTTTTCGGTCGAAAATTAGACGGACTTTAGATTTAAAACATGTTTCAAATCTTTCCGACGGACTCGAGTCCGGTCGAAAAATCCGTTCGTCTGTATGCTAGTCCGACGGACGAAAACCGACGCTAGGGCAGCTATTGGCTACTGGCTATGAACTTCCTTATTTTAGTCCGGTCGTACGTCATCACGTACGAATCCGTCGGACTTTGGTGTGATCGTGTGTAGGCAAGTCCGTTCGTTCGAAAGTCCGTCGGAATTCTGTCAAGAGTCCGCCGAAAGTCCATCGGAAAGACCGTCGGACCTTTGATGCCGAAAAGTCCTCCCGTGTGTACACGGCATAAGAGAGCCAGGAAAGCTGTAATAGAGGTGCAGAGCCTAGGTTTTGTGGGATGGGGTGTCTTAAGGCAGAAGCCTGCACTGTCCACGTCATGCAGGGCGCCCGGCCTCGGTCAGGCTGATCGGCTTTTTTGAGTCTATCCTCCAATGGTGTGCACTACAAAACACCTTCTGCGACATAGTGGCATAGTGGGCCCGACATCCGCAACCAGCTACCAGACTCACAATTGTGACTCTGGTTTTTCCATCCTGGTGGCTCCCCCTGGAGAATAGGTCATCTATCCCAGGACTGAGAGTTGAAGAATACCGGTTGATGTTAACCCTTCTTCATCTGCTCTTCATGGTGGTATCATGTACACATTTTTTTCCAATATATCAAGAATGGCAATTGTTTTTTACATTGCTTTTACATTTTTACTATCTCATCACCATTGACAGTTGTTTTTCAATTATTCCAAGTGTGCATCAAATAAATTAACTTTACTTGACATAAGGTCTGCAAGTTTTTTACGCTGGTCCCATTGCGCTGCATTTGTTTTATATGAACCATTTTTGTGTGAACTGTCTTTTTTTTTTTTTAAATGGCTGAGTCTGCCCTGAAACATAGCTACTATCTGGACTGAACTCGCTGTAACAGCACTACAATGTTTCAGTGACATTCCCCAGATTACAGGGAGTAAAAACAGTTAAGAAACTGTTGAGAAATGGCAAACTGGAAAAATTGAGAACTGCTGCTGAACAACTCAAATACACTTTCATTTTAAAAAATTAAGAAAAAAAAGCCCTATAAAAGAAAGTTGACTGAAGAAGTGGCATACGTTTTGTTCAAGCCTTTAAATCTCCCCAACGAAGAGCATTATACTGTATAATACAATGGTCACTGAACTGTTATCTTACAGCAGAAGTATAACTAGAACCTTCAGGGCCCCAGAGCAAGAAACCTTGAAGGGCCCCCCTGACCGCCGGCTGCACTTGTGACCCTGACATGTTTTCTCTGTCCCCAGAGCTTAATCATGGGCTTCCCCATAATTAAGCCCTGGAGGATGGAGCAAAACATGTTGGGTGTGCGGCCTGGGCAGAGCCCAGGCTAAGAATGCCACAAACTATTTCACAGTGGATTTACAGTGATGTGCGCCCTGTGGAATACTTTTTTTCTGCTACATGTTGACGTTTGGAGCTGAGATGAGCTCCATTCCTAGCCGGCACTCATAGCAGTTGGCATTGGACTAGGACACTCCAGAGCCTGAGAGGCACCCATCCATTTTACTTTGGTTGCCAGTGTACAATCCCACATGAAGTTGTTGCAACAGTGGAATTGTACAATCTGGTTCCTTGTTTGCAGTTATTGTTTTCAGTCATTTGGATACATTACTTCCTTATTTAGACAAAGTTTGAATATTGTTGCAAATGCTACATCTGGTGAAATTGTAGGAAAATTTGTGGAATGAAATCACGGAAAAATAGAATATGTAGTAGTAATATGTGATCGCTTTTCTTACAATGCATGGCTGTAACTAGAGAGCTATAGCAACTAGAGAGCTATAGCAAACTATTCAAGGCAAAGCAACAGTCCCCTTCCCCATATCGATATATTTGCTCGTACTTATGTGAATGGAGGAATATATGACTGACTCTGTGTGACAGTACTGGGCCAATCAGTGCTGTCACACAGGGAGTCAGTTGCACTTTATAAACTATGACTTGAGCAACTCATAATTTACAACAACACCTTTCATTTCCAACAACTCAGTGGAGCAGGGGGGGAGCAAAAAGAAGGCAAGTATATGTATCCTCAGAACTCTGCATTGCTTTGCTCTGCATGGGCCAAACACTGATTCACTTTAAAATGATGACATCTCTACCAAAAAAATATCCATTGTACAACTTGAATTAAATCATTGTAGATACTTTTTTATTTCCAAATCAGCTACAGTTAAGACAGTTTACCCACATAAAAAAAATATTGTTGTTTTAGCCTGTGTCCTGCAGAAATAGGTTTTCATCTTGCATTATAGTGGTCTGTGGGATGCCTGCTGCTACAAAGTCTACATTTACATTCCTGCACTATCCAAAGTGGCAAAGGCGGCCCAAATCCTTATATACAGGATTGGCAGTTAAGTGGGGCTAAGCTTCAGAAGTATGAGCCACCATTTCAATGCTGCATTATGCGTAGGAATGCCTTTGGCTGAAGTATATGATGATTAATCGGGCTGGATTTACACCTTTCTGCACATGTTTTCATGTGTTTGTACATACATTACCAACAACTGTGTTTTATACACTGCTATTGTCATCAATAGGTGTGTCAATGCATCATAAAATGGACAGTGCCCATCAAAACATTATACAGATGTGAACTAGAAGGATTAAAAAAAACAATGACTAACCTGTGTACATTGAATAACCCTAGTTAAAATGTGTGCATTAATACACATTGGTGTGAATGGGCCCTAAAATCTAACTCTTCACCTCCAATGTCATGCCTATATACTGTAACCAGGCATATGCAAATGACTCTGACGTATATTGACACTGGACACTAACATAAATAGTTCAAATTGTGGTTTAACACGCATCCTCTGATTTCCAGACAGTTTCCTACCTTGAACGTATTCACAAATGTCTGTAAAAGTTGATTCAGTTTTGATTCTCAGCTTATTGCCAGTTATTCAACTTTAATCATCTTCAAAGTGCAATTGAGGATAATAGGTACTGCCCTTTTAATAACAAACTTGTAACTGTGACTAGTGTTATCTGCAGGAACATTGCACCAAAAGAGACATGCTAAAATGCGCTAATCAAGGGAGACAGAACTATGAGCAATTATTACCACCGCTCTGAAAAAAGAATGCTACCTGCCATTTGTATACTTTCTTCCAGTGAACCATATGAGTACATTTAAGAGATTGTAAACATTATTTCCTATATCCAGTTGCAGGAGAAAAATACTAATCCAGATTGCTTTCCCCTGGACCATCTGGGAGATATGATCCCACCAGTTTGTTCTGGGTTTGGCTCAAACTTCCTTCTAGTTGTACATGTCTAGTTCAGGTTTGGGAAAGTTACCTAATGGGTATCCATATAAGATTCATAAACACATTTTTGGCGTTCATCTGGCATCCCCAGAAGAAACTGCTGCCCATATTCCAGAAGCTGTTGCACCTATTATTACTGGCTCATCAAAGTCTACTTCAGCTGTTGTGGGTGAGGCGGAGGCCTCCCTCATGTCCACAGATACCTCCCTGTCCACTATAGACTTTCTGACTGCTTACACTCTGTTATTAAAGGCACTCTGCTTATGGATACACTAAGTGTGGCCCATTGTCATTCATTCTTTGACCCTCCTGAACTCTCAAGTTAAATTCTCTACAGTCTGTTTCTGAAGAAGCTCTTTTTGGGGCAGAACAATTTTCTGTGTATGATCCGAATTGTCAGAGGGTTGTAAATTCAGTGCTCGGAACCCTGCACTTGGAGTATGGCCTATTGCTCGGGGCCTTATGACTTTCAGAGCTCGTATACATGAGAAGACCTTTCTGAAGCACCCCTTGTATAGGTGGTAATTTGTTTATTATGAATATTTGGCGTGGTACTGGGCCGCACCTGACAGTGTGTCAGAGCTTTTCCTCTTTACAAATTTTAGAGACTGGTGGTCAATACCCAGTGGCTCACCTTACCCATTGCACCAAAATTCAGGTGGAAATTGTGCTCACATTCTAGGATTTCACTGACAGGCATGTAAGTTCCTTCTAGCTTGAATGAACTGGTGTGGCTCTGTCCTTATATGCCCTATATGCATGGTAACCTTCATCTGCAAAATCTAGTCAGAATGGAGGGAGCCCTCAGGGAGCCCCCCCCCAGCTGGAATATGTCCCTGTTTCACCAAGCGGTTGCTGCAAGCATCAAAGCTGGTCTCGCGACTGGTGTTGATTAAAAAGTGTAGGACACCGTGGAGGAATCAGAGGAGCCCAATCCTTCTCTCTCTTCTACTTCAGCAGTTCATGCATGTAGACATTTGAAACCCTTTTCTCGTCTGGCCATAGGGTTTGAGAATGTAGGTCAGCTAACTCCTTGTGGAATGCTCAAAGAACCCTCTGTAAACATTGTTAGTGTTCTTGATTCTCGTAACTTAAGGGACCTTAGAGGGACCTATCACCTGCAAGCTTCTCTTGCATAAGACCTCCCATTTGATTTCACTGTCTGGCTTGGAGTCAAGGCTTTGCTATTAGGATCCCCTTCATGGCTGGTCTCCACATCCTAAGTGGGTGGATTCTGATTTTTATCACAGGTCCCACCCCTCTTTATTTTTATGTTGGCCATTTTACTGCTTGCTCACAAAACCCAGGGGTTATACGTGGGGCTGACTTTTTTCTGTTTGTCAGTGTTCAACCCACCTGCAGTATAACCCTAAAGTTTAGGAATTGCTGTGTCCTTCAATGGACTCCAAGAAAACAATTTTACGGTAAGCACAGTAAAAAAAAAAAAAAAATTCAAACTTAAGCTAGCATAATCATAGATGGTCACTCACAACTGCCTTTTCTTCTCCCTAAATCACTAGGGCTAGTGTAAATGGTCTTTTGAAATGCATTTGCACTTGTTATGTATTGACATTACCTAGTATCAAGGAATGAAAGTAAATCATAAGTTGATTTCCAGCTGGCCTTAAATTACCTAAAAAGCACATGTGCTTAACCACATTCATAAAACTTGAGATCGTAAACAGAAAAAAAATCTTATAAATTCTGCTTTTATCATTCAGATAACGGAATCCTAACTCCTTTCAGGTGCTGTTTTTGTTGCTCATTACGTTCTAAAACGGTTGTTTGAAATGTGCCGATATTCTCACATTCTCAGACTTATAGATTTTTTCTTGAGCATTTTTAAAAGAAAATCAACAATTTATAAAGCTGCCACAAACATTAAATCTGAGTAATTCATTGCCGATCAATCTAGAGCTGAGTCAACGCCAGAAAAATGAATCAATTTCCTGCCTCATCAATAGGAAACTTTTAAACACAAAAATACATTGAGCTCTTGAAGAAAATGGAATTTGTTATGATGAATAATTTCACAAGTTTTCAAGCTCTGTTATTTTTTTCCTTTTCTTTTTGTCATCATCACTTAGTAAAGGCGTCTGTGAAAATCATTGATAGAACATCAAGAATACAACTGCTATTGTTCCGTGTTTTAGTATAAAAAAAAAAACACCAACAGCCTCTTGCAGACATAATGAAATTTTGTAACTGATATATTAAAGAAAAAAAGTTAAGAAAAATAGTTTGCATTGTTTCATAGAATGATTTATTTTCCTTTTTTTTTTTTAGAAATTGGGCAGTGTATTGGTTTGGTGGTTCTGGTAACCCAGCTCAGTTGTTTTCAGCATTTTAGTTATAACAAGTTAAAAAAAAGTGTTCCCCTACAAGCCCTGTACCCTAATCTTAACTAAACGCTTAATCAGACCCTATAACTCAACCCAATTATTAACCAAACGCTTAAACTTAACCTAAGCCCTAAGAGGAGTTCTTAACAACTAACCTTCCCCTAGCACTTAAAGCTGAACTCCAAGTGAACAGCTATCTTTATAGATGAAATACATATAAAGAAGCTGTTTTACTTGCAAAAGGGATTTTTACTCTTGCCTATCCAGTCCTACGATGTATACAGCTCTGCCACACAGCACAGTCCTTTCTGGCAGGGGAGGAGACCTTACATTTCTCTGCTGCAGTTCAGAAACACTAATGCCCCGTACACGCACTCGGACATTGATCGGACATTCCAACAACAAAATCCATGGATTTTTTCCGACGAATGTTGGCTCAAACTTGTCTTGCATACACACGGTCACACAATGTTGTTGGAAAATCCAATCGTTCTGAATGCGGTGACGTAAAACACGTACGTCGGGACTATAAACGGGGCAGTAGCCAATAGCTTTCGTCTGTTAATTTATTCTGAGGATGCGTGGCACTTTGTGCGTCGGATTTGTGTACACTCGATCGGAATTTTATTATTGGAAAATTTTATAGCCTACTCTCAAACTTTGTGTGTCAGAAATTCCGATGGAAAAATGTGTGATGGAGCCTACACACGGTCGGAATTTCCGACAACAAGGTCCTATCACACATTCTCCATTGGAAAATCCGACCGTGTGTACGGGGCATTACAGTTCTTGTTTCTCCAACAGCCTTTGATTAGATAGCGAAAGGAGAAGAAACAGACTGCAAATGTCTGAGAGCGATTTAATTCATGCACTTAGACTACTTGTTTATAAAGACGTAAATACTTCATACTTGGGTCAATGGGCTTTGGGCTTGTGTTGATGTAATCAGTGGAACATCTGGTTGAGAAGCTTTAACACACACTGTTAGATTCTTAAAGAGGTAGCAAACCGCAGCAAAAAAAAAAAAAATTGGGCCCCGGGCTGTGTAAGTCATAATGTGCTAGTATGAATCACATACATTCTGCTGTCAGTGAGGAATCCCGCTGACAGCAGAGGAGTCATGGTTGTTAAGGACGCCACCGGCCGTCCACTATTTAACAACCAGCTATACTGATTTCTGAATATACAGTGCCTTGCAAAAGTATATAGCCCCCTTGGCATTTTTCGTGTTTTGTTGCCTCACAACCTGGAATTAACATGGATTGCTTGAGGATTTGCATCATTTAATTTACAGAACATGCCCACAACTTTGAAGATGTTTTTTTTTTTATTGTGAAGCAAACAACAAATAGGACAAAAAAAAGAAAAAGTCAATGTGCATAACTATTCACCCCCCTAAAGTCAATCCTTTGTAGAGCCACCTTTTGCAGCTATCACAGCTCCAAGTCGTTTTGGATAAGTCTCTATGAGCTTGCCAGATCTTGCCACTGGGATCTTTGCCCATTCCTCCTTGCAAAACTGCTCCAGCTCCTTCAAGTTGGATGGTTTGCGCTTGTGAACAGCAATCTTTAAGTCTGACCACAGATTTTCTATTGGATTGAGGTCTGGGCTTTGACAATGCCATTCCAACACATTTACTTGTTTCCCCTTAAACCACTTAAGTGTTGCTTTAGCAGTGTGTTTGGGGTCATTGTCCTGCTGGAAGGTGAACCTCCATCCTAGCCTCAAATCACACACAGAGTGGTACAGGTTTTGCTCAAGGATATGCCTGTATTTAGCACCATCCATCTTTCCGTAAACCCTGACCAGTTTCCCAGTCCGGACTGATGAAAAACATCCCCACAGCATGATGCTTCCACCACCATGTTTCACAGTGGGGAAGGTGTTCTTTGGGTGATGTGATGTGTTGGGTTTGCACCAGACATAGCATTTTCTTTGACGGCCAAAAAGTTAAATTTTAGTCTCATCAGACCAGAGCACCTTCCTCCATACATTTTGGGAGTCTCCCACATGCCTTTTCGCAAACTCAAAACGTGCCATTTTGTTTTTTTGCTGAAAGTAACGGCTTTCTTCTGGCCACTCTGCCATAAAGCCCAACTCTATGGAGCGTATGGCTTGTTGTCGTCCTATGTAGAGATACTCCAATCTCTGCTGTGGAACTCTACAGCTCCTCCAGGGTTACCTTAGGTCTCTGTGCTGCCTCTCTGATTAATGTCCTCCTTGCCCAGTCCGGGAGTTTTGGTGTGCTGCCGTCTCTTGGCAGGTTTGCTGTTGTGCCATGTTGTTTCCATTTGGTTCAGATAGGTTTGATGGTGCTCCTAGGGATCATCAAAGATTTGGATTTTTTTTTATAACCTAACTCTGACTTGTACTTCTCAACAACATTGTCCCTTACTTGTTTGGAGAGTTCCTTGGTCTTCATGGCAGTGTTTGGTTAGTGGTGCCTCTTGCTTAGGTGTTGCAGCCTCTGGGGCCTTTCAAAAAGGTGTGTATATGTAATGACAGATCATGTGACACTTAGATTGCACACAGGTGGACATCATTTCACTAATTATGTGACTTCTGAAGGTAATTGGTTGCACCGGAGCTTTTTATGGGCTTCATAACAAAGGGGGTGAATACATACGCACATGCCAATTATCATTTTTTTATTTCTGAAAAAAGTTTTATGTATATATTTTTCTAATTTTACTTTACCAACTTAGACTATTGTGTTCTGATCCATCACATATAATTCAGATTAAAAAAAAAACATTGAACTAAAAGCTATAATGTAACAAAATAGGTAAAAAGCCAAGGGGTAAATACTTTTGCAAGGCGCTGTCTGTACAAAAGGAATGCTGAAGATATGAAATTAATTCCGAAATTCCAAAAACAAATTGGTAAAATATTGCCTCAATAGACCAATTTGTGTTCTGAATTTTGGAAATTTGTTTTGTATTTTTAGCATTGTTTATTTAGAATAGCATTTAATTTTTTTTTTTAACAGTTTTGGGCCCCCTCCATACCATACCAGGTCTATATGGACATGGAACTGAGTTTACTCAATTCCCAAGAGGAGCCTAACTGACTATGAAAATTAACATGAACCTTACAGTCTTTGTGAATTTTAGCCATTTCATCTCCTAGGAACACAGACATACTTTTAAGACAAAACCTTGAGTTCCAACATGCAATTTATTTTGAAACATCCAAAGAGTAAATGGTGTTACATGCATCAGGGGTGGAACACCATTATGACTGATAGTACTTTTGAAAATAACTAAAAGGGTCACAAAAACAATGGACTTTATGAAACAGAGAATGTTTGGAATTTAAGTTAATACATTCTTTTGACTAAAGTTTAGTTATTAGGTTTACTGCATTATAGAATATAAAGTGTCTTGAAATAATCCCAGTAAGTGTTACATTTTCAAACTGTTTTTAAAAATGTATTTTAACAAATGTTACAAAGTTTTTTGTTTTTTTTTATTCATGAGAGTTCAGCTGAATAATAAATTATGTAACAGTTTGTAAATGAGATAAGTGGTTGAATAGAAATATCCTGAGATTTAAAGACGGAAAGTGGTTGTATTTTTTCTTTATTTATTTGTATAAGGACAAGGCAACTGCCAACTGTAAAATGAATGTCCATTGTGAATCTAGTTCTAATGTCTGCTATTGTAAGTATCCTTGAGATCCAAAGATAAATGCTTTTACATTTGTTAATATATTTATCCATGGCATTATTTAACTGTGTACAGCAAGCTCAACTTTGTTTAAGATTTGCAGGTTCTGTAAGCATATAAACAGTGAAAAAACCTTTTCTTGACTTTCAGGGCTAGAAGAAATGTCTTCCCTACTTCTGCTAATCGCAGCGGCTCGCTCGGGAAGGATCCTCAGCTCATTGTGTATGCAGAGTTGCAATCCCACTTTTATCACTACAACAGCTGCCTCAGGCAAAACATTTCATCCTGGGATCCAGCTATGGTGACCTGCGGACTCCCCAGCAAATTCTATTCAAGACATCAGCAGAGCAAGTTCTTCACTTGGAACATAAGGCTTTTTACAGGTATGTTCCAAGTACATGACATAGGGGGGAATTATTGTCATCTGTCCTTTATTCTGCTGTCAGAGACATTAGCATTAGATTAAACTGAAAGTCTATCCTGCCGTTCAGCGACTAATCAGTGATTATCTTTCCTCTATTACATGTACAAGGTTTCATAATACTGTTATTAGAAATGAATAAAACGTTTTAAGCTTCTTTTGTGCTAGTGCACTTTGTCCTAGTTTATACATGATTTCTAACATCTAAAAACTGCAGTGAAATGGTTTCCTAGTACTGTCAATAAGTCCCTTCACATGAAGGCCCTTATATTTCTTTCTCTCTACTCCATTGAAAACAATACTTACATACAGGGGTGGATTGATAACTCATGGGGCCCCCGGGCAATCAGAGATTATGGGGCCACACAGTATACACACACACAGTATACAATCACACAGTATTCACATACATGTACACACAGTATACACAGATGGATGTAAAAAAAACACAGATTTATACATACTGTCCCTGGTTTTACTGAGGCTGGCAACCCTGATGGGGCCCCCTAGTGGCCCAGGGTCCTCGGGCAGTGCCCGAGTGGCTCAATGGTCAGTCCGCCCCTGCTTACATATGTGAAGATGCAAAAGAGCATGCAAAAGTATACGCCTAAACTTACTGTATGTTAACATTTTATTTGATGCAATTTTAATTGGAGGATCTACAATTTTGCATTTTGACTTTGATAGCACTATAGGATGGGGTGTCTTCTGTTATAGAAACCCTTCTTGTGAGTGTTTTAAAAAAAATATAGTTAAAGTTCACTTTTTTTTATAATTTTTGATGGAATAAGGGAGGGCTATAACCCCTGTCAGTTTTTTTTTTGCCATCTGTGTCCCCTTGGGAAGTTTACCCTCTGCTTGCTGTCCCATAGCCAAACAGGAAGTGAGATGAAATCCCTCCAAAGTGTGGAAATCCCAGTGTGTCACCAAGGTCACCAGAACTAGTGTCCCCTTTGGAAGTTTTCCCCTCTTTTGATGTTCTGATGTCAACCCAACATTTGAAATGTTCTTTTACTTTCGCTTTTTAATGATAACAGAAAAGAGGACAAATAGAGCAAATCTCCGTAATGGGGCTTTTAGTTAAATTTTAAATAATGTGTAAATTACTCCTATAATAAACCAGCTTTAAACTGTCTTTTGCTGTTCGCTGTCCGTGGTGCTGATCATACTTGTTTGTAATTATTCAGTTTTTAGGTCCCATAAAAGCCTTTTTTCTTCAAACTTGAAGCAGGGAACCTTGTTGTTATAGCTGATCAGCCTTGATGATATAGCTGCAACAGTTTTTATTTGAAAATACAAATAAGGTGTAGTACTCTGTGTAGCCCCCCATAGAGCCACTGTTTTGCTAAATGTAGTTTTTGGCCTCCCTATAATCAGGGAAAGCATTATCTGATTTGTTAGGTCTGGTCTGGGCTCTATAGGCATGGGCTCAATTAAGTCCCCCCGTCTCCCAGGGGGCCATAGTGGGTGGGAGAATCATGACCCCAGCCTGCAAGTTAATATCTCCCTAGCCAATCCCTGGTCAATATGGCAGATGACCAACAGGGGGCTGAGCGAGGTACAAATAGGCTAGAAATCAGAGCAGAATCCTCTTGTTCCTGGGGAGAAAGACCCAGCCTGAGGGCTGTGACACTCCTAGGAAATTCCCTTGGAACTGCAAGCACTTTTGTGGGGTCCCAGCTACAGTTTTGCTGGGGGACCTCTGTTCTATTCTCCTTAAGCATCCTCAGAAAGCTTCTCAAGGATCCAGGCTGCTGCAGTACTGACGTTTTCTGACCCTGCACATGGTTGCTTGGAGATCAGGAAACAATGACTACCAACATTCTGGATGTAATGGCTTTTCATAGCTCTCCTGGGAGATCTCTAGCTACTACTAACTACATTCAGGACTGTATTCCTGTTGAGAGGGTCTTGATTGTTACTGTTCAGTTTTACACATCAAAGGGGGTGCATGCTCCCTGAAGTCTTAGTGCAGAACTAGAGTCCTCGTTGTCAAGTTAGTTACTGGAGTATCCCTAGGCTTACTCACAACCTAACTAAGTTGTACCCAAAATAAAAACCACAATAAAGACATACACGGCCTGTTCTCTGACTCTGATGAATGAAAAGGTTGTGTGCCTGGCTGCAGTGTGCTTATCAGGGAACAGAGCCTGGGATCAAACTACCAGATCAAACAAGTCTGTGCACTACACCTGCATTATTATTATTATACATGATTTATATAGCGCCAACAGTTTACGCAGCGCTTTACAATGTAGAGGGAGGACAGCACAATTACAGTACAGTTCAATACAGAAGGAACAGAAGGGCCCTGCTCATAGAGCTTACATTCTAAAGGGAGGGGGTGGTGGTACAAAAGGTAATAGATGCGGGGAATGATTTGATGGGGTTGTTAGGTGGGTGTGGGATAGGCTTCCCTGAATAAGTGAGTTTTCAGGGATCTCCTAAAGGTGGACAAGTTAGGGGCTGATTGGATATACCGGGGCAGGAAGTTCCAGAGGATGGGAGAGGCTCTGGAGAAGTCCTGAAGGTGAGCATGAGAGGAGGTAACAAGGGAACTAGAGAGAAAGAGGTCCTGGGAGGAACGGAGGGGACGATTTGGGCGATATCTGCAGATGAGGTTGGTGATGTAGCTGGGGGTGATGTTGTGAATGGCCTTGTATGTTGTGGTTTGCATTTTGAATTTTATACGGTGGGGTAGGAGAAGCCAGTGAAGGGATTGGCAGAGAGGGGCAGCAGTCACAGATTGATTAGTGAGGTGTATTAGTCTAGCAGCAGCATTCATAATAGACTGAAGGGGGGATAGCCTGCGTAAGGGTAGGCCATTAAGGAGAGAGTTGCAGTAGTCAAGGCGGGAAATAATCAAGGAATGAATAAGTTGCTTTGTGGTGTCATTAGTCAGGAAGGGTCAAATTCTGGAGATGTTGCGGAGGTTAAGGTGACAGGATTTAGCCAGTGATTGGATGTGGGGGCTGAAGGAGAGGTCAGAGTCAAGGATTACACCCAGCACCCTGGCATGTGTGGAAGGACCAATATTTGTGCTGTTGATCTTAATGGTAAAGTCATGGTGGTGGTGGGGGGGGGGGGTGGAATATTACAAGCTCAGTTTTAGAAAGATTGAGTTTGAGAAAGTGGTGTGACATCCATACCCATATGTCATTCAGTAAGTTTGAGATTCGTGAGGAGACTGAGGGGGTGAGTTGAGGAGTGGAGACATAGATCTGGGTGTCATCGATGTAGAGGTGGTATTGGAAGCTATGGAAGGTTATCAACCGGCCCAGGAAAGAGGTATCGATCATATTGATCATACTGTATTTTAATATGACTACACTTTATATGGTATGTTTACTTGTGCAATCCCAACACCCTGCCTGCAGTGTCACAGTCCTTTCAATGTGCAAGGTTGCATAGAAAGCAAAAGGATGTATGTAGTCTGCCCTACCTGATCACCAATACCAAAACACACTGAAAGGCCTGCATCTCGCTTTCCCCAATAGTTTAGAAACACTTGCTGTACATTTACATTAGAGGACTGGGAGTCTTCCAAGAGCTGTTCTTATAGAAAAAAAGATTTTACTGCACATTTTGTGAACTTGGGTAATTGATTTATCTACTATGTGTTTAAGCCCCGTACACATGGGCCCAATGCAGTGCAACATCGGCCGGTTCAATAAAAACCGGCTGACATTCGGCCCATGTGTATGGCAGCCAGTCCCACAGAAGCCGGCCTTTTGTCCGGTTTCCGATGGATGAGCTTGCTGGAAAACCAGCAGCCGACCGACTCCCAATTAGCGATCTCAGCCAATGGCGAAGAATGGCCTGTCAGAACACAACAGCTCAGCGGGGAGATTAGCTGTACTAATGTTATTAATTGTTAGTACAGCGGCTCCGAACAGAGATTACAGGTTTTTTTTCGTTCAACTGGCTTGGTTGAACAGAAAAAACTCATATTATGTATCAGGCTTTAGTATACATGATCTGGACACAAGTTCAGTTTAATTTTCCAACACCCTATCTTACTTTAAATTGTCTTGGCAACTCATAATGACTGACAGCAAAGCTTATACAGACTAAAGAAAGTCCCCGATGCATCCTGGAAGGTGAGTTACATACTTACATAGTTACATAGTAGGTGAAGTTGAAAAAAGACACAAGTCCATCAAGTCCAACCTATGTGTGTGATTATATGTTAGTATTACATTGTATATCCCTGTATGTTGCGGTCGTTCAGGTGCTTATTTAATAGTTTTTTTGAAACTATCGATGCCCCCCCGCTGAGACCACCGCCTATGGAAGGGAATTCTACATCCTTGCCACTCTTACAGTAAGGAACCCTCTACGTAGTTTAAGGTTAAACCTCTTTTCTTCTAATTTTAATGAGTGGCCACGAGTCTTGTTAAACTCTCTTCTGCGAAAAAGTTTTATCCCTATTGTGGGGTCACCAGTACAGTATTTGTATATTGAAATCATATCCCCTCTCAAGCGTCTCTTCTCCAGAGAGAATAAGTTCAGCGCTCGCAACCTTTCCTCATAACTAAGATTCTCCAAACCCTTTATTAGCTTTGTTGCCCTTCTTTGTACTCGCTCCATTTCCAGTACATCCTTCCTGAGGACTTGTGCCCAGAACTGGACAGCATTCTCCAGTTGCGGCCGGACCAGAGTCTTGTAGAGCGGGAGAATTATCATTTTATCTCTGGAATTAATTCCCTTTTTAATACATGCCAATATTCTGTTTGCTTTGTTAGCAGCAACTTGGCATTGCATGCCATTGCTGAGCCTATCATCTACTAGGACCCCTAGGTCCTTTTCCATCGTAGATTTTACCTATAGTCCCTGTTCAGCTTTGGCATGTTGAAGAGATCCATCGATCGCTACATGAACATAATTCCACTTTGTTCATATGAGCTATAAATGTTTTGGCCATAGCGACACTATAGATATACATTATATTGTCCAAAGTATTGGGACGCCTGCCTTTATATGAACTTTAATGGCATCCCAGTCTTAGTCCGTAGGATTCAATATTGAGTTGGCCCACCCCACCCTTTGCAGCTATAAAAGCTTCAACTCTTCTGGGAAGGCTGTCCACAAGGTTTAGGAGTGTGTCTATGGGAATGTTTGACCATTCTTCCAGAAACGCATTTGTGAGGTCAGGCACTGATGTGGACGAGAAGGCATGGCTCACAGACTCCACTCTAATTCATCCCTATCGGGTTGAGGTCAGGACTCTGTGAAGACCAGTCAAGTTCTTCCACCCCAAACTCACTCATCCATGTCTTTATGGACCTTGCTTTGTGCACTGGTGCACAGCCATGTTGGAACAGGAAGGGGCCATCCCCAAGCTGTTCCTACCAATTTGGGAGCTTGAAATTGTCCAAAATGTCTTGGTATGCTGACGCATTAGGATTTCTCTTTAATGGAACTAAGAGGCCAAGCCCAACCCCTAAAAACGACCCCACACCCTAATCTCCCCTCCTTAAAATGATTTGGACCAGTGTACAAAGCAAGGTCCATAAAGACATGGATGAGCGAGTTTGGGGTGGAGGAATTTGATTGGCCTGCACAGAGTCCTGACCTCAACCCGATAGAACACCATTGGGATGAATTAGAGCGGAGACTACGAGCCAAGCTCTTGTCCAACATCAGTGCCTGACCTCACAAATGCGCTTCTGGAAGAATGGTCAAACATCCCCATAGACACACTCCTAAACCTTGTGGACAGCCTTCCCAGAAGAGTTGAAGCTGTTATAGCTGCAAAGGGTGGACCAACTCCATATTGAACCCTACGGACTAAGACTGGGATGCCATTAAAGTTCATGTGTGGGTAAAGGCAGGCGTCACAATACTTTTGGCAATATAGTGTACGTTTTTATGACAGAAAATGTAGTTCTTTCTAGTTTTTTCTACAACAACAAAGTCCAATTTTCCATGCAAATAGTACTAAGCAGAATTTTTTCTCTGAAATGAACCGCTCATTGGAAAAGAGAGCGCAATCTCACATAACACACAAATAATAGCTAGTGCTAGGTGTTTGTACACACCAATGGTTTGTGTGGATTCCTCTCCTGCTGGTAACTCCCATATATGATTTAATGTCTTTGCATTTGTAAAAGATATGTATTTATATTGCACCTAGAACAGAGCTGTCCTTAGGATGTTATAATGGCAAACACAGCAGGGCATTCTCAGATTTACAGTTCCATATCAGATGACAATCCGCAGGTCTCCAACCTCTGCTTGGGTATATATTTGGTGTTTGTTTGATTAGGAAAAACTGAGCAGCTAGAGAATATAAACACTAATTAACTTCATTAAGTTTGGTGTCCTCTGCTAATGTATTCTTTACATAGGTGGTAAACCTGATTAATTGCATACCTAGTGCATATGGCATTGTAGCGTGGTGGGCGTCTTATCAGCGCGGCCAGATTGTGCTGTGTGCAGCAGAACAAACACATGACGTGTTTATGGGCCCTCCACTCACATTTAATCTACGATATTATGAATTTATAGGGAATCTGATACGTTTATGAGCACCATTAATAGCACAGTAAAATAAACACATAAAACTAGTGCACCTTGCCTCAGCTGTTTGTGTAATTATATGGGAACACGTCCCATGAAGATCAACTACTGCACGCATTATTATTAAAGTAAATGGCTGCATGATTGCTATTATCAGCAGCATTTAGCATGCTATGTTTCTGGAAGTAGCATCTGAACAACAACAAAAAACAAAACAGGTTACTTTTTTAATTCTAGCCCTTTTTGCACACTTGGTTTCTTTTGAGAATTGAACATCTAGTCTTTCTTTACAGCTACACCATTGGGACTCATTCAGTAACATATATTATAAGAATGCTATTTAAACATTTTGTAAGTAGCAGAGACACATTGCAGTCTAAAGCCACGTACACACGGGCAGACTTTTTGACCGGACTGGTCCGACGGACTTTCAACTGACTTTTGACGGACTTCCGATGGATTTTTTAATGAACGGACTTGCCTACACACGATCACACCAAAGTCCGACGGATTCGAACGTGATGACGTACACCGGACTAAAATAAGGAAGTTGATAGCCAGTAGCCAATAGCTACTCTAGCGTCGGTTTTTGTCCGTCGGACGAGCATACAGACAAGGGTATTTCTGGGTCCGGCGGAGTTACGACGTAATGATTTGAAGCATGTTCCAAATCTAAAGTCCGTCAGATTTTCGAATGGAAAAGTCCGCTGAAGGTCCGATGAAGCCCACACACGATCGGATTGTCCGCCGGACTCGGTCCGTCGGACCAGTCCGGTCGAAAAGTCCGACCGTGTGTACGCTGCATAAGTGAAATTAAACATTTGGAAGATGTTGCTTACAAGCTGGAGTTGTAGGAGGGCAAATTTACAGCATAGAGGGTCCCAAAGTAGGTTTAAAATTGAAAAAAAGTCCTTTACAAGATCTACAAACAGACCAATGCCACCTTGTAGACTATGTTGTATATTAGAAACTGGGCTCAGTTTTTTTACCGCTATGGTGGTTCGGCCAGTTGCGGCCTCCATCCCCCCTCTGTGTGCTACAGTGCCTTTGATGCCATCCCTTGGCTACCTTGGTTGGGGTTGGTGGAGACATCACAATTGGTAGTTGTCCTGTTGCAGTTTTGGTGTTCATGAATGCTTGGCATATATCAACTTTGTGATGCTTCCGCCACGTCTCGGGGGAAGCAGAGATTTAGTCGAAGCAAGTCAGCAGGATATTTTATCATTAATTCTGGATTCCATGTGAAGTTTTTTTTATGGTTTTAACAGGATGTTTTTCTATATTGTGGCAACAATTATGTGGTCATAAATTACCCAATTTTTTATGTTTGTTTTGTCAAAAAAAATCTATATTTTTTATGGAATGTAATTTTGTTACTTTGCCTTAAGTACAAAGCCTCTAATGTCCTTTTGTCTGGGAATTTTTTTTTATTTTCCTGTTGGAATTGCTTTCAACTTTTTTTTGGGATGTGGCATCGTACGCTCTTTCTCCAAAACATGGTAGAATATTTTTTTAATATTTCCTATAAATCATAATTAGTCCAGCTGCTGTCAGTCACATGTCCAAATGTCAGTACATCAATTATGCCATCTTTAGTTCAGACTGGCTCTGTCTGAGGATTACTTCCCCAAGCCCCTTTATCAAAGATCCTGTAATGAATCCTCCATCACCAGAAGAGGAAAAGTTATCAAAGAAAGGTCTGGGCAGGCAATGTACAAGCAAGGCCAGAAATAAAGGTGCGTCTGTGAAACAGCAACAAGTCACACCCATATGCTAACTAATTCTATGATGGACAAGCACTGGAAAGGCCGACCTTTGAAAGTGAAGCCCGACCGGGTCCTGGACCGTATTGCCAAATCGTTTGCATCACACAGTGACAGATGTTTTTGGGGATGCAGCCAGCAAGGACACAAAATCCGCAAGGATGCCAAATTAGCCCTGCTTCAATGCCTGATCCCAGGCCTTTTTCCCTACCAGCATAATTGGTCACCTACTTATTTGTTGCTGCCAAGCGTGCAATTGCCAGGGCCTGGAAAAAAGCCTGCTGTTTTGTTTGCTGAGGTAAAGAGTATCCTGAGAACCATCATGATCAATGAAAGGATGACCAGTACCACGACTCCCATACCAAATTTCTTAAGGTGTGAACCCTGTGGGGGTCCTGTGCTCCTCCAACCTTGCACCTGACTAGCTTGGGCCTTCCCACCTATTGTCTTCCACCCCCCAGAACGCGGAAACTTTTTTCCCTCTTTACTCCCCTATTTCTCCTCTCGTCCTCTGTGACCGTGCTCTTTTCCTTCTCCCCCCTTTTTTTTCGGTCTACGTCTTTTCGTCCCCCTTTTTTAGTATTTCCACTCCCTATACCCATCCTACCTCTTGGACCCAAGGGCCCAGGCACCCTGTGTTGACCTCTGGCCCTGGTCAGAAGAACATTGTAGTTTAATCATTTACACTTATAGGCACATTCTGTTTGTGGCTTTCTGTGGTTCTATATCATGCTCACTGTTTATATCCCCTGCATGGGAATTTTGTGATTGTAATTGTCAATATACCTCAGTAAAAATCTTGTACCAGAAAGTGGAGCTAGACCAATCACGACAAGAACCAACTCCATTTGACAGATGGGCGCAGAAGGTCTTGGCCCACTTGCAGAAAGAACATCTGAAGGTTTAAAGGAAATGCTCGTTCACATGTGTGGAAATCAGGCAAGCTGAAGACCAGCAAGAACCAGGGAGATAACATAAAAGCATGCTAGGGGATACCTATGCCCAGGCATCAAAGAGGGAAGTATCAGAAAAATGAGTCAGTGAAGACTGATGTGCAGATAATCACTTGAAGTCTGACCGCTTACCCTTCAAAATGGCATACTTTTGCTGGTCTAACTAAATGGCAAACAAGGGGGAGTACAATTATGTCTGCCAACTTTCTTGTAATGTGTTAAACTGATATTGAAGGGATTTTTTTTTTTACCAAAAGCAGTGCTACACTTAAATGACCCATATTAATGATGGGATTAATTTACAAATACTATGTTTAAAATACCATTAGGGTGGGATGGGTTTGAAATGAATTGGTATAGACTTAGGACTAGGGTGTATATTGATACCACAGTAATATATTTCTTTGACAGGGAATGATTCTCTTTCCTTGTGTTATTTTTCTTTACTAAATAAATGGTTATTACTGAGTGAAGAGGGAGAACAGGTGCATGATGCAACTATGCTATCTCTGTTTTCTTCCAGTTATGTATAGCTAAGCAGCAGGAAGTATGATGGCATCATGGTACACCAACATTTTTGCTAATGATCTCACATAGCAACAGGTGTCATCTTGCTAAATGTTCGCTTGCAATGGTTAAGGCATATGATAAAGAAATTGTGAAAAATAAATAGTGATAGATGGAATGTTTGAGATCCTCCACGTGCTCCCTCAGGGTGCATTTACATTGTTAAATTCATTCAGGAGTGTCTGCTAGCACAAGATACTTCAAAGGAGCTAGCGTCGAGCTTTGAAGCGGTAATATTATCTGGCAGTGGCAGAACGTGTGGTGGGAATCACAGCTTTAATTTCAAACAAACTGCAGTCGCGTGAACATACAACTTGAAAAGACAGATGAATCTGGAACCGGTCAGTTTGAAAAAAATCGAGCAGTGTTAACTCCTTAAAGATATAGTTTGCAATTGAACACGGTAAAAAAACAGGGTCAATTGCTTTCAGTACTCATATCCGAATAAAATAAAATAATAGCCGTCTTTAGCCGACATCAAATCACTCAAGAAAAGTCTGTAAAACTAGATAGAGTAGAACCAGGACATGAAAGCTGAGTCTGCAAGCATGGCAGACATTTTTGTGTGATTTTGGGATTATGCCAAACTCTAACATGAGCACAAAAACTGTCTTGGTTTTTACTTTAATGTATGCTTCTTTTATTTGTAGGTACAATAGGCAGTGGGAAGGTAGAATCAGCTGCATCTCTAAAAAGGCCTCATAGGGACATAAGGCCAAGAGTGTAGCTAAACATTTTGGGCCCCGTACAAAGTGTTACCCAGGCTATCATTACATCATCCCATTAATATTAACATATCCTCCATGTACAAAAAATTAGAAACAGAATTCCTGGTGCAAGGGGCAACCAAAGGCACCACATCCCCAAAGAATGGTATTCTCTACTAAATCCCATATCTGAAATTTTACTTTTAAGGTGCCAGTTATGCACAGATGGAACAATAAGTACTAGTATGAAACTTTTGGGTTAAGTGTTATTGTTAGAATGAAAATTAGAAATAGGCTTCATAGTTGGGTCGAGATTGAGATTCAGGCTTTTGAGGATAGGTTCAGATTGAGTTTTAGATTTCAGGGTTAGGCCAATGTTAATACTTATGGTAAAGGGCCAAGGATACTTGGGATGAGCTAAACACTGCAAAAAAACTAGCCTTTAGAGCAAGGTGTACATGGAAGGGCTATGCACACAGCAAACAAAAAATATATACAGTTGTGTCAAAAAGCATTTGCCCCCTTTCTGATTTTTAATGTTTTTGCATATTTGTCACACTTAAATGACTCAGATCATCAAACAAATGTTATTATTACACAACGATAACCCGAGTGAATGCAAAATGCAGTTTATAAATGATGGTTTCATTTATTAAGGCAAAATAGTTGTCCAAACCTGCCTGGCTTTATGTGAAAAAGTAATTGCCCCCTAATCCTAATAACTGGTTGTGCCACCCTTGGAGGCAACAACTGCAATCAAGCATTTGCGATAACTGGCAATGAGTCTTTCACATTGCTGTGGACCAATTTTGGCCCACTCCTCTTTTCAGAATTGTTTTAAATCAGCCACATTGGAGGGTTTTCCAGCATTAATGGCCTGTGTAAGGTCATGATACAGCATCTCAATTGGATTTAAGCCAGGGCTTTGACTAGGCCACTCCAAAACCTAGATTTTGCTTTGTTTGAACCATTTGGAGGTGGACTTGCTGTTGTGTTTCCGATCATTGTCCTGCTGTATAACCCAAGTGCACTTGAGCTTGAGGTCACAAACTGATGGCCAGACATTCTTCTTTAGGATTTTCTGGTAGAGCTCAGCATTCATGGTTCCATCAATTATGGTAAGTCGTCCAGGTCCTGAAGCTGTATTAGTTTTATGCCAGATGAAACGGGACGCACACCTTACAAAAAGTAACATTTTCGTCTCATCAGTCCACAGAATACTTGCCTAAAAGTCTTGGGGATAATCAAGATGTTTTTTGGTAAATGTGAGATGATCCTTTGTGTTCTTTTTGGTCAGCAGTGGCTTTGGCCTTGGAACTCTCCCATGGATGCCATTTTTGCCCAGTCTCTTTCTTATTGTTGAAACATGAACACTGATCTTACCTGAGGCAAGTGAGGCCTGCAGTTCTTTAGATGTTGTTCTGGGTTCTTTTATAACCTCCTGGATGAGTCGTCGTCATGCTCTTGGAGTCATTTTTGTAGGCCGGCCACTCCTGGGAAGGTTCACCACTTTTCCAAGTTATCTCTATTTGTTGATAATGGCTCTCCCCTTGGTTCCCTGGAGTTCCAAAGCCTTAGAAATGGCTTTGAAACCCTTCCTGGACCGATACATGTACATTACGTTGTTTCTAATCTGTTCTTCTTTTTTTAGATTGTGGCTAGATCTGTGGCTTTTTGTGATCTGTTAGTGTGCTTCACTTTGTCAGACAGTTTCATTTTCTTTCTGTGATTTCTTGATTCAACAGGTCTGGCAGTAATCAGGCCTGGGTGTGGCAAGTGAAATTTAACTTTAGCTTTCTAAAAAATTGTGGTTAATCACAGTTTAATCATGATTCAGCATGGGAGGGGGCAATTACTTTTTCACATAGGGCCAGGCAGGCCAGGCAGTTTTAGACAGCTTTTTTCCCTTAATTAAATAATAATTTAAAAACTGCATCCTGGATTTACTCAGGTTATCTTAGTGTAATATTAAAATGTGTTTGATGATCTGAATCATTTAAGTGTGAGAAATATGCAAAAAAAAAAAAAAAAATCAGGAAGGGGGCAAATATTTTTTCACACAACTGTATTTCCCAGCACACTTATCAGCTAGCCAGCTAAACACTGTCTAACAATTTGCAATAAAACAGAGGTTTTGTTAGTACAACATTTGCAAATATATATGGAAGCTGCACCACTTTGTCAAGGCTCCTTTGTAAAGTGCAACCCTTACTCTAATCTAAGTGATTCTCCAAGTTGAACTTATATAGTAATGGATAATGTAAAGGCATGTATTCCTTAAAGATGCAGGGACACACAAAAAGCCCAGCTTGGGATTAGACTTGTTTTTAGGGTTAAAGGTTAGGGTTACAGCTTAAAGCAGAACTTGACTGTGTCTGAGCGCTAGAGTTTAAAAACTCTGTTTTAATTAATTTGTAATATTCAGAAAACCAGTCCACCCATCCATTCATCCATCCATCCATCCATGTCTTCTTGCTTTATTTTGTTAAGAAATCACTTGAAAAAACACTCCTCTAGCATTTCTAGCCATGGCCATCTTGAATAAGGACAGATGATTCATGTAGCTTTTCCTTCAATGGAATTAATCTGTCCTTAGGTCAGGCATGCTTAGCTGAAAAAGCCTCTACTCCTTTCCTTAAGATGAAAGAAAAAAAAAAACATGCCCATGAAGACTCCTGGGATGTATGACATCATTTTGGTCTAGGCCAGAAACCAGGAAGCAACTGAAGAAATGTTTAAAATAAGTATATAAAATATACTTTTCTATTTACTAATGCTAGCAGCATGAGGATCAGCAATAGGTAATGTCGATTAAGAGAGTAAAGTCCCGCTTTAAATTAAAGGAAATGTGTACACAAACTACTATACACTTTCTTTTGGTTGAGGTTTAGTATTAGAGCCAATTACTAGGCTCTAATACTAGCCAATTACTTCAGATTTGTTGGTATAATTATGACCATGTTGAAGTACCATATGCTCCAGAAGCATCAGTACAAAAAAACGTATTGCCAAAATTTGCTAAAGCACAGTTTGCTGATATTGAAATTTCATGCACTGAAAACGTTTGTACAAGCGGTTCCAAGCCAAAAAAAAGTTGCATCAATTTTGACAAAATAGGCAAGGGACCAGCCAGGATAAGCATTGACAGAGGTCCAGAAGAGGACTTGACTTTGAAGGCAATTAAATTTAGTCCTAAATTGTTCATAAACCAGTAGCCAGCCGAGTTTTGTATCTTTGCTAGCTAGGATGTTGTTAGAATGTATTTATTTTTGACAAATACGAGTAGCAGGTATCTTAAATCACATAATCTTTGACATATCCAGCACAAACTGCACACCCAACAGCAGTTGAAGAAAGCAAAGTAAACAAAAGAAAAATGCCTTAGTAAGAGGGAGTGATGACATGAAAACCAACATATCTGCACACATTGGGACCCTTACTTTTAAAGGCTAAGTTCACCTTTTACAAAAAAATAATAAATCTTTTGCAGGTAAAAAATATGTGCATTTATTTTATTTTTTACTCTGCAGCCTGTATGGCATTGCACCTGTGATCAGCAGATCGTGGGTGCAATGCCAGGAACCTGCAGACTCTCGGTACATTGCCTTGCCCGTACCTCTGATACAGGCAGACAGTTACTGAATGGCAGGAAGATTCAATGAACTCCGAGGATGCTCACCAGCACCCTCACAGTTCATTAGGAACTACAAGCCATCTACCGCAAGGGCTGATGTTAGATGTAGTTCATTTATTCACAGCACTCTGTGAAGGAATGATGGTTCCTTGTGGGCGGAGCCCCACACGGCCACACTGGTTTTACATTCTGACAGCAGGTGCAGGGAGAAGATCTGTCACGGGAAGAGGGGTCATTGAAGAGAAGAGGCAGGAGCTGGAACATGTTACCTATTCCACCCTAAATACAGGTGGAACATGTAACATGTTCCAAAAGTGAACTTATCCTTTAATTATTACAAAGCTTTATTGTGGTAATGGAAACATTTATAAAGTATTAAAACTCCTTTAAAATAATGTGTTACATTTGCAATCTATAATTTGTCTTTACAGTGAGTAATGACACCGGTTTAATTATCGGTCCCATTTACTTAGAAGTCAGTATATTGCAGATGTTAGGTGAAACTATAAATAAACAACTTAATGCAGTGTTTGGGATAACTTCAAGCTAAAGGATCGATTTTTAAATTAATTGGCAGCATCTTCCAAATTATTCCCACTAGGAAAGGATTAAGCAGAGATCAATTTGATGCAGTTTTTTGTAAGCTCCCCCTAAAACATTTATTTTGCTGGTCTAATTCTCTTTTGTCAGAAACAGAATATAAGCGACATTTTTAGACCATCCCTAGCAATTTAAGGATGGCCACTGACTTTGAGAATTAACATACCCAGTGTGTATGTAGCAGTTGTAGGTTACTTATTTTACGCTTTGCATGATATGTACAATTTGCACTTATGCTGGGGCACTATTCCTCAAACTAATGCCAATGACTAATGACATTGTCTACTCCCACTGATGTTGGGGCATTGTCTACTCTCACTGGCCACAGTCCAGCTCTCCTAAAATCTGAGGGACAGTAAAGTGGCCCTTTGTTTAGAAAGTTTGGAGACCCTTGTTTTATAGGACACTTTGCGTTTCAATCAATTTTTTTTAACCACTTGCCGACCAGCTCACACACGTTTACGTCGGCGAAGTGGCTCATTCCTGCAAATTGCCGTACCTGTACATTGGCTCCTTTAAGATGTCCGCCGGCCACGCATGATCGCGGGCACGAGAGCCAGAATGGGGATTTGTGTAAATAAACACACAAATCCCCTTCCATTGCCAATTGGGTCCGTCAATTGGTCATTGAGGCCTACGGTCTGAAACGTAAAGCTCCTCCCTTTAGGGTGAGAGCTCATTCTACTAGGGGTGTAGGAACCTCCTGGGCTTTTCGCCATCAGGTATCTGTGGTTCAGATTTGTAAGGCTGCTACCTGGTCTTCAGTGGATGTTCGAGCAGCTGAGGATTCGGCTGCCGTATAAGTTCTGATGGCTATTGTTTGGCAGGGTGTCTCCCTGCCCTCAAGGCTATTGCTCTGGGACATCCAAGTTGGTAATGAATATTAGCCTGACTCTGTGTCCCATGATGTATGAAAAAGAAAATAGGATTTTTTTCGTCATACTTACCTGTAAAATCCGTCCCAGAACAAGAGCCACACCACTCCGCCGTCATTTGACAGTGGGCAGGCGGCAACCAATTAAGAACCAGCATTAATGAGTGAATTTAAACATTGGCAAGAAAATTGTTGGGAAATGGGAAGAATGTGACAGGTAGGTTATAAGGGAAAAGAAAAAAAAGGGGGGAGGGATGGCCTACAATCTTTCTCTGATGAAGCAGAGTGGACCAAATGATGCAATGGGTTTGCTAGATGGTCAGAAGGGACTGATCAAAGTCTCTAGGTTTTTCATTTTCAATCCAAGGATTCCACACCCATTAAAATTTCTTTGGGACACATTTATTGTGCCACACTTATGACCATATGACCACAAGCCTTTGTGACCTATTAGATTTGGCCAGATGTGGTGTGGACTCTATAATAAATGCAATATTTAATGCCCAAAAGTGTTACACTAAACTAATCCTTTCACACAATCCTTTTTATTATCACATTGTTGTTTTAAAAAAAAAACAGTATAAAGGAAACATAGTGATGAAAAAAAAAAACATGTTTAAATGGGCCACATAACAGTTTGTGCTAAAGGGTGTCCCTCTTTCTCATCTCAAGTTGGGAAAGTTGGGATGTATGCTATCTGTGACCCCATTGTGGAAATTTCCTTTTATTGCCTCTGAGACACCTGTTAAGAAAGTTAAAAGGTATAAAGTAGTTTTCACCAAGACAGGCTGGCATATACAGATATAATAAAAAAACCCTTACTCCCCTTTTTTTTAAAAATGTGTTTTTGTTTATGTCTCTGTCCTCGTTGGAGAGACTGCTTATAATACAGTGCTGAAAAGCTACTGCAGATATGACAATGTTGTTGGAGGGAGACCCAGCGGGGGTTCCTGGTGATTAGCTATGGACGTAAGTCCCATTGAAAGCAATGGGAGGCTGACAGTTCCTGCAGCTAGACGTGGCTACTCCCATGTAATCACTCATGGAGCAATTACCTACAAATGATTGGCCCTGGATGCAGACAGTCTGTGTCCAGGGCCAATTCTTTGCAGATAATTGCTGCTTGAACGTTTACATGTGAGCAGGCATGATTAGTTGTAGAAGATGTCAGCCTCCCATTGTTTTAAATGGGGCTTGTGTCCATAGCTAATTGCAAGTGTCATTGGGGCCTTACACATGGCTGAGCCTTGTTTTACTAACACAGGAACATTGAGACAGGCAGTTACAACCCCAATTCCCAAAAAGTTGGGACACTGCATAAAATCTACACAAAATGTAATGATTTGCACACCTCAGAAACCCATATTTTCTGTTACAATAAGTATTATTAATGGATAGCAACAAAAAATTTAAAAAAATGCATATACTTAAGGCATATTAAAATAGTGTACAAATGAAAAAGATACAAGGGAATGAAACTGGGTAAACAATGGGCAGATAAAAGTCCACATACAGTATAGTGCAAATAGAAACATAATGGTCACACGCATAAGGTAAATGTTATCAAACTGTAAAAAAGTAAAAGGGACCAGAAAAGGCCAGCCAAAAAGGACTACAATGCATAACAGATAATCCAGAGGGAAAAAAACAAGGAGGAGGAGAAAAATAAAGAGAAAAGAGGGAAAGAAAGGGAGAAAAGAGACTATGGGAGGAGAAAACAGCAAGAGTAACAAGAGCATCCCAGGGGTCAGAGACATAGGTGTATAAAATGTCCAACAAATAATTATCAAAAGACAAAGGGTTAGAATGTGATATCCAAGGTTGACAAACTCTAAGAAACTTGTCATGAGAATCTGATAGCATAGCCGTCAGTTTTTCGTGAACTATAATATTGTCTATTCCGTGTTTCACCACCTCAAAACTATGGACCGGGGACTTCCTTGCCCTAGCGACATTGAGCTTCATCGCTATATAAAGCCATATTTTATTTACAACAGAAAGTAGAAAACATTTCAAAAGTTTAAACTGAGAAAGTGTACCATTTTAACAATAAAATAAGGTCATTTTGAAATTAATGGCAGCAACACACCTCAAAAAAATTTGGGACAGAGCAACAAAATATAAATATATCATAATCTGCAGTATATAATATCAAACAATTCCACAAATTTGGACAAATCTCCGGAAAAAGGCAAAAATGCAATATTGGATGCTCATGAACTTTGGGCCTTCATACGGCACTGCATTATAAACAGATATCATTTTGTCATGGACATCACTGCATGGGCTCAGGCATACTTCTAAAAATCACTGTCTGTGAACACATTTTACCGTGCCATCCAAAATGCAAGGTAAAGCTCTTTCATGCAAAGAGGAAGACATATCTAAAAATGATCCATAAACATAACAATCAAACTAAGGGAATTCCTTGCTGACCCCCAGGTCACTAGAACTAGTGTCCCCATTGGAAGATTTCCCCTCTATTGCTTTTCTGGGGACAACCCAAAATTTGTGATTCTCTTTTACTTTCACTTTCATTGCTAATGGTAAACAGGACAAATAGAGAGGGTGAATCTCTTTAACAGGGGCACAGACTGCAACACAAACTGACAGATGTTCTAATCCCTCTCCCCTCTATCCAAAACTAAAAAAAGTTTTTGCCTTTAGTTATACTTTAAAAACTGTTCTTTAGTCAGGAATCAAAATCGGACATTCTTTTTGGTAACCACGGGGCCTTCCGGCTTGTTATCAGCGCTCAGTTCAAAAGCCTGCATCTCTGATGGTATGAGGGTACATTAGTGCGTATTGAATGGGCAGCTTGCACATCTGGAAATGGACCATCAATGCTGAAAAATATATCCAGGTTTGAGAGTAGCATACGCTCCCATCCAGATGACATCTTTTCCAGGGAAGGCCTTGCATATTTCAGCAGGACAATGCACAACTGCCTACTACATCTCTGACAACAGCACGGCTTCATAGTAGAAGAGTCCAGGTGCTTAAATTACCTGCCTGCTGTCCAAGGCTTTTAACCCGTTAAAAATATTTTGAACTTCTTGAAATAAAAAATACGACAAAGAAGACAGAACTGTTGAGCAGTTAAAATCCTATATCAGGCAAGAATGGGACAACATTCCTCTCCCAAAACTCCAGCAACTGCTCCCCCCAGTTCCCAGACGTTTACAGAGTGTTGAACAGGGAAAAAAGGTGTACTGTAGCAGTAAACCTAGGTTGGACTTTAGAGGCATAGGAAACAATGAAGAAGTTTGAGAATAAACACTACTTATTGAAAAATACACAACATGACTAGAACAATACAGAAAAATCATGTGTACTGATACATAATGTGCAGTGAGCCCTTGTGTATCTATGCTTTTCACCGTTAGGCTTCTTCAGGATACAGTCAAGGTTCTACAGATAGCAAATAAAGAGAACGGACCTCGCTTGGTCTTTGTATATATTATCACTTTCTCATCGTTTATTAGGTATACCTTTAAAAGGTTATATATTTTTTTTTTTTTTTATTATTTATCTTGACACGAATTCTATGGAGGTTTAATAAGAGATTAGATTATTATAATCATCTATGTTGCTAGAATATAAATATACAATAAATTAATCATATCTATGGAAACAACACTGCCGTAACTGTTTAAAACTCCTTGTATGGACAATGAATGAACATCCCTGTTTATTCTCTCAATTTACGGATGTGGCTATGTGAATGCGCTCCTTTTCTGTTTACAGAGTGTTGTTACAAGAAGAGCAGATGTCACACCGTGGTAAACATATATTTTCTCAGTTTAAACACTTGATATGTTTTCTATTGTAAATGAAATATGGGTTTAAGAGATTTGTAAATCATTGTTTTCTGTTTTTATGTAGATTTTACACAGCCTCCCAACTTTTGTGGAATTATGGTTGTACATCATGTTTAATGTAATGTTCTTACTTGTAGAACCAAATGGGTATAACACCACAAGCTAGTGGCAGAACTGCTAAATCACAGTAGAATATTTGAGAATGGTTGTTGCACCTAAAAAGCATGCTAACACTGCTATTCCACAACTACTTCTCGTATTAGTCCCATATTCTTTTGGAGTTCTGGGTTACCATTTACAGATAATCTCAGGTTCATGTCTTGAGTATGTTTTAGGTACTGAATGATTTTTTTAAATTGCTTTCCAACTTGTTTGCAATGTTTTCTTATACATCTGTAAAGAAATAACATGGCAGCTCTTGTATGTGGATGTGTAGTGGCTGCAATGTATAATGTGCCCCACTGCTTGTCTTCGGTATCCATTGTTATAAATCTTCTCCTTAAAACTTTGGTTAAGCTTTCCATTGGTGTCGTTACACCTTTGCATTCTGTAAGTTCCTAAGCATGGGATGGTTGAGAGATTTCATCTCTTCATCTGCAATTTTGGTACACTTTTACTTCTCACCCTTAGCTTTTGCGTTTCTCCCCTTGACACTGGCTGTGGTACTAGTACCAACCATATTGGTTATTTCTCTTGCAGATTTCTGACTGAAATTACAGGCAGTTTGGATTCTTCTTTTTCAGAGGATAAATCACTGACTCCAGTTTTTATTTTCAGTAATGTTTAGCTCCTTTTCTGAAAGTATTGGTGGGCTTCTTGCTCAGGTTGTTGTTTGAACGGTGCTGACTGTTACTCTATGAGGCTTTTGACCCATAGTTGTTTCATTATTAATTGATTGGATACCTACAGTAGAATTGGCGCCCTATGAATGAGGAACATGCAGATGAAGCCGCCCCTTGAAGGTGAACAAGTCACAAAAAAGTTGGAAAAAATATATAAAAGGTGGCGCTAAGCATATACAAGTGAATATACAGTATAAATCATGAACATATATCACTGCAGAAAAACACATATATTGTTGAACTTATAGCAAGCTAAAAAGTCCATTAGTGATAGTGTTCCCAATACCAGAAAAATGCTTTTAAATTAAGCTTCTAGTTCTTCCACCACAGGTGCTCAATGGAAAGGTGGCAACTCACCACAGGTGTTTAACCACTTTTTAAGGTAGGATAAATTGCGCATTTGGAATAACCAATTGATTCCCACTGCCAACACTACTCTGCTTCAATGGACCCTCCAGAGAAAGCTAGGGCATAAAAAATTGACTCCACGGGAGATGAGAGAGAAAGTCTCATAGTGTAGTATATTTAATAAAATTTAAAAGCAATGACAAAGTAGTAAGTTGCACTCACATGTAAAAGTTCCTGCCTGGCACTAGGGAAAACAGAATGTGCGGATCTGGCTGGTTCCTAATGCAGTAGCATGCATTTCACGTCCCGCTCATAGGGGTAAAGCCTGGTGTGGGGTGACAAACCATGGACCCGGAAGTGACTAATCCTCTACTTCGACGTACATTTCACCGTAAATGGCATCTTGAGGAAGGGACCTCATGCCACTTCCAGCTTGCTTATATACGTATGGGATGGTTGCAATTGGTGAGACTCCTCCAAAATGGAGGAGAGGACAAATCTATAGCGCTAATTTTTTTTCTCTAGGGATGCCAATCTGCACACTCTGTCAACACCATTATAAAATAGTCAACCATTTATATAAAAACAGTTTGCTGCTCTTAGGGTTTGCTGCTCTTAGGGTTGATCACATTCATGTAAACATGCAGAACACACAAAAAATTAATAAAATCCCATTAGGTGATGAAACAAAGTGCTCGTGCTTAAATTGACATCTCCTGTGCAATGGTGTTCAGACTGGGTGCCCCACATAGATGTACACTCACCCTGGATGTTGACCAACTATCGCTAGTATGGTCATTTAGGCATGTGGGGATACCCCTAGGGAGCCTGTTGAAAAGACGTCTCATGCATGAATGCACCTCATAAGTATGAATGGAAATGACAAAGGAGAACCTTCATTGCTGTAAAAGTTTTTTCACCTTAATGCATTCTATGCATTAAGGTGAAAAAACATCTGACAATACCGGCCCCCAGCCCCCCTTTCACTTACCTGACCCCTCGAAAGTCCCACGCTCACCCCCGACATCCTCTTCGCTCCTCAGCCTGGCCGTTGATTGGTTACAGTGGATGGATTGAAAGCAGCGCAGCCATTGGCTCGCGCTGCTGTCAATCACATCCAATGACACGGCACGCCGGGGGGCGGGATCGAGTGATACAGTGAGCGGCTATGGCCGCCGGCTGAATCATGGGAGCTCTCATGAAAGTGTTGAGTCCTTGTGGGGGGGAGCCGAAACAGCCGCCGAGGGACCCCAGAAGACCAGGTTCGGGGCCACTCTGTGCAAAACGAGCTGCACAGTGGAGGTAAGTATAA
Organism: Aquarana catesbeiana; assembly: GCF_042186555.1. Lineage (NCBI taxonomy): Eukaryota > Metazoa > Chordata > Amphibia > Anura > Ranidae > Aquarana > Aquarana catesbeiana. Next base: position 32,566,627 of record NC_133335.1, on the reverse strand, counting down.
CATGTTTGTTATTTTAAAAAAAAAAAAAAATTATGTTTAGCGATCCTTTAAGCACAAGCACTTTGTTTCATCACCTAATGGGATTTTATTAATTTTTTGTGTGTTCTGCATGTTTACATTAATGTGATCAACCCTAGGCACAGCAAACTGTTTTTATATTCTCACTTTGCCATTTGCTTATTAGCGAGTTTTTTACTGCAGCTAGAGTTTGACGATCAGTTCTTTTATCCGAAGGCGCTAAGGTCTATATTTTTCTGTAACTGGCCAATAGGTTGGCATGGGAGACAGGAGGAGAGCTTGGAAATTTGCGTATTAGAGTGCCATAAGGTAACCTTTAAGTATAGTCAGATTAGATATTTTATTGTAAATTTTTATTTTGCAAACTTGCTATTAAACTACAAACATGGTCATTTTGTTCAGTGGTTAACTGCATACCCCAGAGTTGACAAGTCTCAGGTCTGAACCATGAAAAACCTGATGTATTACTTCAATCAAATCTACTTTATTACAGGCTAATGACTTTACTTGTTCAGTCCGCTCTGGCTTATTGTTCCAGCGGTTTGCAGATTTCATAATCATCTTTGACAGTGATGATTTTTTTTCTCTTTCTCATATTAATATCTCACTAACAATGCCGGTTACTGATGAATGTACCAGAGAATGTAATAAGTCAGGGACTAAAGAATGAATATTAAACTGGATTTGGCTGTGATCTGTTAAACCTTCTCTATAATATTCATTTCACTGTGCTGGTAACATATTCATCAGTAGCAAGTTCTGCTCTTGGCCCCAGCATCCCAGAATAATTTTGCAAGTTGTGGAAGGGTAATCGGATGTCAGCGGCAGATAATGCTTACAGTCGTTTTCCATATGGGATGCATTCATTCACATTATGGGGTACTCATGCCCTGCAAACTAAAGACACAGAGTTGGAGGAAGCAGTCTGACAAGCGTGTAACATTTGGTAAGGTTAGGGGCATGCAGAAAGAGATCCATCACTGTGTTAGCATTGCTGGGTGGCAATATGGATTTTACACAGTAAAACTGGGAGCTGAAAGAGGAAACTGTTATAGTTCATGTTTTGTAATACTAGAGAAAGAGAGAAAAAAAAAGATGCCTCTAGACTTTCTCACACATACACACGACCGGACTTTACGGCAGAATTTGTCCTGCGGACTTTTCGACGGACTTTACGACAGACTTTACGAATGAACGGACTTGCCTACACACGATCAACCAAAGTCCGATGGATTCATACGTGATGAAGTACGACCGGACTAAAACAAGGAAGTTCATAGCCAGTAACCAATAGCTGCCCTAGCGTCGGTTTTTGTCCGTCGGACTAGCATACAGACGAGCGGACTTTTTGACCGGACTCGAGTCCGTCGAAAAGATTTGAAACATGTTTCATTTCTAGGTCTGTCGAACTTTTGGGGAAAAAAAGTCCGCTGGAGCCCACACACGTTAGAATTGTCCGACGTACTCCGGTCCGCAGGACCAAGTATGCCGTAAAGTCCGGTCGTGTGTACGCGGCATAAGGCTAGGTTTACTGCTACGATCAGATTTTGATCCGACTTTCAGTGCAATTATGTAGTGCAACTCTGATGCAACATGGATGTGGTTTGCATATTCTATGGGGCCAAAATCGTGCTAGAATGGGACCAAAGTAGTACAGAATCCTTTTCCAAAATCATGCAGTGCTATATTGCATTGATGTGAAAGGGCACCATTGAAAGTCAATCTAATTTCCATTGTCATGCGATTTTCTGTGATTCAAGTAGAGTGAACAAAGACTTAACTAGTTTGACTCACCTCTTATATTGGTCAGGCAGCATTTATTTATATATACCTCTACAACACTTTGTAAATTTTAGTGAGTGTAGCTGTCAGAAATAGGATATTAATAATCTAAGCAATACAAAAAAAGGTCACTGCCCCCACCTATAACTGGTCTTCACAGCAAGGAGCACTGGAAGGGCAAACGCATGTAAAATAAAACCAAAAAAGCTCAACTTACCAACCAGCCTGCGACCAACCGAATTAACCTGCCTAACAGTATGCGTTAAAAACAGGGCTTTAGTTGCACACATTTGCAAATACATGCATAAGCTGCAGGCCACGGCAAGGCACCCTGTATCCTGCAGGCCCTAACTCTAACTTTGAAGAGTCTCCACAGTGGGAGCACATCTATTCTAATGAGTGTCCAGTGTGCTTCTGCGCCTTTAAGGAGGGTTGGGCTCCCTCCAGTCATCTGTCCTTCATCTATCCATTAGAATACATGTGCTCCCACTGTGGAGACTCTTCAAAGTTAGAGTTAGGGCCTGCAGGATACAGGGTGCCTTGCCATGGCCTGCAGCTTATGCATGTATTTGCAAATGTGTGCAACTAAACCCCTGTTTTTAACGCATACTGTTAGGCAGGTTATTTTGGTTGGTCGCTGGCTGGTTGGTAAGTTGAGCTTGGAAATTCTTTGGTTTTATTTTACATGCGTTTGCCCTTCCAGTGCTCCTTGCTGTGAAGACCAGTTATAGGTGGGGGCAGTGACCTTTTTTTGTATTGTTGACATATTGGTCAGGCAGCGCACTGACACCTCTGCTGCCATTGTGCAATGTGCTGGGTGTCCAGTGTGCTCCTGTGACTTTAAGGAGGATTGGGCTCCCTCCAGTCATCTGCCCTTCATCTATCCATTAGAATACATGTACTCCTACTGTGGAGACTCTTCAAAGTTAGAGTTAGGGTCAGCAGGATACAGGGTGCCTTGTCGTGGCCTGCAGCTTATGTATGTATTTGCAAATGTGTGCAACTAGACCCCTGTTTTTAACGCATACTCTTAGGCAGGTTAATTTGGTTAGTCGCAGGCTGGTTGGTAAGTTGAGCTTGGAAATTCTTTGGGTTTTTTTTAATAATCTAAGCAACCTATATATCCAGCTTAATCCTCCTTAGTCCCAGAGTCCCTGCTATATAGACTCGGGTACCCACTTAATAGGGGAGCCACAGCAATAGCATTGTGTTGGTAGCAGTGTTGCCAACCTACTAGATTAGACTAGAAATTTACTGACACAACACCCAAAATTTACAGGCACAGCAAAGTTTTTACTGACGTTTACAAAACTTACAAAATTACAGTTTTAAGTGCAAATCTCTGTATATAGGCTACACACAAGTACAATATGCAATTAGCAATGCGATTTGAGGTAGATATTAAGGCAAAAAACATGTTTCTTATTATATTTTCGATATACTAAGTAAGTAGCTCAGGGACAGGACTCAGGAGGGCAAGAAATTAGAATGGGTAGGCACACACACATGAAATTGACTCTCACAGTGACAGTGACATCAGTTTGCAGTAGACATGTGCACACTGAAATAGTTTGTTTCGGAATTTTGGTTTTATCCGAAAAATAAATTTATTTAGTTACTTCTGAAATTTTTTTTTTTTTTAGTTTCGTTAAAAAAATGCATTCGTCCGGAAATCCGAATTAATTAAGGTCGAATCTGTCAATTGAAGGCTTATGGTGTCTGTCGAATGTTCTAAGAAGGTTCGACGAAGCAGCTAAAGTAAACTGTACAACACCGCCATCGTACATTTTCGGTCGAATGCTCCACCCACAAGCTATAGTAGAATTCTAATGTTGTTTGACTAGTAGTATTATAATTATTAATTATTATTACTAGTCAAACAACATTATAATTCCTCTATAGCCTATGGGCGGAGCATTTGACCGTAAATGTCCGCTCGCGGCATTCATATTTTTTGCTTTGTCGAATCTTCATGTCGAACGCTACTATACATATTTTTGATTGTATCGAATGATACGATACTTGTTTGTTTCTGTTCATGTCAAACTGTCTACCCCAATGGTCAGCCAATGGAATTGCGTTGTATCGAAATTCAAGCATATAACTTCCTTCCCATTCGCTCTATGCTCCTAACAGTTCTGGTTCAAGTGTGATGGCAGCATCTGATGGTGGCTCCAAGCAGTTCGACCCCACGGAGGTTCCTGGCCCTTCTATGGAGGCAGCAGCAGCACCACCCCCCACCATCAAAGTGCAGGAGGGGGACACAAGCTGCAACCAGCAGCAAGCGTAACCTTACGTGAACTCATATTGAGTCCCAGGTCCTTGTAAGGGAAATGCTTCCTTGCTGGATGCAGCTGTGTGGCACCCGCTCCAGGGAGACTACTTCGAAGTGGAAGCGGGAGAAGTGGGAAGAGATCTCTCAAAAAGTTGAGGAGATGTACCGCCATCAGCGTGACCCAACTGCCTGTCGTAAAAAATTCATCGACATAAAACGGTAAGTAACGTGTCTGTTTATTGAATTTTTTTACATTTTAAAAATCCCATATTCTGCTCAAAGCCAAGTCGTCCCCCCACACACACATAAACATATATTATTGCTATCACATGTGATGTCAGTAAAGTTAAGTGAATTTAAAGTGGAGGGCCACCCTGAAAAAAAAATTGCACCAAAAATCTTTAAAAACATTTAAAAAAAATCTGAAATTTTTTTTTTTAAACTTACCTGAACCCTTGTTGCTAGGCAGTCTTCCTAATCTGCCTCTTCCTATTCCGCGGCATGTCTTGTTCCTCGGTGAGCGGCCCGTTGCCTTCTGGGAACTGTGTGTGTTCCCAGAAAACCACGGGCCATTCACAGAGTGCCGCGCCGCTTGCGCGTGCACAGTAGGAAACTGGCAGTGAAGCCGCAAGGCTCCACTGCCTGTTTCCCTTAGTTAGGATGGCGGTGCCGGGACCCGAGAGCCGAGGGACGGGGTCGGCCTCGGGTGGCCGACATCGCGGGCACCCAGGACAAGTAAATGTACCTATTTAAAGTCAGCAGCTACAGTGTTTGTAGCTGCTGACTTTAAAAAAAAAATGTCACTGGCCGGAATCCCGCTTTAAAAAAAAAAAGGAAAAAACCGTTTTCAAATCATCCTCCCTCCTGTGAAAAACCTAATTTGCGCATAGGTGTGCCTAGCCTACACATGAAAGCATAGTTTGCACATATTACATATTATCGCCACAATCATTGTGAGAGGTATATTTCCATGGCCGTTATTTGTTCTTATCACTAAACTGATGAGCAGTAAGTGCTTTTAAGTTCCACTTGACCACCTGTAGGTTACACCCCCTTTCTGACCAGGCCATACTTTGCTATTTAGCGCGCTGCAGTTTTAACTGACAATTGCGTGCTCCTGTTATGTACTACACAAATGAAATTTAAGCCCTTTTCCAGCCACATATAGAGCTTTTTTTGGTGGTATTAGATCACCGCTGGTTTTAAATTTGAGGGGCTCCATTTCCCAAGGGCTGACAAGGACAGGGGTTCTGAAGGTGCAGCAGCCATAGCATAGGCAGTGTGGACTGGAGTGGAGCCTCTTAGCGGCAGGGGGCCAGTGGACCTTACTGGAGCCGTTGTACTGGCGTGGAAGAGGATGGGTATGCGGCTGCGGGCAACCCTCTTTAGCAGCAGGCAGGAGGTGTCCCGGATTTCAGCTCTCTCTTAGCCCAGGCACGGAGATAGGCGCTGATACAGCGTTCCCTTGACCGGCTCCGGCGGGGGGGGCATGTACCTGTGGCCGGAGGCTGTTTGACCCGGAAGACGTGGGGCGTTACTTCCGGGGATGGACGACATCATCAGCGTGCCCCGGGGGAAGCTGGTCCAGCCCCCTTAAAGACGCAGAGAGCAGGAATGGCCGGTTAGTGCTGTTTTTGGCGTGGACGTGGCTGCAGGAGTCAGCATTTCATCACGAAAGCTCCAGGATGCAGGAGGAAGATGAACTCTCATCTGCCCAGGCTCCCATGGATGCAGACACCAGTGGGACACAGGTAGGCACCAGTGGGTGACCTTTCTTTTCCATATAGGGAACAGTAGGCTAGTTGGTGGTGTTCTCTAGCAGGCTAGGGCACTACAGGGGATTCAGGTGTCATTGGGTGTGTACGCTGTAATGGCTGAGTAAATGCTGATGCCTTTTTCTCACCGCCATGGGCCCCTGTGTTTCATGTTTTGGCAGACAAAGTCCTCTAAAGATCCAAAGCCCACTCCCAGGAAGCGGTGTGCAAAATGTGCTACCAAGATGCCCTTGGGATACACAGAACTGCTATGTCAAGTTTGCATCGACTGGTTAAAAAACAGTCTGATACAATTTACACAAAGATTTTTGGATCCTTGATGGATGACATGGCTACCACCTTTAAGGATCTTAAAAAATTCATTGCAGAGGTAAAACCTCCAACAGCTCCCTCTGGAAGTTCCTCTCCCATAGCCTCGCAGAGATCAGTCGCCTCAGGGTCGCAGGAAAGAGTGGGTAGCAGCGCGGTTAGCGCAATAGCCACTGACACCTCAGATTCTCGTCAGGAGGATGGGGGAGAAGAGAAAAAAGGGGCCCAAGTACAAATTGTCCCTAGAAGACATAGAGGACTTACTTGGGGCCATATATGAGACTTTGGAGATTGAGGAAGAAAAAGAACTTACATCAAAACAGAAAAAGTCCAAAGTATTCCCGGTCCACCAATTGATGTCAGACGTCGTGAGGCTTAAACAATAAAATGAACACTAAATTTAAATAGTGTGAACAAATAAAGTGAAAAAGTGCTTAATATTTCATAATCATCACTAATAACATATTTAGAGAGAATCCAAAAGAAATAAAGTGCAAGGTAAAAACAGCTATCTGGATGGATTATATAACAAGAGTGTCCATAAAAAGTACGAAGCAATTCAGGTCTTTACACCATCACCACTGGAAACGATCATGGAAACAGATGACACCCGGTGGATAAGGTTAAGTATCCTACTTACCAAACCACCATGACCCCTTTAATTAAAAAGACAGGTCAGGTGGAGCTTAATCTGGTTTGGGGTCTGTACTAGTAGACACCAATGGGATAAGCCTGGAAATCGCTCCACTTCAAAATTGCTCAGAAAAAAATGTGAAAAAGCAGGACCATAGCATAATTCCGTTTTATTAAAAAATGAACAAGTAAAAACAGTAAGCCAAGTGGCCTCTTACTTTAAAAAGTGCCTTGCCTCGGCACTGAAGGGAAACTGCATAAAACACCAGGTGGGTCGTGAGACAGCCGTTCCGCTCACGCTGTGTTTGGTCCACGTGCCTTCCACCACCTGGAGATGCAGAAACCGGAAGCCAGAAGTGGCCGGAAGTAAAAATTTGACCGAGATAAGCCTCGACATACGCTTTGTCGTAATGACGTCATCAGGAAGCCTTTCCTGATGAAGTCATTAGGACCAAACGTACGTCAAGGCTTAACCGGAAGTCCGTCAAACTGGCAGCAAGATCAGGAGGCCTGACGTGACAGACGTGGCAGCCAGACGGGCTATTTGGATGAAAACCTGGTCAGGGGACCCTGCATTCAAAATGAGACTATGCAACCTCCCATTCTCCGGAGACTGTTTGTTCAGGACAGGCTTGGATGAAGCCCTAGAAAGAAAGGCGGACAGAAAGAAAACCTTCCCGACCAAAAAAATCGCAAATCTCCACAAAAGAGGTTTTTTTTGTGGATGAAGAGAACGTCTACAAGAAGAAAAGAAAAACTACTCCAAAAAGAATTGGACGGGTCACAAGGGGAAGCCGAAGAGTAACGTCCCCTTTGGCTCTTCTAATTAAACCCCAAAGCAATCACTACAGATTGTTAGTAGGAGAAAGACTGGCTACCTTCCTACCTCAATAGCAGAAGACAACAGCCAATCAATTCATTCTAGATATCATCACAAGGGGTTACTCTCTGGAATTCAATTGTCATCCTCCAGAGAGATTTTTATTAACAAAACTTCCCAGGGATCCCGAAAAAGCAAGGGTTCTTCCATTGTTGCTGGGGCAGATGGTAGACCAGAAAGTCCTCACTAAAGTCCCAGAGGAAGAAAAACTAAAGGGTTTTTATCCCCATGTTTTTGTGATCAAAAAGTCTTTCCGGGAAGTTTTGATTGATATTAAATCTAAAACCCATGAACCAAGCGATACAACACAAATAATTCCTGATGGAATCCATACATCCTTCAACCAGGAACTTTCATGGGGACCATGGATCTCAGGGATGCCTATCTCCACATTCCCATACAAGAAGAGTCCCAGAGATACCTGAGGTTGGAGGTGGAGATAGAGGGAAAGGAGTACCATTTCCAGAGCATTTACCGAGGATATTTACCAAAGTCCTAGCAGAAGCCCTTGCCCCTCTGAGGTAAAGAAGATGACTGTAGTACCGTACCTAGACTACATACTATTCGCAGCACCCTCAGAAGTACAGCTGGTAAAAGACTTGGCAGAAGCTCAACTATGGCTGAAGTCGCTAGGCTGGATTTTAAACATTGAAAAATCCAACGTGTGTCCCACACAGAACATCTGGTTTCTGGGATATCTGCTCAACTCCATAGAGCAGAAGACATCCCTACCAGAGGAGAAGATCCAAGGCCTCATCAAGAGAGTAAGTGAGTAGTACAATGAGCCAAATGTCATCTAAGTCCCCTACAAGTCTTTCAATTAACAAATCAACAAGAAGATCTTCACAGGATGCTCTTATTCCCACCCTCTGTGAAGAGGTTGCTCTGGTGGTAGAGGATCCACACAAATTTAAATCAAGGTCTGGCATGGTCTTGCCCAACCTCATGGAAATTGACCACAGACATGAGAAGTTGGGGATGGGGAGCCCACCTAGCAGGGCAACCTGCTCAGGGGAGATGGTCCCTGGAAGAAGCCCAGGCATCTTTGAATTGGAGGGAGCTTATGGCAATAGCCAAAGCCATAGAACACTTTTAAAACCAACCAAGAAGTCATCACACCCAGATACTGTCGGACAATGCCACGGCAGTAGCTTGTGTGAACAAACAAGGGGGCACAAGGAGCCCCTCCTTAAGCCACATCTCCAACCAAATTTGTCAATGGGCAGAAGGGAACCTACTGTCGTTGAGAGCGATCTATCTAAAGGGGGAAAACAATCAAGTGGCAGACTTCCTCAGCCGCCAAGAGATCTCCCTAGAGGAATGGGTATTACACCCAGAGGTGTTCAGGGAAATTACAGCCCGCTAGGGAGTACCAAATATAGATCTGTTTGCATCCCGGAAAAACACTCAGGTGAAGCGTTTCTTCTTGCTAAACCCGCAAGACCAACCTCTAGGGATAGACTCCAAAACCCAAGGAATTTCAGGATGTGCTATGCCTTCCCTCCGGTACATCTGATTCCTCGGGTGGTGAAGAAATTTCTACAAGAGCAAACAAAGCTCATACTGATAGCACAATATTGGCCCAAGAGAGACTGGTTCTCTCAGTTCTTCAGTCTCTCAGCAGAAGAGCCATGGCTACTTCCTCACAGGGATGACCTGATGTGTTAGGGACTCCTAACAGGCCTAAGTCAAGAAAGTTTCAAATGGGCGGCCTGGTTACTGAGGAAGACATCTTGAGATCGAAAGGACTCTCAGATAAGGTGGTGGCAAACACTAGGGCCATCTACAGAAAGACCTGGAGAAAATTTAACAGCTGGTGCGCTGAAGATAACAGACAAAAGATGGATACACAAACTATTCTTGAGTTCCTACAGCATAGGTCTAGCGCTCAGATGCTGAAGGTCCAGATAACAGCACTGTCGGTGTATCTAGAATGGACACTACAAGAAGACCCATTGCTCACGCTTTTGCAGAGCGTTGGCAAAATACAGACCACCTAAGACACAAAAATGTCCCACATGGGATCTGTCGGTGGTACTGAGGGGGATCGTCAAAAATACCTTTGAGCCGCTACAAGAAACATCCTTACACCTGCTTACACTCAAAAACATTTTCCTCGTGGCTATCACTACAGCACATAGGATAGGGGAAATCCATGCTCTGTCTGTCAGAGAGCCTTTTTTTAAAAATTCATGATAGAATTGTCCTTCAAACAGATCGGGATTTACACTAAAAATGACATCAACTTTTCATAAATCCCAGGATATAATACTACCTTCATTTTGTAATTCACCAACCAACAGCAAAGAGCAAGAACTAAGCCTTCTAGATGTTAGAAGATGTCTCCTTCAGTATCTGAAAGTCACCAACGAGTTCAGAGCATCAGACGCTCTATTTGTCCTGTACGCTGGCAAACAGAAAGGAAAACAAGCGTTCAAGAAAGCGCAGATGAATCAAGGCAGCTATACTGGAATGCTATAGAGTTAACAGCGCCAAAGGATCTAAGGGCTCATTCAACAAGGGCTTCAGCGGCCTCGTGGGCAGAAAAGGTGGGAGCCACTCCAGAGCAAATTTACAGGGCAGCAACTTGGTCAAGATTCTCGACTTTTGTTCAGCATTACAGGCTGGATCTATTCAGCCAGGACCAGGATTTTGGTAGGAAAATCTTCCAAGCCGTTGTCCCACCTTAGTTTGGTGAGTACATGGTTATCCTCTCAAGGCCTGACCTGGAAGACGACTGGGGGAAAAGCAGTTAGTTAGTTCTTACCAGTAACTCTGTTTCCAGTAGTCTTCCAGGGCAGTACGATCCCACCCTAGTGTCGAACCTTGTGGGGTTGTGTTTTATGTCTTTTCAGATTCCGGCCTTCGGTTCTCTTGGACGACTGACCAGGGAGCTGGGGGACCGCCTTTTTAAAGAAATGAATGGCAATGTGTTTCCTGTGTGTGAGGAGGAGCTCCATCTCTCAAGGGGTGCCCTGGAAGACTACTGGAAACAGAGTTACCAGTAAAAGCTAACTCTAACGCTTTTTTTACTGGTTGCCAGTAAAAATACTGATTTTGGCAACATTGAATGGTAGTCATCGCTGATCCAACTATCCATTCTGTACTGTAAATGAAACAAATAACAGGAGGAATTAAAATTGAATACATTTAATTTTAATTTCCACTTCCTGACCAGGCCATTTTCTGCGATACGGCACTGCGTCGCTTTAACGGACAATTGCGCGGTCATGTGACGTTGTACCCAAACAAAATTGATCTTTCTTTTGGTGGTATTTGATCCCCTCTGCAGTTTTTATTTTTTGTGCTATAAACCAAAAAAAGGGACAATTTTGAAAAAAAAAATATATATATTTTTTAATTTTTGCTATAATAAATATCCAAAAAAAACAAACAAAGTTTCTCCCCCAGTTCAGGCCAATATGTATTCTTCTACATATTTTTAGTAAAAAAATTCCCAATTAGCTTAAATTGATTGGTTTGAGCAAAAGTTATCACGTCTACAAAATAGGGGATAGATTTATGGCATTTTTATTATTATAATTTTTTTTTTTCTAATAATGGTGGTGATCTGCGATTTTTAGCGGGACTGCAACATTGCGGTGGACAGATCGGACACTTTTGACACTTTTTTGGGACCAGTGACATTTATACAGCGATCAGTGCTATAAAAATGCACTGATTACTGTATAAATTACACTGGCAGGGAAGGGCTTAACACCAGGGGCGATCAAAGGGATAAATGTTCCCTAGGGAGGTGCTTTCTAACTGTGGGGGGAGTGTACTGACAGGGAGGGAGTACAGAGAGATCACTGTTCCTAATCACTAGGAACAGAAAATCTCACTCTACTCCCCTGACAGAACCGGGATCTGTTTGCTTACACTGGCAGATCCCCCATCTTCCTCTCTGAGGAGTGATCACGGGTGGCCAGTGGACATCGAGTCGGCCAGACCCGCCGATTGGCTTCCCCACTAGGGAATAGGCACGTGCGCCCACAGATCACCGTGTACAATGACGTTGATTCGTGCAGGAAAGCCAAACTACCGCAGTACAACTCAGGGGGAAGCGGAATAACTTGTAAACACTAGTGCAATCTAATAGCTCAGAGCTGTTCATAGCAGCCAGTTACCTACAGTTGCTTTTAAGTAAAGGTTATATACTAAACTTTCTAATTGATTGCTACAGGAAATTGCACTAATTTACATTTCATATCAGTTTATACAAGTGAGCCTGAAAGTTGCATATTCTTCACACAAATGAAGTAATTTCCTTCTGCTTTTAGTGTTTCCAAGGAGGAAATATTTGTCAGGGGCCATTACCTTGCACACCTAAAGAGAAATTCCACTATGCATCAGCTGTATACAAAATTGTCACAGAACCCCAAGCCAACAACTTTTTCTAAGAAAGAAACTTATTATGGCAACACCACTGTTATGCCGCATACACACGGTCGGACTTTTCGGCTACAAAAGTCCGACAGCCCGTCCGACAGACTTTCAACGGACTTTTGGCGGACTTGCGGCAGACTTGCGGCAGACTTTCTAACGAACGGACTTGCCTACATACGATCACACAAAAGTCCGACGGATTCGTACGTGATGACGAGCACTAGACTAAAATAAGGAAGTTGATAGCCAGTAGCCAATAGCTGCCCTAGCGTGGGTTTTTGTCCGTCGGACTAGCATACAGACGAGCTGATTTCTGGGTACGGCGGAGTTACGACGTAAAGATTTGAAGCATGTTCCAAATCTAAAGTCCGTCAGATTTGTGGCTGGAAAAGTCCGTCGAAAGTCCAGGGAAGCCCACACATGATCGGATTGTCCGCCGGCCTTGGTCCGTCGGCGTCCGTCGGCGTCCGTCGGACTTTTGTAGATGAAAAGTCCGACCGTGTGTACGTGGCATTAGGAGTTACATGGTCATTTGTAGGTTAGAATAAAAACCTTCGCTACCATAATGCACCGAAATCTTTATGTGCAATACTGTATATAAAAAAGGTATTTATAAAGTATTGTGGCATCCTTTACAAGTATCTTCGTTGGCAATAACCTTACACATTTTCTAAAGTGTTGTTGTTGCAGTGCTTATCATTACAGCACTGGGACTCAATATTTGATTGTAGTAAAGGCAGAAGAGTTCAATTAGAACTTAGTAATTTTATTATATTGGCTTATCCAAACATCTATAGTACAGGAAATGGTAAGTAACTTCATGCAATAAAGTTTGCGAAAAATCTTTGCAATGTACAAAGCTGGTTTAAAAAGGATTGCTTTTCTCTTCTTCATGAAATTGGAGTTTTAAGACAACACATCATGAAAATCTGGTAATCTTACAAACTTTTCTTTCTTCTTAAAAAAATTCTATACATTTAGTCGCAGGATGTCTCTTTTGTCATCTTCTTCTTCCAGTAATCTTGTTAGGTCATAAAAGCAGACATTCCTATGTTTTGGATATCATCTTTTGTTTCTGTGTAATCATCTTAACTTCAAGAGCAAGCAATGACTTCAATGCCCATCGCCTGGCAATCTACTTGTGATGTTTGCTATCTCTGCAGCGCAGCATAATACATTTCTGCCCCTCCAGCAGATAAGGCAATAATTAATTCTGCCGTGGGATAGATTTTCAGGTTCTCTTTTTCATTCTAATCCTACTGTGTCCCCCACAAGAGAGGTTGAAAGCACTTTGGGATCAGCATATGAATCAAGACTTCAGATCTTTAAGAACAAAAGCTCATACCTGGTTCTGCCCATAGTCTTCCATTGCTTCCTCCTGTCTAAATGAATTTAAAAAAAAGAATGGATCCTTTGTAGAAGACATCAACGGCAAAATCTCACTTGTGTGTTTTTGACGTGCGCAAATCTCCGATGTCATATTGCGAAGGGAACTTTGAGATTGAGACAATAACTCTTCATAGGTTATGCTGTTTTAAGTAGCACAAATGCTGCAAATGGTTTGTGGGTTAGATGCTTTGATTTGTTGCCAAGCAATCTAGTTTTAGTTTTTTTTGTTTTTTAGTTTTTAGGCAGTGTATAGTTTGCTCTTTGTTGTTTTTTTTTTGTTTTTTTATCAACCACTTTCCCGTCTCTACTTTGGACATTCACACAGTAAACACACAGATTGTTCAATAGATTGTTTCAATCAAACAAACATATTCATTTTTTTGTATACTTTTTCTATTCAAAAAGGGATTTTGTAATGGTTGCTGCCTTCGTGTAAACTTTTTAATTCCTTTACTTAGCAGCCAGACATTGGTTCCATATGTGGCTCTCATACTACTTAAATGCTTTAACTCACATGTGACTCACATATCTTAAGGCAGACCTTCAATGTAGTAACAACCACTTTATCCTGCCCCTTATGCCGTGTACACACGGGCGGACTTTTCGGCATCAAAGGTCCGACGGTCTTTCCGACGGACATTCAACAGACTTTTGATGGACTTCCGATGGACTTTCGAACGAACGGTCTTGCCTACACACGAGCACACCAAAGTCAGATGGATTCGTACCTGATGACGTACGACTGGACTAAAATAAGGAAGTTGATAGCCGGTAGCCAATAGCTGCCCTAGTGTTGGTTTTCATCTGTCAGACTAGCATACAGACGAGCGGATTTTTCGACCGGACTCTAGTCCGTCAGAAAGATTTGAAACATGTTCCAAATCTAAAGTCCGTCTGATTTTCTACCGAAAAAGTCTGCTGCAGGTCCGATGAAGCCCACACACGGTCGGATTGTCCGACGGATTCGTCCAGTCGGACCGGTCGAAAAGTCCGCCCATGTGTACACGGCATTAGATGCATGCATTGTAAAGAAAATGTTTAAATACTTTTACAATTAAAACCAGTGTCTCATGCTCCCTTCAGTGATCTGGCACTTGGTCACATGAAGTGGCTTAGGGTTAACACATTCAGACAGAGCCACCGATTGGCCTACCTACCAATGGTCATGTGATTAATATTTGCATTTGATCATGTTTGGAGCATCAGCACACTCCTGGAGCAGAAGTTACTGCAGATAAAGGGTAAGTATTTCATGATTTTTTCATTTTATGTTTTTTAAAAGAATATCATGGTCATGGTGTTGGTGGTTTATTTTGAAAATAATAGTCCTGTTTTAAGTTTGCTGTACATGAACAGAAAGTACTGCATAGTATTTACGCAGTGATATCCTTGATATCCTTCAGTAATGACCACAGGAGACCAATATTACTAGTAAAAATGCGGGTCAGATTTTATTGTGAAATATTCTGATCTTTCTTTGACAGATAGAAACTCTGTGCAATGCAAGTTCATTTAAGGATGTAAAGGATATGTTTCTGTCCTTCTAAAAAAAAAAAATAATAATAATTTACAGCAGTCAGAAGAGCAGAGCTTTATCCAGTAAATAAAGAATATAACATAAAAACATTGTCTTATACCTTTGTTTGTTGCTTTTCTTTTGTTGGTTACAGTCATGTGCCTGCTATACAGCGCTGCATTCCTGGGCTCTGAGGGGTGGGATTGAAGACTGCTGTTGACATTTGACAACTTCCACAAACTTCACAGATCCCAGGAGCTCTTTTGCTTTATGGGTACTCTTTAGCTGTCACTCTAGCTGGGAAGCATGGCAGCAGCCTGACTACAGGCAGGCTGTGCATTGTTATGGTGTTGTGTACTTCCAAGAAGAATGTATGCATCCAAGTTAACCAGAGACAAACAGGAAGGGGTTCCTGATGAGGTGGGCTGACAGGATCACCTGATATTTACTTCTACATCTACTTTCTATTATGTTTCTGTTCTAAATTAAAAAAAAAGGAAGAGCTAATGCAATCTAGGGGACAATGGAAGCTAATCCTCAACTTTTATAGCATAGGTTAACAAACATTTTAATATAGTTACATAGTTACATAGTAGGTGAGGTTGAAAAAAGATGCAAGTCCATCAAGTCCAATCTATGTGTGTGATTATGTGTCAGTATTGCATTATATATCCCTGTATGTTGCGGTCAATATGCGGTTAATATGAAATGACTATATATAGGAGACATTGTTCTATCATTGTAGCAAGCGGTACAAAGCTGTTATTTCAATTTACATTTTCAGCTGCAAGGAATAATTAAAATTCAATAACTATATATTAATATACTGGCTAATTATGGATACACACATTGTAACTGCATTATTTGCATGAAAATTAGGTTTTCATAAAAGGCATTTGTTTGGGATTTCTAAAATATATAATCTTTTTATGTATAAGATAATGATGGTCAGGTTAAAGAAAACCATAACAACATACAGTATGGTAGTGTTTTATTGGCCTTGTAAAATCATTTATATGCTATACCCATACATGTACTTGGGGCAGACATGCTTCCTACAGATTTTGTTTTTTATCAACAATTGTGGCTCAAAGTTGATGACGCAGAGAACCGTAGCAGACATAATAATATGTGTATCAGGGGTGTCCCTGAGGCTACCAGAAGCTCAGATCTATGGGAAGCGGCATCCTTACTACTCCCATTTCCAGAGAAGGGAGCACAGGCGAGTGTCTTGAGTCGTCTGCCTACTGTACACATTACTACTTCAACAGTCATATCACAGCTTTGGAGTTGATCAGTGGATTGCCAGGACTGACCCTTACAGACATCTGCTAATGTGTCATGCCCTTATGGCCTTATTGCCCATGACTGAACCCTGAGGTGTGGTCCTGGCAAAGTCTTGGTGAGCCTGGGTCTGATATGGCCTTGGGACCTCTTGTGTGGTTATGTTGCTTCTTTGTAGGGGCACAGGGGTGGCTTTGTGACTTCTCCCCTCCCCCGACTTTAGTTAATTTTCAGTCAGGCCCCCTTAAGGGTCTTCTATAAATATTCAAGTGTTATGGCTAGCTCTAGATGTTGCCTTTTCTCTTATAAGTTGACTGTTTTGATATTGTATACCGTTTTCTGAATACTTGTGTATGCCTCACAGCTCAGGGTGGTGGGGTCGCTCTGGGACATGCAAATGGTTGGCCTCTTGCTCTCCCTGGCTTCATTTATATGTTATGGTGAATCAGAACATGAAGGGAGATTTGGCCTGCCTGAGCTGTGCATTTCCCTGATTGTCCTCATGGTGCCTGCTCCCCATTGAGGGGTTCATGTGGACTGGGTCACTGAAACAGGTCGCATGTACTGACACCATCAAACGCTAGTATATCCTGTAGTAGTTGTTGCTTGGCACTGGGCCTTCAGGGGGAAAGGGAAAGGGAGTCAGGTATGTCCAGTTATCTGCCCCTTTGCCCCATGGATCCTCTGCCCTCTCAGGTATTCAGGAATGTGAGGGTGTAGTTACCACCTCCCTGGGGTTGATGTCCCCTAGGGATGTCTTTAAAAATTTTGTAAACTCGACCAACCATATGCCAGTGATGAGGCACATCATCATTGCAAGGGCATTTGGGATCCTTTCATTTGTTGCTTGTTAGGTTTTCAATTTGATGGGACCAGTGTTTCTGGTTCAGATTTGTTTGCTTTAGGCTGCAGATTTGTTTTTTAGCCCAGATGGGGGCCGTAGCTTTTGTCTTTAATCATAGAGTGGATTTTGTTGTTTTTTTTGTCGGAAAGGCATTTTCTCCTCCACCCCTTTTTAAAGGGTAGGGATCTTCTGTATGTGTTTTTTCTCTCTTTTCTCTTCCCTTTTTTTTCCACCTCTTCTTTCCTTCCTCTCTTCCCATTCAGGTGACTGGTGTCTTACCCTCAATATAGCCAGAATCTCTATACCACTTCAAAAACGGATTCCCCAAACTCTGCTCTGAGTGGTTTCACGGAATGTTCGTGGTTTGAATGTTCCCGTAAAGAGAACTGGAGTGTAAGGTGATTTATGGAAGGAGAGAGCTCACATAGCATAACATTCCTCCAGGAGATACACATTAGGGGTTCTGACCACCCGATAAGGAATTTCTGATTTCCCTCAGCATTTCACAGTACTTCTTCAGATTCAAAATCTAAGGGGGTTAGTATCTTTTTCTCACATCTAGCCAATTGGGTTTTCAAAGGCCAGCAGACATATGGAGAAGGCAGGTTCTTCTTCCTTAAGGGCACACTGGAGGGCACCATGTTGACACTGACAAATGTCTATGCTCGCAATGTGGGTCAGATCCTGTTTCTTGAACATTGTTTCTCGGAACTGGCAGCCTTTACTGAGGGGATTCTGATTGTGGGGGGTGATTTTAATGTAGCCCCAGATCCTCTCAACGATGTCTCCAACAACATTTCTCATTTTTCATATGCCTTCCTACAGCAGTTCAAACGCTCTTGCATGATGAGAAATTGATAGGCGTATGGTGTTTACAACATAGTAGGAAGTGGAACTATACATGCTACTCAGCCACACATGGCACATATTCCTGAATAGATTACTTCCTTATCTGCCATACCGATCAGTTAGAAACACATGCTTTGCTACATACTTTCAGACCACACTCTGATAATGCTTGAGATCACGCTGAGATGAGAGAGGATACCCCTAGAGTATGGCAATAAAACCAGCCTTTACTTCAAGATCCCAAAACCAAGGTGTTAGTCAACTTGGAACTGAGGGCTTTTCTCAAAACTTATCTGAATACTCCACTGAATACTCCACTGGTCATTTGGGAAATTCATAAATGCGTCATTAGGGTGATACTGCATTCCCAGGGCCCCAGACTTAAAAAAAGAGCGATTGCAGAGATCCTGGTTTGGATCTGTCACTTAGAAACCCTACATAAACTATCATTGGCTGCCTTGACCCTAGCTGACTTAAAAGTTTTTTGTGAGCAACTCAACTTAATGCTTCTTCATAAAATAAAAGTGAGCGCCACTAAGATGCAACATTGCTTTTATGAATGGGAAAATAAACAAGGCAGATTTTTAATGAATGTTGCATCCAGCCCTGGGCCACAGTCTGGAGACTACTGCCCTACACCCTATCACTCCCCCATTCGCCATTCGTCCATTCGCCACTGCACTTAATATCATGGGAGCTGTTACTGCCCATGCAGCCAGTGCAGCAGTTTGGGGATTTGAAAGCCCTGCTGTTTTTCCTAGTCTTTCCTTAGGGCTTCTGGAACAGATCAGATTGATTCTGACCACTTTGACCAATTGGTGACAACTAATCACCCATGGAAGTAAGTGCAGTGGCCAGGAGGGAGGCAGCATAGGATGTTAGTTCATCTTTTCGTATTTTTTTTTTAAAGGTGAACTTACACTTTAAGCATTTGGTTTTTATAAAAGACAATGTATTAATTATAGTAATTAATTACATAACAGATCCAAGTGGGTAATAAAAAAGTCAATTTACAAATATTGTAGTTTTGCATTCCTGGCATCCAGGATTGGCTTAATCAGAAAGATGTCAGTAGACTTTAAAAGGTCCATGTTTTTTGTTAGTGTTGGATCAGGTAAGGAAGAGTCAGAAACTCTGTAAGGTTGTAACAATAATGGATATCCTCTTCCGCGATATGGTCCAATAAAAACCCAAGGCTCCCCCCCCCCAAAAAAAAAAACCCTACCAAGTTTATCAATTAGCTGCTATATAAATAAAATTAAAACAACTACAAAGAATTAATTATACAAAAAAGACCTTGCAAAGAATTAATACAAATTAATAAATACAGTACTGAAATGTTCCTCCAAAATGTGTCAATAAAACCTCAATGTATTAACTTCATTTGAAACAACAAAGTACATAGCTGTGTGCTAATAAAGAATGCAATACAATCTGTGCAAAATTATCATCAGTTCCAACTAAGTTCAATGGTAAATTATCAAAAAAATTCAACCACCGTGCCTTCTTTGGGTAAAATTCTCTTCAACCTCAGCTCTGCAGTTCCCCAGATGAATTTATAAATATCAAAAAAAAACTCACACCACTTCACCCCTGCGGAGCTTGATGCTGACACGAGTTCTGGATTGTGTTTGTGTTACTGTTGGAGCCCTCGTGTAAAAGACGGTGGCCAAAGGATTGTTCCATCTCTGTGAAAATCTCACAGTTCATTAGGCATGTTGTAGTTTTTGTTACCTGCCTGTTGATTATTGATTATATGTGAGTACATTTTAACTGTGTTAAATAAAACTGTGTGGATGGTATCACACCATGTAAGTTGTTTTTCTTGGCATTTATAAATGAATCTGGGGGACTGAGGAACGGAGGCTGGAGAGATTCTAATTGAAATCATGTGAGCTGTGTTTGCCTAATCTTTCAAAAGATACAGCGGGCATGCATTTCTTGGCAAGTGCATCTTCTGAATGTGGTGAAGGGTAACACTTTGGGGTGTTTCAAGTATCTGAAGATTCTTATGGTGGGGGAATTTTTTTGGAAAAAAAAAAAAAAAAAAAATTGGACTTTGTTGGAACTGATCATAATTGTGCACAGCCTTTTATTGTTTTTTTTAATATTATCATAAAGTTATGTACTTTGTTTCACATAAACGTAACACACAGGGGGGTTATTTGACACATTCTGGAGGAAAATGTCAGTGCTGTATTTATTGATTTATATTGATTTGGTTTTTATTGCGCTTTATGTCCTTGAGACATAAAATAAGCAGATTCCCTTTGGATAGAAATAGCAATACATTTTTTTATTTATTTTTTTTAGTAGGTAAAGGTTTTGGTTTTGTTTTTTGTTTTTTTAGTAGGTAAAGGTTGGTGTGTCAGTCATGTTTTTATTGCGGTATGTTTTCATCAGGAATATTGCTCTATAGTCTTCCTTTGGGGTCACCGAGACAGGAAGTGAGCTCAAGATCTATTCAGTGAGAACACATATGGCAACAAGAGCCTAATAAGAGTTCTAATTCTTTCCTATATTATCCAAAACTTGAACAGTATTGTCTAGTTCTACAAGGAATAACAGCTTTGCTTGTGGTATGATATGTTCTTGTATGAGTTTAAACTCCGCAAGTGGTTTGAGTGACAAATGCTTTGATTTCCTGCCAAGCAATTGAGTTTTTCTTTCTTTAATATGACCCCTGTATTTCTATTTGACCCGATTCTTTTTGTTTTTCAGTCTTCTGCTCTGTAAGCACATGAATGCACATTCTCAAAGGGGCATAAATCATGTACAGAACCACGATAGAAAGTCCCATCCTTGCCGGAATTAAGTATGAAGAACATCCCAAATATCCTTTAGGAAAACAACTCGAACATTAGATGTCTATGAATCTTTTATGATCACTTAGCAATCCCCTTTTGTTTTATTTTTTTCCCCTTGAAGTGCTGTATAATTATTCCATTTATTCCCTTTCATATTTTGCTTAATCTTGAATTGTATTTCTCATTACCATTTTGGGAGGGGATAGTGCTTTTTCCTTTGGTATCATTCAATTCCTTTTATGTTTCCCTTGTATAAAATTAATTACATTCTACCTTCAAGCATCACATTTTTTTTTCCTCTCTTGGTGTCTCCGTTGCAGTAGGCCTGCTTTTAATTAATCTTCTAATACAGGTTTTACAGCCAAATGGGATGATGTTCTAAGCATCAAAGAAACAAAGGCTCTGACAGTGATAAAATGCTAAATATTTAAAACATGTTGATGTAAGCTCATTTGGATAAGCGAGGGCAGCTGCCTCTTGGACTTCCCTAACTGGTGGTGACCTCCATGTTTTTTTTCTACTGTGATTGGAATGCCTTCTGCCTTTCTCTACTCCAGATAGTTTTACACATGGATAAACAATGGGTGTAAACAACAAAGCTGCAATGCATTTTGAGCATCTGGAAGATGGAGAGATGCTTAGCAGTGATTAAATTAAATTGGACTTAATCCTTCAGCTATTGAGCAAATTTAACTTGGGGATTTAGCTGCATTTAACAGTTGGTGTTGAAGTTAAAGAATAGATGTATTAATTGTTTAATGAAGATACACTTTATGGTGCTGAGGATCTAATGCATTTTCTACAGCGTGTATAAACTGGCAGTTCCAGCAAGGAACTGCTCATTTTATATCACTTTTAGAGGTTCTCAATTGAAGTGTACATTTTTTTTTTACATGTGGTAACCATATGCTGCCATTATTTTATATACACTATAGTACCAAAAATATTGGGACTCCTGCCTTTGCACTCACATGAACTGTTGCTGTCCACAAGGTTTAGGAGTGTGTCTATGGGAATGTTTGACCATTCTTCCAGAAGCGCATTTGTGAGGTCAGGCATTGAAGTGGATGGGAAGGCCTGGCTGCTCTACCTCATCCCAAAGTTGTTTTTTATCAGGTTTGAGGTCAATGTCCATAAAGACATGGATGAGCAAGTTTGGGGTGGAGGAATTTGACTGGTCTGCAAAGAGTCCTGACCTCAACCCGATAGAACACCTTTGGGATTAATTAGAGCGGAGACTTCGAGCCAGGCCTTCTTGTCCACATCAGTGCCTGACCTCACAAATGCACTTCTGGAAGAATGGTCAAATATTCCCATAGACACACTCCTAAACCTTGTGGACAGCCTTCCCAGAAGAGTTGAAGCTGTTATAGCTGCAAAGGGTGGGCCAACTCAATATTGAACTCTACGTACTAAGACTGGGATACCATTAAAGTTCATGTGTGTGTAAAGGCAGGCGTCCCAATACTTTTGGTAATGTAATATATATATATATATATATATATATATATATATATATATATATATATATATATATACCGTATTTATCGGCATATAACACGCACTTTTTTCCCCTTAAAATCAGGGGAAAATCGTGGGTGCGTGTTATACGTCGATCCCAGCTATTTTGTGAACTATCGGAGCGATCGCCGCCGACATTCACATAGCGTGTATTTTTAAATATGGAGTTCGGAGGGACTCAGGGGCGCTCGTTCAGCTGAACGAGCGCCACCGAGAACACAATGACTGGGCGGAGCCGAGATACACATAGCCGAGGGTTCTCGGCTCTTCTCGGCGCCGTTCACAGTCCCACCCAGTCCCGCCATTGGACCTCTGTTATGTCCATCATAGGGACTGGGCGTGACTGTGAACGGCGCCGAGAAGAGCCGAGAACCCTCGGCTATGTGCATCTCGGCTCCGCCCAGTCAATGTGTTCTCGGTGGCGCTCGTTCAGCTGAACGAGCGCCCCCGAGTCCCTCCGAACTCCGCGGCGCCATATTTAAAAATACACAGTGTAACTTGTGTATGTCGGCGGCGGTGTATGTTGGGGACAAGGCTGCACTGACCACTGGGGACATGGCTGCACTGGGGACAAGGCTGCACTGACCACTGGGGACATGGCTGCACTGGGGACAAGGCTGCACTGACCACTGGGGACATGGCTGCACTGGGGACAAGGCTGCACTGACCACTGGGGACATGGCTGCACTGGGGACAAGGCTGCACTGACCACTGGGGACATGGCTGCACTGGGGACAAGGCTGCACTGACCACTGGGGACATGGCTGCACTGGGGCAAAGCTGCACTGACAAGGCTGCACTGACAATTCTGCACTGGGGCAAAGGTGCACTGACAAGGCTGCACTGACAATTCTGCACTGGGGCAAAGCTGCACTGACAAGGCTGCACTGGACACTGGGGCAAGGATGCACTGACAAGGCTGCAGATGGACACCGATAACGCTGCATTGATGGGCATTTAAATGTAAGTTTTTTTTCCTTAAACTTCCCTCCTAAAAGTTTTTTCCTTAAAATTCCCTCCTAAACTTGGGGTGCGTGTTATACGCCGGTGCGTGTTATACGCCGATAAATACGGTGTATATATATATATATATATATATATATATATATATATATATAGTTTCTTTAGTGCAGCAAAAGCTTATTTAAAATCGTCAATACTGAAATAAATGTCTGTTACTTTACTTGCTCAGAACATCAATAAAGCAGCCAATACATTTTTATTAAGTTTCGCTATCAGCTCTTAGGACATCTTAAGTTCAATACAGCTTCCATTAAAATGTGGGGACCTAGAATCAAGGTATTAACACATAATCTGCTGTCTGGATCTAAGGAATTTCCTTTCTATTGAACATCATTAGAGGCTGACTATATAAAGCAATTAACCTTAAAATATATTTTCGGATTATGGAAGGAAAGCAGAGTATCCAGAGGAAACTAATACAAATACAGGGATAAAATATAAATTGTAGATGGTGTCCCTTATGGAGTTAAAATACAGAGTTCCAAAACAACATTTCTATTGCCTTTTTAGTGCCGGGATCCTCTCATCATTCAAAAGAAAGCGCACAGATGATGACAATGTGTGACGGAACCGTTGGGGAGCATTCAACGAGGGCATATCTATATCACTCCTCTGCTCCAGGAAACAACACCAGTGAGGGACCCAGATGGTGGACTTAGGTTAGTATAAAACGTTCCACAAGATATTTTCAAAATAAAAACATGCTGAACCAGGTTAGAGGGGAAGGGTGGGAGGAGGTTTTTCTTGTACACAGAGATAAGCTTTAAAAGGATATTAAAGGTATATATTTTTTTAAATAACAAACATGTTATACTGGCTGAGGATATGGGAGAAATAGCAGCCAGCGGTCTTACAAACAGGAAATCACCAGGTAATAAGGTTTTTTCAGCAAGTTCAGCAGGCTATCGCAGAGGAACTACAGAGCTCAGAAGAACATGGATGACATAGTTGGTGAAGGTAGGAGATCAGCAACGATCTGCTTTAAGCCTTTTAGAACCACTTTAAGATTTGCACTTTGGCCACCCCTGTAATATATCATGCTGATAGCACATTTCTCCGGAAGTAATCTCCCCAACAGGGTCATTAATGACAGAATCTGATGGAATTTCCAAAACTCACTGATCCTACTCTGTCCTTATACAGATACAGCATTTCCGCTATAGATTTAAAAACTTGTTAAAGCAGTAATAACAGTGAATTATGTTTATGCGGTAAAAATGCATAGTGACCTTATGTGAGGTTCTATTTCACAGGTTTCATTTTCAACTTATGTATATACAACAAGGGTGTAAATTTGTGAAAAAAATATCAAATTAACACATTATTAGAAAAGGTGTCATAAAAAACATTTTGCAGGATGTGATAATTACACATACAATAACATTTTAGCTGAAATAGCACAAATTACTTCTAGAATGAAACAAACATTGATATATGTAGTGTGACATTAAGAGTCTTTTTACAGCTAATTAAGCCACTTTTAAGTTAACATCGCGGTAACCTCTCTGATAGATGCAAAATGTCAAAAGACTTTTGTGCATTTCTAATGCAATGAAAGGTAGGGCTGTTCTCATTTGTTGGCATACAATAATAGCTAGGTACTTTATGAGTAATTCCACCCAATGCAAAACTTCTATTGTGGGTTGAATATAGCATACTAAAATATATACTGGAGCTTTACTTTTCCCCAAAGTTCAAGGTCAACAGTAGAGTCTATTGATTGGTGTTCTCATTATTTGACTGGGAAAGAAGTAAAGAAAGGGGATGAGAAATCATATCTATATGGATCATATCTGTCTATTTGCAAGGGTAGCCACAGCTACCACAATGCCCAGGTGCTTACCCACAAAGAAATCCATATAAATCCAAAACTGGTTTAGAGGCACTCAACGTTTTAAAGAAGCTCAGTCCATCTTTCTCAAGATGGTGTTGCTGTTTTTGATCCTCCTCCTCCTTCCTCCTCCTTTGCAAGACCCTTGAGTACCTCTAAACCAGCATTTGTTTTATCTATCTACAGTATCTCACAAAAGTGAGTACACCGCTCACATTTTTGTAAGTATTTTATGATATCTTTTCATGTGACAACACAGAAGAAATGACACTTTGCTACAATGTAAAGTAGTGAGTGTACAGCTTGTATCACAGTGTAAATTTGCTATCCCCTCAAAATGACTCAACACACAGTCATTAATGTCTAAACCGCTGGCAACAAAAGTGAGTACACCCCTAAGTGAAATTGTCCAAATTGGGCCCAATTAGCCATTTTCCCTCCCTGGGGTCATGTGACTCATTACTGTTACAAGGTCTCAGGTGTGAATGGGGAGCAGGTATGTTAAATTTTATGTAATCGCTCTCACTCTCTCATACAGGTCACTGGAAGTTCAACATGGCACCTCATGGCAAAGAACTCTCTGAGGATCTAAAAAAAAAATGTTGCTCTACATAAAGATGGCCTAGGCAATAAGAAGATTGCCAAGACCCTGAAACTTAGCTACAGCATGGTGGCTAAGGTTTACCAGGACAGGTTCCACCCAGAACAGGCCTTGCTATGCTCAACCAAAGAAGTTGAGTGCACTTGCTTAGCGTCATATCCAGAGGTTGTCTTTGGGAAATAGTTGTATGAGTGCTGCCAGCATTGTTGCAGAGGTTGAAGGGGTGGGGGGGGGTCAGCCTGTCAGTGCTCAGACCATATGCCGCACACTGCATCAAATTGGTCTGCATGGCTGTCGTCCCAGAAGGAAGCCTCTTCTAAAGGTGATGCACAAGAAAGCCCACAAACAGTTTGCTGAAGACAAGCAGACTAAGGACACGGATTACTGGAACCATGTCCTGTGGTCTGATGAGACCAAGATAAACTTATTTGTTTCAGATGGCATCAAGCGTGTGTGGCGGCAACCAGGTGAGGAGTACAAAGACAAGTGTGTCTTGCCTACAGTCAAGCATGCTGGTGGGAGTGTCATGATCTGGGGCTGTATGAGTGCTGCCGACACTGGGGAGCTACAGTTCATTGAGGGAACCATGAATGCCAACATGTACTGTGACATACTGAAGCAGAGCATGATCCCCTTACTTCAGAGACTGGGCCGTAGGGCAGTATTCCAACATGATAACGACCCCAAACGCACTTCCAAGGCGACCACTGCCTTGCTAAAGAAGCTGAGGGTAAAGGTGATGGACTGGCCAAGCATGTCTCCAGACCTAAACCCTAATGAGCATCTGTGGGGCATCCTCAAATGGAAGGTGGAGGAGCACAAGGTCTCTAACATCCACCAGCTTCATGATTTTGTCATGGAGGAGTGTAAGAGAACTCCAGTGGCAATCTTTGAAGCTTTGGTGAACTCCAAGCCCAAGAGGGTTAATGCATCACTGGAAAATAATGGTGGCCACACAAAATATTGACACTTTGGGCCCAATGTGGACATTTTTTAGAGGTGTACTCACTTTTGTTGCCAGCGGTTTAGACAATTAATGGCCGTGTGTTGAGTTATTTTGAGGGGACAGCAAATTTACACTGTTATACAAGCTGTACACTCACTACTTTACATTGTAGCAAAGTGTCATTTCTTCAGTGTTGCAACATGAAAAGATATAATAAAATATTTACACAAAAGGGAGGGGTGTACTATCTATCTATCTATCTATCTATCTATCTATCTATCTATCTATCTATCTATCTATCTATCTATCTATCTATCTATCTATCTATCTATCTATCTATCTATCTATCTATCTATCTATCTTATGTGGGGGTTCACCCAAATGTAGCACTTTTCATAAATTTCAGTCAAGTCACTAAAGTACAACCTCAATTCAAAAAAGTTGGATAAAATCTACATAAAACAGAATGCATTGATTTGCAAATCTCATAAACTCATATTTTATTCACATTAGAAGCTAGAAAACATATCAAATGTTTAAAAAGAGAAAATGTACCATGTTAGAAAAAAAAAGTTGGGACAGGGTCATGTTTACCACAGTGTAGCATTCCCCCTTCTCTTGGCAATGCAATGTAAACGTGTGGGAACCGAGGAGACCAGTTGCTGGGGTTTGGGGAGAGGAATGTTGTCCCATTCTTGCCTGATATATGATTCCAACTGCTCAACATTCCTGGGTCTTCTTTGTCGTATTTTTAATTTCAAGATGTGACAAATTTTTTCAATTGGTTAAAGCTCTGGACTGCAGGCAGACCAGTTAAGCACCCGGTCTCTTCTACAAGGAAGCCATGCTGTTGTCATAAAAGTACTATGTGGTTTAATATTGTCCTGCTGAAAATATGCAAGGCTTCCCTGAAAAAAACTTTGTCTGGATGGGAGCATATGCTGCTCTAAAACGTATATCTTTCACTATTGATGATTCCTTTCCAGATGTGCAAGCTGCCCATTCCATATGCACTAATGCATCCCCATACCATCAGAGATGCAGGCTTTTGAACTGAGTGCTGATAACAAACTGGAAGGTCCCTCTCCTCTTTAGTCCAGAGGATGCGGCACCCATTGTTGCCAAAAAAGAATGTCAAATTTCGATTCGTCTGACCACAGAACATTTTTCCACTTTGCTACAGACCATTTTTAATGAGTTTTGGCCCAGAGAAGACAGTGGGGATTCTGGATCATGTTCCGATGTGGCTTTTTCTTATGTTCCGATATGGCTTCTTCTTTGCATGATAGAGCTTTACTTTGCAACAGTAGCAGTAGATGTTTACAATACAGTGATGAGTAAGGAGGACATATTGTCCATCCATAAGGCAGGAATAATACATGAGCCATGAGCATGTTGAAATGAGTTAACCTTTCTGTGTTTTTGCTAAATAAGTAGACTGAGGGCAGTCAGGCAAAAGAGCAGCTGTGGCCTGTACAGTCCCCCCGTAGTCTGACCTAGCACCCCGAACCCGCTACCCCCCCTCCTATTTTTGGTAAGAAGGTTCATGCTGTGCCTTCCCTGTCATTAGATCAAAAATATTGCTGACGTTGGGTGGCGATTCCCGGACAGGAAAAATCTCATGCAGTATTCGCTAAATCAGAACTAAGTACTCGAAGATTAACCTAACTGTGCCATTCAGGCTTACACATGAAGGGGCAACTTGGTACAGTAAGAGGAAATGAGAAAGACAGAAAGAAAGAGTATCGATAGCGTATCGATGGAAGTTAGGGGAGAGGAGAAGCCAGTCATCCAGTTTAGTCTGCTTGAAGGGTTTTATGACCCGAATAAAGGGGAACTTTAATATATGATGCCCAGGGTTCCCAAATTGCTTCAAACTTAGGTACCTTATCTAAAAGTTTTGCAGTAATTTGTTCTTGTGTCACGATCCAAGAGATCAGCATTGATACCCTGGGCTTCTTCCACGCCCATGCCACAGTAATTTTTGCTCCCAGAAGCATAAAAAGTATCAGGGATTTGGGTATGTTTGGGAGTGTTGTCTATTCTGTGGTTCAAATGTGCGATTTTGTGGTTCTGGGGAATTGCAATTCCAGTGACCTCCCTTACTAGATGGAAGAACATATTCCAGAAGCCTCTAATGTGTGGACAAGTCCACCAGATATGGTGCATAGTACCCACCTGTTTACAATCCCTGAAGCACAAGGGAGAGGCGTCTGGGTAAATTCTTGCCAATCGAGAAGGAACATAGTACCATCTAGTGGGAATCTTAACATTGGCTTCAATTAGACCAGTATTTAAGATACCTTTATATGATTTTTGAAAAGAGAGAAACCATTTTACTGGGTCCAGTTGTAGTTCCAGATCAGATTCCCAAGCTTGAGCATAAAGGGGTGTGCTAAGGAGGCGTATATGATCGAAATCCCACCTCTCTGATCCATGAGGTTGGAGCACCATTGTTCATAGCCTGTTGGTTTTGGGGGGCTAGGTTTGTCTATACATAAGGTGAGTAGAAAATGCTTAATCTGGGAGAATCTAAACTTCTCAGCATTTGGCATCTCCAGTTTGTTGTAGCAGTAACCCAGTGTGAATGGGCCCGCTGAGGTGAAGAAATGGTCTATTCTGAACAATCCCTTGTTTAACCACCACTTAAAGGCTAGAATGTTCATCCCTGGCTTAAAGTTCTGGTTGGGAAAAAGGTGGGCTAGGGGTTTTATGGTAGAGACCATGGCATTCTGTTTGTGGAGTACATCACAAAACGACAATGTGAAAGAGTTGGAGCTAAGATGGGGGGGTCTTTGTTTTGGGGACACCACATCAGGAAGTCTATTGTCTATGGTTATCCAGTCCGGTTTGGGGCCCTTTGAATATACAGTGGAAAATTGGGTCAACTGTGCCGCCTGGTAATACCACCATAAGTTTGGGAGTCCTAACCCTCCCTGCATTTTGAGCTGGAAGAGAATATCTTTCGAAAAGCGGTGTCCTTGTTTCCCCCAGACAAAATTAAAGATTTTCGATTGAAATTTAGCGATAATCTTTTTGTTTATAGGAATGGGGAGTGAACAGAAAAGATAGAGTATACGAGGCATCGGTGTCATCTTTACTGCATTGACCTTACCCAGCCAGGACAGACCAAATTTCGACCAAGCCTTTAGGTCCTCTTCCAGTTTTTTAAACATTGGAGGGTAATTTGTGACAAAGAGCTTGTCTATTTTGTTGGGGAGTGTAATTCCCAGGTATGGTATGGATTCATTAGCCCAGGGGAAAGGGAAGTGATGTTTTAATTGATCGACCCGGTTTTGAGGAACTGAGATATTTAGTGCAATTGATTTGGATATGTTGACATTGAGGCCCGAGATAGCTCCAAAATCTTTACGTGTTCGTGATATATTGGGGGTTGAGATTAACGGGGACGTGACAAAGAGCAGCATATCATCTGCGAATAAAGCACATTTGTGTTCTTGGGGGCCACAGGAGATCCCTTTAATGTCTGGGTTGGATCTGATAGCTATCGCTAGTGTTTCTATTGCGATTGCGAATATGAGTGGTGAAAGGGAACACCCCTGTCTAGTGCCTTTAAGAATGTTGAAACTTTTGGAATAATGGCCCATTAGCCGAATTTGTGCACTTGGGGCAGAATAAAGAGAGCGAACAATTACCATGAAGTTAGGACCAAATCCCCACCGTTCCAAAATGTCAAAGAGGTATGGCCATGAGACAGAATCAAAAGCTTTCTGTAAATTAATGGAGACCAGAAAACCTTCTTGTGGGGCCCCTCCATCCCATTGTGAGTGTAATAGTGAAATTATATCTATGGCTCTTCTAACTTGGTCCGGCCCCTGTCTCCCTGGGCTAAAGCCTACCTGGTCTTTGTGTACATACTTAGCTATATTTTTGTCATAATTTTAATGTAATTGTTTATAAGGGAAATTGGGCGGTAGTTGTCCACCTCGCTTCCATCTTTCTCCGGTTTGGGGATAACTGATATAAAGGCTGTATTTAAATCCTTATCCATGGGGGCTCCCACTGTAGAGAATTATAGAACCGTGCCATGTAGGGAGCTAGGGTAGGTCCAAATTTTTTGTAGTAACATCCTGAGAAACCGTCCGGGCCTGGGGCCGAGCCTTGTTTAAGTGATTTTATAACCTCTAAAACCTCTTTCGTTGAAAAGGGACTGTCTAGGATTTTCCTATGCATGTCCGTTAATTTGGGAAGTGATACACCCTGAAGAAGGAGTCTTTTTTGTTAGTGGTAGGGGGTTTACTGTCTGTGTAAAGTGTGGAGTAGAATTCTTGGAAGGACTGCATGATGCGGACAGGATTTTGGGTCAGGTGTCCCGTAGGGGTTCGGATCTTAGGAAAAAACCATGTTCGTGTCTTGGGGCTCAATTTCACTGCCAGTTTAGTTCCTATTTTGTTAGATTGGTAATAGAATTTCGCACCTGTCCATCTGAGGTATTTCTCTGCTGCAGTGGTTAATGCTAGGTTAATAGCTACATATCCCCCTGATGATGACACGTGATCCCTGTGTCGAACACGCATAGGGGAGGGGCCAGGACGGAGCGAGAGACAGCTGAGCTGCCTATTGAGGAGACACACACCATACCCTCACGAAAAGCATCATACTTGCCATGTTTAGAGCGGTGCACCTACGCACCTATATATTGTGAGTACCCATTTTGGGGAGAGTATCTATATCTTCTAATAAATTTTAAAACGGTATTATACTATGTCGTTTTTTCTTTCCATTTATATACTCTTTACTGCACTGGAGCCTGGGATCCTGTGATCTACTTAGAACCCTGGGTGGTTCACAAGTGTGGTTTGACTTTGTCTAGCGACTTGGTCACACGCTCTAAGGTGAGCGCATTACCTTTGTGGTCACCGAATCGCACCATTGCATGGTCTGTGGCACTTTGAGAGTTACTAGCAAGTTTGATTGTATCACCAGTGGACATCACGTTTAGGCACCTTTATACCTTTTGTAGGACTTCTTAGTGAATTACATTTTTTGGTTCCATTGAGGACTTTTCTACACATGAACTGTCTGACACCAAATTACTTTTTGTTTTGTTTTTTGCACTTAGCACTTTTTACTTGTTCATATATATATATTTATTTTGTAATACGTATTTTTATTTGCACGTTTGCACTTTATGCGTTTATATTTTGCCCATTTGAGTAATATTGTCATTTAATCATGCATATTGACACATTTGCACTTTGATGCTTTTATATTCATTGATTAATTGCACTTTCTAGTAATGCTGTGATTCAGTTATGCTTATTGGTATTTGTGCACTTCGATGCATTTATCTGTCATATTTCACATTTGAATTTGCATTTATTACTTTGATGCGTTTATATGCATTTGTCATATTTCACATTTGTATTCATATTTATTAGTATTCATCTATTATTAGGTCCGCTTACCTTGTAGAGGTATTTTGTTTCCGTCATCCACATGCGTTTATTTAGACGCAGTTGTTCTATCATGCTATAATTTAGTAGCATGTCTAACACACTCTAGCGCAGCGTAATCTTTTTTACATTTATATGGTCTCTCTGCTCCTATGGGACATTTTATGGATAGGAATAGAATGGTCTGATAGTGGTGTGTCTCTGATCTTAGAGGTAAGGGCTAGCGGGATGGCTGACGCTGGTAAAAAAAAGTGGTCTATCCTGGCATAGGTCTGGTGCGGGGCTGAATAGTGCGTGTAGTCTTTGGTGTGGGGGTTCACTTCCCTCCATATATCCACTAGACTTAGGGTGTTTAGCAATTGTGCTATTTTTAAGCTCTGCCTGGGTGGGCATTTATCTGTTGGTGACCTCACTCTGGACTTGTCCAGTGATAGGCCAAACGGTAGATTTGAGTCTCCCCCCAGAATGACAGTTCCTTTAAAATGTAGTTTTAATTTATTCAGCATAGATTCAAAAAACGTTCCCTGACCCTTGTTAGGGGCATAATAAGAGATAAAATGTGTAAGTCCCCCGTCTATGGAGCCCTCAATCAGAAGAAAACGCCCCCCTGGGTCTCTGATAACTGTTAATAGTGTGAAGTTGAGTTTTTTGGAGAATCCTATAGCTACTCCTCTTGTTTTATTGTCAGCGTTGGCCAAATAGAATTGTGGGAATCGTTGATGTAGGAATGTTGGGTTATAAGAGGATGGGAAGTATGTCTCCTGTAGGAGAATGACATCTGCCTTTAAGGTGTGGTATAGTTGGAGCAGTTTTCTACGTTTTACCGTGGAGTTTAACCCCTGGGTCTTGTGGGATAGAATGGTTAATAGTTGGGTAATGGTTAAGAGAAGTGAAAGTGCCCTAAATTGAGAGGTATCTTACCCCAAGAGGAAAGGTGTCTTGGTGGAGTGTCATGCTCACACATTCCCTGGTAGCTCGAGCTTGTGATTTGAATATGGGTAAACCCTTGTATGATCTTGAGTAGGTTGAGAGCTGGATGCTTGGGAGAGAAGAAAGGAGAGGAAAGTAAAGGGAGAGAAAAAGAAAGAGAAAGGTTGATTAGTACATAAATGCATACATCTGTCAAGTGTACAAGTTGAGTGGGGAATGGACCTGCCACACCCCCCCCCCCCCCCCCGGTCCCAGGAGAGACAGATCTTCCCTCATCCCAGGTAAGTCATGTTGTCCCTGTAAGGAGAACCTCATCCTCACAGTGACTAAGGGAGGTGCATTGCAACCGTTCCGATCAACCCGCCATTCTATATCAATATTAACATTTGATAGACAGAGCCCTGTCAAAGTACAAACTATGAAAAATATGGAAGGAGCTATCTCCAATAGGTTCAGTGACTCGAGCAAGAAGTCCATTGTTCCAGGGACTTCTCCGCTGTCATCACCGGACTCCCAGACTACAATTGCAGTATTCCGCTTAAACAACTGTTGATAACATTCTGAAGACCCCCACAGTGCTAGAAGTTGTTGCTATACCCCTCTGTGAGGTGGCAAAGCAAGAGAACTTCACCCCCCCACCCCCATCCCTCTGTCATAGTCCTTGGCATATCCAGGACCTCAGGTGTCCAGAGTCCATTGAAGTGTTGGATATATGTTTACATGGTCGTAAGACAAATGGGGAAGGCTCGGTGGGGAGGTGAGAGCAAATAGAGCTACTGGATCTTGGTGGTCCGAAGTAGGGAAAAATAAAAAAGGGAAAGCAAAAAAAAAAAAAAAATTGAAAACAGGAACCAAACTCTTTAATTGCAGAGCTTGCCATTCGTTGGGAAGAAAAACAATACAGGTAAAGAGCGAAAGGTCGACTCTAGGAATCCTGAGAACAGTTCCGAAAGGAGCGAAGTAAAGAAGGACTTCCAGCATGGTGAAGCATCATATTAGGGGGGTGAGAGTCTTTCGACCTTTTCGACTACTGCTTTTGCCAGACAGGGGTCAATGGGCTAGGCGGAGATGGGCGTTTCGTGGAAAGGGGTCCTCTGATGGTGAAGGGCTGTGGGATTTCCTGGGCGATGAGCCCCATATGTGCTAGCAAATGTTCTCCTTCCCCAAAGGATGAGAAGCCATAGGGCTTATTCTGGTAGGAGAAATTCAGGCGAAAAGGGAAGGCCCATCTATATGTAATTTCTTTTTGCGTTAGAACCTGGAGCAGTGGTTTCAAAGCGCGCCTTTTTTGAACCATGTATGGGGAGAGATCCGCAAATATTTGGATTGACAGCTTATCTGAATTCCATGATGCTTTTGTCACCTCCTCTTTGACTGCGTAAAAAAGGGGGTTTGATGATTATGTCTCTGGGAAGACCATCCTTACATAGAGGTTGTAGGGCCCTGTGCGCTCTGTCCAGTTCTAACCGGTGTTCTGGAATTTCCGGTACTAGGTCCCTAAGAAAGGAGCAAACTGCCATTGAAACATCTTTCACTGTTTCTGGAACACCCCTAATTCTAAAATTGTATCGTCTGGACCTATTTTCCAGGTCATCAATTTTGAATAGGGTCATCTCCAGCTGATCCTGAAGGTCTTGGATCCTGGCGCTGTTCTGATTAATTCTGCCAGCAGCCTGGTCAGTTTTCTTTTCTATCGTTTCAATCCGGACCCCTATTTGCTGCAAATCAGCGTGTATAGATGAGGTGATCAGGGCTGCTGTTTGAGCCAGGCCCCTGGTTCACATGTTAGAGAAAGCAGACATCATTGCAGGCAGGTCTGCAGGGGAGTTAGGGGAGAGGTAAGGCCTGATTGAGCAGTGGTCTGGTGTAGCTAATAGGTCACTCATGGGTGTCAGGTGAAATCCTCCCAGGGATCTGCCTATCAGTAACTCGTGGATGTGGGGGATAGTGAGGTCATTTGTGGGTTACTCACTGTGTTATTCCCCTGTGTGGTAGCTGGTGTCAGATCAGTGTCCTGGTCTGCTATGGATTCGTCCAGCTCCGGGTCCTTGCCTCGTGGAGCTGCGGCCACCATTTTGGAAGGGCCGGGCTGCTGTAGTGTGGATTCCAGCTGGCAGGAGAGGTTATTGGTGGTGAAGCCAGCTAGTTTTGCGGGCTCTGTCAGCTGCGGCTGGGGTCAGAAGTCCAGAACGGCGTGGAGCTCCGTGGCTATGTAGCCATCTTGGTGAGCTTCGTGCATGCGCCTTGATGTCCACTTTCTTTCTCTTATGCCTCCACCTCCCCCTCCTCATCGTGTCTTTCAGGAGAGTCAGACAGCAACTGTGAGGACACTGGTTGCCCACTCTCAGCAGTGCGCCTGAGAGCTTCGGCATAGGCATAGGCCCTTCTTACTTTTGGACAATTCTTCACTGTATGATCACTCTGTCCACATATATCACAGGCCGCTTAGCCAAGCAAGCCCCAGCCTCATGTCCTTCCTCCCCACAGTTCCAGCAGTGCATCTCCACATCACATTCATCTCTGGTATGCCCAAACTTTTGACATCTCCTGCAGTATGCTGGCTAACCAGGGTAGTATAGAAACCCTCTATTCCCTGCTATTAAAAAATTAGCTAGTGGGTGGCACACTTCACCAATCCCTTCAGAATCCACCTTTAGTTTGACAAAAAACTTCAATGTGCCATTAAAGATCCCCAGACGATTAATCAGTCTGAAGCCTCCCTTCACTGAAAAGCAGTATCTCTTCAAAAAGGCCACTACCAAGGCAATGTCCGTGAAGGAGTTGAACAGGTGAACAACCAATTGTTTCTCCTCCATAGCATACAAGGGTTCCACTATGAAAGACCTTATAGACACATGGTTAACTTTTTCCAACTCCTTACACTTCTTAAAAATTGCTATGCACAAAAGAAATATCTTATAACCTAGGTGCTGCAAGGTCCTGAATACAATAGATGTGCCGTGGTTCCACTCCGACCGATTTCTCCAGCAAATCCTGCACAAGGAACTCCAAACTCCCTTTGTGCAAATGACCAGGCATAACCTGAAAAATAAAAGAATCCCATTTTCGCTCCACCTAGCTCGGCAAAGATTCTGCCCGCTTCTCTAGCCAAATAACTGCCACAAATGCAGGCCTTTATATAACCTAGCTAGGATTGCTAGTACACCTAGACCCACCCAGTACAGGACACACCCACCAGTGTAATTGATTCTGTCTCTTCATGTATGCCTCAAGTGCTCAGAATGCATCAGCATATATATCTGTGCAGGGTAAACTTAAAAAAAACAAGGCTCTGGCCATGATCAGTGATCCAAAAAAATCGCCAAATTAAACTTGCATGTGGAGGGTACAAAACAGGAAATTACAACTTTGTGCGGGCTGCTTCACAGAAATTGGTGACAAAGCGCATTTGTCATTCATCAACATACAACATTCAAATATGTGTGCAGGATCACATCAAACTTAGACCCCTTTCACATTGAGGCATTTTTCTGGTGCTTTTGGGCTAAAAATAGCGCCTGTAAAGTGCCTGAAAAATGGCTCCCCTGCAGTCACACTGGGGCTCTCCTGCCTATTGAAATGAATGGGCACCTCGGCAATACACGGGCACACTTAACCCTTTATTCGGCCACTAGCAGGGGTTAAAAGTGCCCCGCTAGTGGCCGAATAGCGCCTCTAAAGCAACAGTAAGGCGCTGCTAAAACTAGCTGCATTTTACCGTCGACCCCTACCCACCCCAGTGTGAAAGCAGCCTTATACATCCATATCTGACCCAAAACACCACAGTTCTAGATTTGGTGCAAACCCACGCTTTCTTGAATGATAATTTTATTTCTTGGGTTTCCATTATGTGAAACCCATCAAAAATCTAATCACTGGTGAAAAAGAAACTTTAACAACACAACAGTGTAAGAACATACAAACCTCTAGCCAGGTAGTGGGATTGGGATTCAAACCAACAACCTCAGTTCTGCTAGGCAAAGTGCTAACCAGTTAGCCACTGTGCTGCCACATGGATGTAGGCTGCATCTCTACGGTGTCAAACAGTCCTAAGTCCCAGGGGTGCAATAAATTAATCAATGCAGATGTACTGTGGAAGGCCAGTTCCCCAGGACGACGTCATCTGTGACGAAACGGCGTAGGGAGGAGCGGCGTGCTGACGTCACCGTAAACAATGCAGGGTCCCGGAAGGAACGGGCTGTTATCTAGAGCCGGCCGGCTCGAATACATTTTTTGACAGGCTATTTTATCTACGATACATTGTAAGTGCAATTCTGTTTTTAAAATTATTAAATGTTATATTGAATTACACTATGGAAGCCTTCTTTCATTCTAACATGGGGAACTACTGACCGCGGACAATACCAAGGATACCTTGAGCAGAGGAGTGGGGGCATCTTGCTGGCAAGCATAGAGACTCGGACTGGGGTATAAGCAAGGGGTATAAGATCTCCCTAAAAAAGATCAATATAGCTGGTAAGCGGCAGTTGTTTCTTAGGTGGAGGAATCTTTCTATCTCAACTCATCACTACTTCTTGGGTGTTTTATCGTTTTAAGTCACCAATGATCAGTGAGCTGAGGATTTCCCATTTGAACTTACTCTGGGAGTGGTACTTGATTGTGGAACTTTCTTCTCAATAACATTTGTGTTGTGGACTTTATATAGGGCATTCAGCCCGTAAGAATTTGCGATTCACATTTAGTACTGTTAGAGTTTATTAACTTAATTTTTGATTTATATGCTCAAATCCTGGGGCAAAACAGTTCATTATTTTATCACCAGTAGATCGGGAGCTATTATAGTCCCCATTGATGCTGATATATGGTATATGTGAATATATGTCACTATATTTATTTTTTACACAGCGCAGCTTATTTTTTTAGAATTGATTTATTGTGTGTGTCTCACATTTAAGTTGCAGCAGTACTTACCATACACCACACTATAGTTGAGTAGAGTGGTTCATAAGACAGCGCAGTAATTTACTTTTGACTTTTATCTTTCAGGATAACTGGGGACGTAACCTGTCTGTCTGCCCCCTATAGGACCTCAAGGTGCGGGCGTTTCCTGGATGGGTAGGACAAGACTTCAAAAAGTGACCTGCCTGGCCACAATAAAGGCACAATCTCTCCCTCCTTCTAAAGGCCCTCTCATCCGCAGAGAGACGTGTGAAGCCTAACTGCATGGGTTCTACTTCACTGGTGGACTTAGTACCAGGAGGCATGGGAGGTGAGGGGGGCAAGGGTGGGACTGCAAAGCTCAGAGCCAAATGAACAGGAGGCTTCTGCAAGCACTCCTTAAAGGAAAGTCTCGCTCTGAGTCTAGAGTTAATGAGAATGGCAAACATGATCAAAATCTCCAGATCCATAGGTATGTTTCGGGCTGCTATCTCATCTTTGATGTTATCCAAGAGACCATGAGAAAAAGCAGCCACAAGGGCCTCATTGTTCCAAGTGACCTCTGCTGCCATTGTACGGAGTTCAATGGCATAATCGGCAACAGTTCTCATACTATGTTTCATGGACATGAGGCTCTTAGCAGCTGAAGTGAAGCATGTGGGAACGTCAATTACCCTTTGAAAGGAAGCCACAAACTCAGGCTAACTCAGGACAATGGGTTTTTGCATCTCCCATAGAGGGTTTGCCCAGGCCAAGGCTCTATCAGAAAGCAAGGAAATAATGAAGCCTATTTTGCTTCTGTCCGTGGGGAACGCCTGGGGCAGCATCTCAAAGTATATCCCAACCTGATTGAGAAACCCTCTTCATTAAACTGGATCACCCCCAAATCGCTGGGGAAATGGAGTGGAACCAGACATAGCTCTTATAGAGGTAGTATTCAAGGCGGGTGCCTGCACATAGACTGGAGCAGCAGCAGCGATGGCCTGCAACACAGGTTGTACCGAACAGCCACAGTGGGAGGATCCAGGTGAGCAGTGCAAATCAGGAGCGTCTGTAACGCCATGACAAAATGATCCATGCGGTGGTCCTGCTCATTCAATCTGGAAAAAATATTACCACTAAGTGGACCGCCTACATCTTCTGAATTCATGACCTTCGCCTACTGTCAGGAACCATGAATCAGACGGAGAATGAAAATGCAGTTAAAATCACACCTTAATATAATGGTAAAAATGGTACAAATAGTAAACATAGTCAAAACACAGCCAGGGTACGGATGCCAACGCATGTAGTCAGAACAAGCCAGTAAATCAGGAAGCCAGAGATCAGCGTAGTCGGAAGCATCAGACAGCATCAGGAACCAGAAGGGACATCAGCCAGGCAAGTCTTTTACGGGAACACAGCAGAGAGTCTCCAGATATCTTTGACCAAGGCGAAGGCATGAAAGGACTGAACCAGGAAGTTTAAATAGCCAGAAGGGGTTGGCTGTACGCTAGACTGACGAGCAGGAAAAGCTCACCAGGTGAGCCGCTGTGGAATGATGAGTGCTGGCAATTAACCGACAGCTAAGCAACCTGAGCACTGAGAAGGGAGGGCTGAGAGCCCAGCCCTGACAGTAATGTGACGTGATCTAACGCGTAGGGCATTGCTGGACCAAAGTGATGTTGGAAGTCCATACATCTTGCTGTATCTGCAGTTGCCAAGCTCTTATCTACGTTTTTAAATGTAATAATAAACGTCATATCTTTTCATTACTACACCATGAGAGGTTACTTTGCGTCACCCCTTATATGAGTATTGTGTGGGGGACGGAGCCTTAAAGGGACCACGGCAAGGATATCCATCAACACCTCTAAAAGCACATATAACACCTGGAACCTGACCAGGACCGATGACATATCATCCCCAATATCTACAGGACTGGAGGAGCATCAGCCCTAGTGGCTTTGTGTAATCAAATGCGCATTTGATTACTCACTAAGGTGAGAGTTCTGTGAGCACAAAGGTGTCACAAGGAGTGAAAACACACCGCAAATTTATTGTATGTCAGTCAAGAAGCGCCTTATGTAGGAATTATTGATCACTTTATCACATCACCACTGGAATATGGACTATCACTGACCTTAAGGGTCATTCACCTGTATTTGTTTAAAGACTGCATTATAGTTATGCTCTTTATATGCCATGCTATTACATTTATCTATTTTTTGATGATACACGATTATTATTGAGTTTGCGCAACATCTATTTTTATAATTATTTTCTATCTACAGTATCTGTCTATCTATCATTGGTTGCCTAAAAATGTCTTATATGTCTTATATGTCTTTCTGTCTAATATTGTCTTTTTGTCTGTCTGGGTATCAGGCAAATATTAAAAACTGGAAACATTCTTGGAAATCAGCAACATATGGCAATTATCTAACTCATACAGTATCTGTCTATATGCCTATTCATCTTTTATACATCTGGCTTTCTGTTGAATATCTGTCTTATATCTGTCTATCTACATTAGAGAGTGAAGAAAAGTTTGTTCAGATGAACTTCCACCCATTTTTCTTATTAATTTGACAACATTAATTTTAAATGACATATACAGCAAAACTATTAAACTTGTCTCTCTGAATTTCATACTGATTATCGTGACTTTTTACTGTCATTTTGTCTTATTAAATGCCGTTGACGTTTTCACGGTGGTATTAGCAATGGGAACCACTTCATACTGGTGGCCTCTGACAAGACCATAGGCGTTTATATCGGTCTGTTTTACAGGATAGCGATCCAGCTTTGAACTAAATAACTGCAGACAATCTTCAAAACAATCAAGAGCTTTGCTGTTGTTACCTTGTCAGGCTTACTTATTTTTCACAAGTGGTAAATATTGACACCAATTGACTGATCCTTCAACCTTCCAACCGTGCAGGGAATAGCATCAGTGCGGAAACGCCATTATGGAGCAGATCTTCAATCCTGAGGGATTAGGGGTCTAAGGTAAAACAAAAGGAATTTCG
The DNA here is from genome assembly GCF_042186555.1 of Aquarana catesbeiana. NCBI lineage: Eukaryota > Metazoa > Chordata > Amphibia > Anura > Ranidae > Aquarana > Aquarana catesbeiana. Next base: position 32,525,698 of record NC_133335.1, on the reverse strand, counting down.
GAGAATGAGTATTCTGCCAGAGACATTTGATACAATACTTGACCTACTTTTGTCAAAGAAGACCTATTTTCTCACTTTACTTTTTTCACTTTCTTGTTTATTGAATTGTATTAGTTCATAGTGTGAAAAGATTTGTATATTTTCAGCAAAAACCTGAATAAGTATTTGTTTGATGAAATTAAAATTCATAAGAGATAATGGCTATTTTGGTCAGTAAAAATACATTTAGCATTAAATGTATTGAAAACTATTTCATGTATTTCATGCTGAACTCCAGGAATCGAAATGTAAAATATGGGGACTGTTTTAAGATTTTTAACACTACAGCTTATCACTACATTGATGATGTCAACTATTTGCTAACTCTACTCGTGGGTCCTACATAAAATAACAGCTATCCAACAGGGTATTTGAACAGGTTTGATGGAACTTTAATTGATGGGTTGTCTCTTAAAGAAAAAAGTCAAACAAAGCTCGACAATGTCGTATCACCCCAACCTTTCATGAATAGGTTGGTGGTTGGATAAAAACCCATGTAAGCAAAAACGTTTAAAAACATACATGCATCATAATGAATAGATGATATACCCCATGTTTGTTTTTTCTATCCCATCCACAGCATAAATACAAGAAGCATGAGGCTTCTATGAAATAAGGCTGTAAACATAGGCCCATTGGATGTATACTATTTACATACAGCTCATATACATGTCTCAATGTGTTTTGCAATATTACTTCATCAGGATTCTATAAAAACAAAATATGACATCAAAAACAATAAGCAAACTCCTATCTATACATGCATATTGATTTATACATGTTAGTTACAGTATGTTTGAATACTATCAGATGAGAAGTGGCATCCAGCAAACAATGTAAAGCAAAAACAAGAAAAGAAAAAAACTTTTTATAACATTTGTAACCAATATTACAAAAGTCTTTACCAATGACCATATCCCATTAGGCTCCAGGCTACAGCCAACAAATAGTCCCCTGCACTGCACTGTATAGCTGTTATTTTGTGTATGTTTTTCTCTTGGATGTGGTGTTATTGGATCCATTTTTGGTGCAACCTGGGGCTTAGTATTAAAATTTTACTCTTGTGTCCTGCTTACCATCATATGTGCATGCAGCAAAACCTGATTGGCTCATTGTGCTGGCCCTCCCTTGCAGAGGCTAAGTATTGCCATAAGGCAGATCAAAGAAGCATTAAAGCAAGTAAATGCAAGTACAATTAATCATTTATAGTGTGAAGCAGCCTAGCCATGTCCTGGGCTGCATGTCCTCCATGTGTACAGCTAACCATGTGTTGGGGAACATGTTCACTCTTTAACCCATTCTTGCCCAGCATAAGTTGGTCCAATTAGGCTCCCTAGGTATTATGGGCATGGGATCCTACCCTGAGCACCAATATGTGAGCACTTCCGGGAGGCCCCTGGCCTGGCATAACTGAACAGCCTTTTACTGTTACTGAACAAATGTGTTTACATATTTACATCCTTCAGTTATCCCCATTGGTGAAAACATATGTCTTTAAAGTTTCAAATGATAAGTGAAGCAATCGAGGAATCCGGGACCCCATACTTTTTAAGGGTTTGCCAAGGCCCTGCATCCCATACAAGGAGACGTGAGAAGTCTCAACAGCCAAACATCTTTCCCCCCCTGCTAAACCCTTAGATGAAGCTCCCAGAAACTACAGCCTCGAAAAATACACACCCCTTATCTAGGATGCCCCACACTGGCAGGGGAAGAGCTAGCACTACCTCATTATCTACTGTATGTTCACGTTATGTTAAGACAAAACAAAGGTTTCTATACTGTGTAGTGGTGTTGCACCAATTCCATTACCAGTATCTGTGCCTATACTAGGCATTTGCATGAGTACTTGTACAATACTAAAACTGATACCTTCAAGTCCGCAGATGTGCGGAGCCAGTTTCAATGTGATTTGTAAAAAGGGTGCAATTTTGTTCAGTGTTCAAGTGCAAATTTTTAAAGTGTATGACACTGGAAATCACACCTGAATCAGACTAAAAATCGTACCTGACTCTTTTTATAATCAGACTGCGTACATATGTAAACCGGCTCCATAGAATAAAAATAGGTATCGTAATTGTTAGCCGTGAGTACTTGGGAAAAAGTATCGGTACTCATACTTGGTGTTCCTACTGTGTAGCCTCCTACTCATGTTCCAGTGTCCCTGAGCAAGGCTAAAGTGGGATCAGAAGGTAATGCTCAGAATAAGGAAACACCCTGAAATGCATTTTCAATCTAATAATTAAAATATGCAATATATATAGTTTGTTGGCTGTTGCACTGATCCTACTGTGAGGTCAGCATCACAGCTGCAGGCTCATTGGGGCTCCAAAATGTTGATGTTCTCATGATCCATCTCAAGCATCATAATGACAGTTCCCCTAAGCTTTGAGAACTGCTGCCAGCCCATGCAGAATATGCATGAGCTGGAAGTAGCTTAGAAAAGATCATCCATGGGCCTCAACTAGTAATAATAATAATATGTCAGCATTTTACATCACTGTTGAGCACTTGTAGCTTTACATCACTGATGACCACTTGTACTGTAGATCCTTCCAGGCTGAAGGCCGCATTCCCCACCAGTTGCAAATGACTGTGTTCCTGAAAAATAAGTCTTTTATTTTTGATTATTTTAATACACTTCTCTTCTACATTTCGAAGAATTTGTATTCTTTTGCTAGTATACAGTATGCGAAAAAGAAAAATCTATTTCTATATTTGCTAAAGAACAGAGTTGTTTTGACATTCAATATTTACTGCATTAACCATTCAACTACCCCCTTGAGACTTTCACCCCGAACTATAACCCTTAAACAGAGAATCCAATTAAACTTTTGGCTAGCCATAACCCTAATTAAGCATCTGGCAACGTGCATATCTTGCAGCGTGTTTTATTTTGTATGGCAGGGTCTTCAGGCAACATTAAGGTTAATGGAGGCTATTTAATATATAAACCCTTGTGTTTACATTAAGTAGGTCAGTGGAAGTTGACCAGATGTGTCTCATTCATTATTCTCAGCAAAGTTCCACTGTATAATCATCCTCCATGGTTTAATGTCTTTATCTGAATTCTAACAAATGTTGTATCAATTATAAAAAGTTTATGAGGTTAATGTGTTGCTAGCAACTGCTGAACATTAGCACGCATTAAAATGATTAAGTATTATTTTTAAAGCTGCTTTAATTTGAGAGTTGCAATATGCTTAAAATTAGGTAGCTATAGTCCAATACAACTGTCATCAGTGTGTCATATTTGCAGCATATGGTCATTTACAATTTCTATTCCTCAGTCTAATGTTAAATGCTCCTTTATTGGGAACTGGCAGAGACCTTTCTTAGTATGAATACAAGAAACCATTTTGAACCAGTATTCATGATTGGATTAATGCACTAAGCAAGAGAACTAAGAAGTCAGGATATATACGGAATTTAACCACTTGACCACTGGGCACTTAAACCCCCTTCCTAACCAGACCAATTTTCAGCTTTCAGTGCTCTCACATTTTGAATGACAATTACTCAGTCAGGCAACATGCTACCCATATGAATTTTTTGTCCTTTTTTCACACAGATAGAGCTTTCTTTTGGTGGTATTTGATCACCACTGGGTTTTTTATTTTTTGCGCTATAAATGAAAAAAAGACCAAAAAATTGGTAAAAAAAAAGCATTTTTCTTTTTTTCAGTTATAAAATTTAGCAAATTAGTAATTTTTCTTCATAAATGTTGCCCAAAATTTATACTGCCACATATCTTTGGTAAAAATAACCCAAATAAGTGTATATTATTTGGTCTGTGTGAAAGTTATAGAGTCTACAAGCTATGGTGCCAATCACTGAAAATTGATCTCACCTGATCACACCTGATGTACTGATGGCCTATCTCATTTCGTGTGACACTAACAAGCCAGGAAAGTACAAATACCCACCAAATGACCCCTTTTTGGAAAGTAGACATTCCAAGGTGTTTATTAAGATGCATTGTGAGTTTTTTGAAGTTGTAATTTTTTCCCACAATTCTTTGCAGTGTGAAGATTTTTTTTTCCCACAGAATTGTCATATTAACAGGTTATTTCTCTCACACAGCATATGCATACCACAAATTATACCCCAAAACACATTCTGCTACTCCTCCCGAGCACGGCGATACCACACGTGTGAGACTTTTACACAGCCTGGCCACATACAGAGGCCCAACTTGCAGGGAGCTAGGTCAGGGGTTCTAGGGACATAAATTAAACATTTCATTTTTTGACAACCTCTTACACTTTTGAACACCACCCCTCAACGTATATTCTTTTTTTATAATTGACAATTTTTATTATTTTTCAACAGAAGAAAAATTAACAATTACAGCACTATAGTATTGGGTACAGGATTAAAAAGAAGTCATAGTGTCACATTTCAATTTGGCACATAGTCATCCAAACATTGGACGGTTAAGCCTGGTAATATAAACAGTTAGTAATGAAACGGAGTAGATTAACTAGACAGTTAAACGTTTCATACTTTGTATCCATTAGTACCCTTTACATATGTATATAGTTTCACAAAAAGGAAAGAGAAAAAAAAAAAAAAAAAAAAAAAAAATTATTTAAAACAGTAAAAAAGAGAGAAAAAAGAGAGTAGGTAGAGGGGGGAGAGAAGATGGGGGGGGGGAAGGTCGCCACCCATCACCAAACCCGGGACACGTCTGTGGGGGACGGGTTATAGGTACATGAATGACCTATATCATTAAGTCACAGGGGTCTCAAACAGAACCCAGGGTTCCCAAATACGGTTATGTTTCTCAAGAGTATCATTTAATGAGGCCGTAAGATATTCCATTCTTTTAACATCTCTAATCCTGGAGTGCAGCTCAGTCAGTGAAGGAGTCTCTCTTTTTTTCCATTTTAGAGCCACCAGGCAGCGTGCTGCAGTAAGCACATGCGCTAAAAGTTTTTTGGAGGTTTTTGAGAAGGTGGTAGGCGGAAGGCCTAAGAGAAAGATCTTCGGATCTAGAAGCACTCCAGTATCAAAGATAGACTGGAGTAGGGATTGTACCATACTCCAGTAAGGGCTGATTAGAGGGCAGGTCCAATAGACATGAAATAGTGTTCCCCTATCCTTATAGCATCTCCAACAGCGAGAGTCGGCTGTGGGATATATAGAGTGGAGCAGGTCAGGGGTCTGATACCAATGGAATAGTATTTTGTATTGATTTTCTTTATAAAGCGTACATATGGAGCTTTTAGTAGCCTGGTTCCATATAAATTGCCAGGTCTTAAGGGATAGATCTGAGCCCAAAGCCTGCTCCCACTTAGCCATATATGGGTGTCGTGGCCCATCTGGTGAGAAATCAGTGACCAGTATTTGGTAGGAACGTGAAATCATGCCTTTAGGGGACGAGCCCTCTAAACATAATTTTTCGAAGTCTGTCAGGGGAGAGAATCTTAAATTCGACCTCAGCGACTGTGCATAATGGCGTATTTGTAGGTAACTGAAAAAAGCCTGTTTGGGAAGATCAAAAATTTTTTGTAGTTCTTGGAAGGATCATAGCATTCTAGTTTTAGGGTCAATTAGTTGTCCATACCGAAATATAGCCTTGTCCATCCAGAAGTGGGACATCTGTGAGGTTAAGCTGTCAGGGATATTGGGTGTGAATAGAAATGAGGTGACTGGGGACGTCATTGTGGTGAGTGGATATTTCAGTTTGGCCCGTCGCCATAGTGTACGTAGAAGAGCCATTGGTCCTAGCAATTGTACGCTGTTTGGAGGTATATCAGAGCTCCAAAGCATGGAATTTGGGTGTATAGGGGCTAGCCATAACTTTTCTATCTGTGTCCACCTATTGTAAGCGTGTAGGGTACACCAGGAGGCTATAGGTCTTAGTTGGGCTGCTAGATAGTACTTAGCTATATTGGGGAACGCCAGTCCTCCTTGGGTACGTGGGGCGTATAGAACTGATCTAGCAACACGGTGTCTTTTATAATTCCAAAAGAAGTTTATTAGGTCACCCTGAAGTTTTTTTAGGTGTGAACTCGGGATGGGGATAGGGAGCGTCTCGAACAAATATAGAAGTCTAGGTAGTATCGTCATCTTCAAGGTTGCAAGTCTACCAAAAAGGGACAATTTCAGGGATCTCCATTTATTTAAGGAGGTTCTAATAGAAGCGAATATTTGGGGAAAGTTGGCCTTGTATAGAGTATCGTATGTGGGAGTGATATGCACCCCTAGATATTTTAAGGAAGAGGTCCGCCAAGAATATGGAAAAGTTTGTGAAAGCGTTGAGAATGTCTGGGGTGTTAAATTAAGAGGGAGAACCTCTGTCTTGGAGCTATTAATTTTGTAACCCGAGAGGGTGCTATATCTCTCCAGCTCTGCTTGTAAATTCGGAAGAGATATGCGGGGTTGGGTGAGAGTGAGGAGGACATCATCTGCAAATAAGGAGATTTTGAAATCTCTAGTACGGACTGGTATAACGTATACATTTGGGTTGTTTCTGATATGTGCTGCCAGTGGTTCAATGCATAGGGCATATAAAAGAGGGGAGAGTGGGCAGCCTTGGCGGGTCCCATTAGAAATTAAAAAAGTAGGGGAAGTTGCAAAGTTAGTGCGAACCTGGGCTGTTGGGGCCGAGTATAGGTGGGTGATAGCTCGAAGGAACGGGCCCTCAATACCACCCGGTTGAGAGTCGCGAACAGGAAGGGCCAGCCCAGCCTGTCAAAGGCTTTTTCGGCGTCCAAACTGAGCAGTATTGCCTCTCAACGTATATTCTATAAGGCATACTGAGTCTTTTGAACATGTCATTTTTTCCACAAGTTTTTGGAAAACGTGGAAAGAAAATGAAAAAAACACATTTTTTTTACAGAAAGTTGTCCATTTATAAGATATTTCTAACACATAGCATGCACATAGCAAAAATGACACCCTGAAATATATTCTGCTACTCCTCCTGAGTATAGCAATACCACATATGGGAGACTTTTCCACAGCCTGGCCACATACAGAAGCCCAACATACATTACACTTTTGTGAGACACTGATGGGCACTGTAGTGGAAAAGATGCAGCATGAATGAGAACTGATGTAGCATGGATGTGGCACGGATGAGCACTGATGTGGCACGGATAAGCACTGATGTGGCATGGCTGTGGCAAGGATGGGCACTGCTGCGGCATGGAAAAGCACAGATGAGGCATAGATGAGCATGAATGAGCCATGGATGGGCATGGATGAGCACGGATGGAGCATGGATAAACATGGATTAGCATGGATGGAGCATGGATGAGCCACGGATAGATGGAGCATGGATGAGCCAGGGATAGATGGAGCATGGGTGAGCACAGATGGAGCATGGATGAGCACCGATTGAGCATGGATGAGCACCGATTGAGCATGGATGAGCCAGGGATGGAGCATGGATATGCACGGATGGAGCAGATGAGCCAGAGATGGATGGAGCATGGATGATCATGGATGAGCCAGGGATTGAGCATGGATGAGCCAGAGCTTGAGCATGGATGAGCACGGATGAGCCAGGGATGGATGGAGCACAGATGAGCCAGGGATGGATGGAGAATGAATGAGCACGGATGGAGGGAGCATGGATGAGCCAGGGATGGATGGAGCATAGATGAGCATGGATGGATGGAGCATGGATAAGCCAGGGATGGATGGAGCATGGATGAGCCAGGGATGGATGGAGCATGGATAAGCATGGATGGATGGAGCATGGATGAGCCAGGGATGAATGGAGCATGGATGAGTCAGGGATGGATGGAGCATGGATGAGCCAGGGATGGATGGAGCATGGATGAGCATGGATGGATGGAGCATGAATGAGCCAGGGATGAATGGAGCATGGATGAGCCAGGGATGAATGGAGCATGGATGAGTCAGGGATGGATGGAGCACGGATGAGCCAGGGATGGATGGAGCATGGATGAGCCAGGGATGGATGGAGCATGGATGAGCATGGATGGATGGAGCACAGATGAGCCAGGGATGAATGGAGCATGGATGAGTCAGGGATAGATGGAGCATGGATGAGCCAGGGATGGATGGAGCACGGATGAGCCAGGGATGGATGGAGCATAGATGAGCATGGATGGATGGAGCATGGATGAGCCAGGGATGGATGGAGCATGGATGAGCCAGGGATGGAAGGAGCATGGATGAGCATGGATGGATGGAGCACAGATGAGCCAGGGATGGATGGAGCATGGATGAGCCAGGGATCATTGGTCATTGGATGGAGCAATCACGTGGTAAAGGGCCGCTGTCATTGGTCCCTTATCACGTTCCGTGACGTGGCGGGTCCGGAGGATCCGACAGTCACCAGTATTCCCAGGCGTCAGGGATGGATGGAGCATGGATGAGCCAGGGATAGATGGAGCATGGGTGAGCACAGATGGAGCATGGATGAGCACTGATTGAGCATTGATGAGCCAGGGATGGATGGAGCATGGATAAGCATGGATGGAGCATGGATGGAGCACAGATGAGCCAGGGATAGATGAAGCAAGGATGATCACGGATGAGTCAGGGATGGATGGAGCATGGATGAGCCAGGGATTGAGCACGGATGGAGCACGGATGAGCCAGGGATGGATGGAGCACAGATGAGCCAGGGATGGATGGAGAATGAATGAGCACGGATGGAGGGAGCATGGATGAGCCAGGGATGGATGGATCACAGATGAGCCAGGGATGGATGGAGCATGAATGAGCATGGATGGATGGAGCACGGATGAGCGAGGGATGGATGGAGTGTGGATGAGCATGGATGGATGGAGCATGGATGAGCCAGGGATGGATGGAGCATGGATGAGCCAGAGATGAGTGGAGCACGGATGAGCCAGGGATGAATGGGGCACGGATGAGCTAGGGATGAATGGAGCATGGATGAGCCAGGGATGGATGGAGCATGGATGAGCCAGGGATGGATGGAGCACAGATGAGCCAGGGATGAATGGAGCATGGATGAGCCAGGGATGAATGGAGCATGGATGAGCCAGGGATGGATGGATCACAGATGAGCCAGGGATGGATGGAGAATGAATGAGCATGGATGGATGGAGCACGGATGAGCGAGGGATGGATGGAGTGTGGATGAGCATGGATGGATGGAGCATGGATGAGCCAGGGATGGATGGAGCATGGATGAGCCAGAGATGAGTGGAGCACGGATGAGCCAGGGATGAATGGAGCATGGATGAGCCAGGGATGAATGGAGCATGGATGAGCCAGGGATGAATGGAGCATGGATGAGCCAGGGATGGATGGAGCATGGATGAGCCAGGGATGGATGGAGCAGGGATGAGGTTGGATGGATGGAGCACGGATGAGCCAGGGATCATTGGTCATTGGACGACCTCCCAGAATAAGCCGATCGCGATGTAGCTGTGTTTCGGCTATGGCCCGGTCGGCATGTGGTTAAAAACCACTGCTTATAGAGATGGAGATTCTCAACAGTGTTTGCCTTGCTTTATTAGTCATGCCAGCACAGTGGGCAACAGGAAACAAATTGAATATTAAATTTCAATGTGACAGCTCATCACTTATATACTTTCCAGTCTTTGGTGACCATTATGAGTATACTGTTCGATGAACAGCTCGTGTTAAGGGCATCAGTTTAATAAGCTTCAAAGATCATTCAGAATATACAACCCTTGGAAAATGTTCATTCAATTGTTTCATTGTGTAGAAAAAAAATAATCACAGACATGCATCAATACTATTTTCATTTACCATTCCAACCTTAAGGCTTTAAGAAACACTTAAAAAATAAAGAAAACTGTAGTCATTTGCAACTGTTTTTGCAGATCAAGCAGAGGAAAGAAATATGGAATCACTCAATTCTGAGGAAAATATTATGGAATCACTATGGACTTTGCAGTTCTAAAACAAACATCTGCATCATATTACATCTGCTAATTAGTCTGCAGTTAAAAAAAAGTGCTTGCACACCTTGGTGAGCTGTTGCACCAACCTGATTGACATGAATCATGGCTCCAACATTAGAGATGTCAGTTGAAACAAAGGAGAGGATTATAAAACTTCATCGGGAAGGTAAATCATCACTGGATGTTGCAAAAGATGTTGGTTGTACCCAGTCAGCTGTTTCTAAAATCTGGACCAAGTACAAATCAAATGGAAAGGTTGTTAAAGGGAAGCATACTGGTAGACCGAGGAAGGCATCAAGATAGAAAACTTAAAGCAATATGCCTTGGAAACTGAAAATGCACAACAAAACAAATGAGGAACAAATGGTTAGAAACTGGAGTCAAGGTCTGTGACCAAACTGTAAGACATTGCCTAAAGGAAATGGGATTTACTTACAGAAAAGCCAAACGAAAACCATAATTAACACCTAAACAGAAAAAAAAACAAGGTTACAGTGGGCTAAAGAAAATCATGGACTGTGGATGACTGGATGGAAGTGATATTCAGTGATGAATCACAAATCTACATTGGACAGGGTGATGATGCTGGTACTTTTGTTTGGTGCTGTTCCAATGAAGTGTATGAAGACAACTGTTTAACCACTTCAATACCAGGCACTTAGACACCTTCCCGCCCAGACCAATTTTCAGCTTTCAGCGCTGTCACATTTTGAATGACAATTGCGCGGTCATGCTACACTGTACTCAAACAATTTTTTTATCATTTTGTTCCCACAAATAGAGATTTCTTTTGGTGGTATTTGATCACCTCTGCGTTTTTTATTTTTTGCACAACAAATAAAAAAAAGACAGAAAGTTTTGAAAAAAAAACAAGTTTTTCTTTGTTTCCGGTAAAAATGTTTGTAAATAAGTACGTTTTCTTCTGGATGGGCACTGATATGGCTGCACTGACGGGCACTGATACAGCGACACTAATGGGCACCGATGAGGTGGCACCAATGAGGTGGCACTGATGAGGTGGCACTGATGATGGGCACTGATAGGTGGCACTGATGATGGGCACTGATAGGTGGCACTGGTATGCGGCACTGATGGGCACTCATAGGTGGCACCGATGGGCACTCATAGGCGGCACTGATGGGCACTCGTAGGTGGCATTGATGGGTACTTATGGGTGGCACTGATGGGTACTTATGGGTGGCACTGATAGGTGGCACGGATGGGCACTGATGGGCACTGATAGGTGGACACTGATGGGCACAGATGGGCACTGACAGGTGGCACCGATGGACACTGATGGGTGGCATTGATGACACTGATTGGTGGCACTGATGCCCCTAAGGGTGGCATTGCTAGGCATCACTGCAATATACTGGTGCCAATCAGTGCCCATTTGTGGGCACTGATTGGCACAGATTGGGCACTGACTGGGCACATTGGGCACATGTGGATGGCAATGGGGTACATACCTGGCCATCCACATGTTGTCCCCTTCCCTGGTGGTCCAGTGTGGTCATCTGAGGGGGGCTGCGCAGATAAACAATCAGCACAGACCCCCCCTGTCAGGAGAGCCGCCGATTGGCTCTCCTCTACTCACGTCTGTCAGACGCAAGTGAGGAAAAGACGATCAACGTCTCTTCCTATTGACAGCGTGATCAGCTGTAATTGGACACGCTGGAGGCTCTTTACCAAGATCGGTGGAGTGGTGTGTCAGACTGACACACAGCTCTACCGATCTCCACGATGCGCGTCCCCGTGGGCGCGCAGCGGCATATTATCCTGCTGGACGTCATATGACGCCCAGTCAGGATAACTGAACCACCGCCCGGCCGCCATCTGCTATGGGCTGGGCGGGAAGTGGTTAAAGAAAACAATTTTACTTTTTTGCTTTTAGTTTTCACTGTCACCTTAATTTTTTTTGTTCACTTTTATTCCTATTGCAAGGAATGTAAACATCCCTTGTAATAGAAATAAGGATGACAGGTCCTCTTTATGGAGAGATTCGGGGTCAAAAAGACCCCAAATCTCTTCTTTACTTTTAAAAGCAAAATATCAAAAAAGCTTTGATTCTTTGCTTTAAAAAAAAAGGAAAAAAATTGTACTTCCGGCCTGGACCAGAAGTGACGTCATGATGTCACTCCGGTCCTCCAAGAGGCGATCAAATAGTATATGGAAGCAGCCAGCCGCACTGTTGGATTATTTCTTGGGCGAACCAGTGGAAACGGTAGGCCCAAGAAACACCAGCGAGCTGAAGGGGGGTCCACGCTCAGAACACTTTCATGAGAAATCCAGCCATAGATATATTAAGCCATAATCCCGGTAAACTACTTGTAAACCGCAAATATGTATACAGTGCCTTGGAAAGGTATTCATACCCCTTGAAATTTCACGGGGTACACGTAAATGTATTTGGATTTTATGTGATAGACCAACACAAAGTGGCACATAATTGTGAAGTGGAAGGAAAATGCTAAATGGTTTTCAATCTTTTTACAAATAAATATCTGAAAAGTGTAGAGTGAATTTGTTTTCAGCCCCCTTTACTCTGATACCCCTAACTAAAATCTAGTGGAACCAATTGCCTTCAGAAGTCACCTAATTAGTACATAGGGTCCACCTGTGTGTAATCTCAGTATAAATACAGCTGTTCTGTAAAGCCCTCAGAGGTTTGTTAGAGAACCTTATTGAACAAACTGCATCATGAAGGCTAAGGAACATACCAGACAGGTCAGGAATAAAGTTGTGGAAAAGTTTAAAACAGGGCTAGGCTATAAAAAAATATCCAAAGCTTTGAACATCTCACAGAGCACTGTTCAATCCATCACCTGAAAATGGAAAGACTAGCCAACTGCAAACCAACCAAGACATGGCCATCCATCTAAACTGACAGGCCGGGCAAGGAGAGCATTCATCAGAGAAACAGCCAAGAGGCCAATTCAGAGATCAACAGCTCTGGCCTTTATGAAAGAGTGGCAAGAAGAGAAGCCATGTGGGGGACACAGCAAACATGTGGAAGAAGGTGCTCTGGTCAGATGAGACCAAAATTGAACTTTTTGGCCTTAAATCAAAACGCTACGTTTGGCGGAAAACTAACACTGCACATCACCCTGAACACACCATCCCCACCATGAAACATGGTGGTGGCAGCATCATGTTGTGGGGATGTTTTTCTTCAGCAGGGGCAGGGAAGCTGGTCAGAGTTGATGGGAAGATGAATGGAGGCAAATAGAGGGCAAGAAAACCTGTTAGAGTCTGCAAAAGGCTTGAGACTGGGGCGGAGGTTCACCTTCCAGCAGGACAACGACCCTAAACATACAGCCAGAGCTACAATGGAATAGTTTAGATCAAAGCATATTCATGTATTAGAATGGCACAGTCAAAGTCCAGACCTAAATCCAATTGAGAATCTGTGGCAAGACTTGAAAATTGCTGTTCACAGATGCTCCTTATCCAATCTGGCAGAGCTAGAGCTATTTTGTAAAGAGGAATTGGCAAAAATGTCACTCTCTAGATGTGCAAAGCTGGTAGAGACATCCCCAGAAAGACTTGCTGCTGTAATTGCAGCAAAAGGTGGTTATTGGCTCAGGGAGGCTGAATACAAATACGCGCCACACTTTTCAGATATTTATTTGTAAAAAAAATTAAAAACCATTAATCATTTTCCTTCTACTTCACAATTATGTGCCACTTTGTGTTGGTCTATCACATAAAATCCCAATAAAATACATTTACGTTTTTGGTTTTAACATGACAAAATGTAGAACATTTAAAGGGGTATGGATACTTTTTCAAGGCACTGTAATATGACAACTGGTCACCCATAGTGTGCCTCTTCTTTTCCATTTAAGAATTAAGTGTAGCCTTTTAATGCAAACTTGATTCCAAAACATTTTTGGTGCAAAAATAAAGATGCACATTTACACACAGCATAGTTTAGATTAATTTTATTTTTAGTTCGGTCAAATGTATATACACTGAATTAATTAAGAAGGGATAAATCTGCGGCGCTAATCTAAATAGATAAATTCCTGAGATGCAAAAAATGTATGAAAGAAGCCAATAAAGACTCGAAGACTGACCGAAGTTATAAGGTGCATAAATATCTAATGTTAGTATAAAAATAACTACTGCGTGCCAAAGCCAAATAAGTAAGCAACAATAATGTATATCAAGATCGTCAAGGAGCAGGACAAAACGACCCCAAATAAAAATGTTCGCACACCTACAAAGGATAAGGGAGGTGAAACTATGGCGCTAAAATCAATGAGTGTGTTCCTGGGATACCAAAGGAGAAAAAACATATACATCCAGAGGAAAAACAGCCTGTAGGAAGATGCAGGTACCGATTTAAAATTCCTATGATACGTGCAAACCAAATACCTTAACGGGAATAGGCTATGTAACAAAAGAACTAATAACCACACCTGAAAAAAATCCAAGTAAGGATCTAGTTCATGTAAATTAATATTCCACCATTTTTTGTGCAACCAAGAATTATAGCAAATCAATGTTGCAGCAAAAAGTGCAGCTAATAGAGGGGACTAAATAATTGAGATCCAGATAACTAATGACCTATTAAAGACCTAAATTAAAAGAAGCAAAATAAAACTCGTGACTATACCAACACAATAATCCTAGAGGAATAAGTGCAAGCAATAATTCTAAAAAATATGTGCAAGTGATATTTCAGTGCAAAATCCAAGGTGAAGACAAGTGAGTAAATAATTAATTAAATAAATCAATTAAGGTCCTAACAATAGAAACACAAATTCACATAATTGATAAATGTTCCATAAATCATGATAAAAAATATCATGATTTATGGAACATTTATCAATTATGTGAATTTGTGTTTCTATTGTTAGGACCTTAATTGATTTATTTAATTAATTATTTACTCACTTGTCTTCACCTTGGATTTTGCACTGAAATATCACTTGCACATATTTTTTAGAATTATTGCTTGCACTTATTCCTCTAGGATTATTGTGTTGGTATAGTCACGAGTTTTATTTTGCTTCTTTTAATTTAGGTCTTTAATAGGTCATTAGTTATCTGGATCTCAATTATTTAGTCCCCTCTATTAGCTGCACTTTTTGCTGCAACATTGATTTGCTATAATTCTTGGTTGCACAAAAAATGGTGGAATATTAATTTACATGAACTAGATCCTTACTTGGATTTTTTTCAGGTGTGGTTATTAGTTCTTTTGTTACATAGCCTATTCCCGTTAAGGTATTTGGTTTGCACGTATCATAGGAATTTTAAATCGGTACCTGCATCTTCCTACAGGCTGTTTTTCCTCTGGATGTATATGTTTTTTCTCCTTTGGTATCCCAGGAACACACTCATTGATTTTAGCGCCATAGTTTCACCTCCCTTATCCTTTGTAGGTGTGCGAACATTTTTATTTGGGGTCGTTTTGTCCTGCTCCTTGACGATCTTGATATACATTATTGTTGCTTACTTATTTGGCTTTGGCACGCAGTAGTTATTTTTATACTAACATTAGATATTTATGCACCTTATAACTTCGGTCAGTCTTCGAGTCTTTATTGGCTTCTTTCATACATTTTTTGCATCTCAGGAATTTATCTATTTAGATTAGCGCCGCAGATTTATCCCTTCTTAATTAATTGTTTTTAGGTGTGTGAACACTATTATTTGTTGGCTGCTATTCTGTTCTTATTCTACGCTTTTTAAGGTATTTTTTATTTATATTTTTATTGTTGGCTCTTTATTATTCTTTGGTGTGCGCACAAGTACTTATTACCATTATATACACTGAATGGTGTTTTTTTAAAACATTTATCTCAATTTCTACAGCGCATGGTGGTTTTACCCCCTCCCCTCCTTAAAATGCTGCAAGAGTGATATATGGATGTGTATGGCTCATCAATAAACAATAACACTTATTCATGCGTGAAATTCATTTACATGAACTGGGTCATTACCCAGACGTTAAGCTGAAATAAATGCACGCATGATTATGCAAAATGCATTGTGTTTGCATTACACAAAAATGTTTCTTATATTAAGAAAGACATTTGCAGTCTCTGCCAGATCTAAAGAACTTTCTAAATGCTTGCTTAATTCTAAATACCCACACAAATGGTTGTTTATAATTTACCCTATCTTTAAGAGACAGTCTCTCTAACTGAATTACTGTTGGCTGCATATATCTTTCAGAGACATTTGAGGCCAGATCCGATTACCCTATTCACTTCAGTTAAAGTTAACTTTTTGCAAAGCAGTGCTACTAAAACCCTGTTTTTTCTTCATGTATTAGAATACTCAAAAAAAGGTTTTAGGTAGGTCCATTTTAATAGCTTGTAGGACTAAATGCTGAGAAATGTTTTATTTACTTGCATTGGCCCTCCCGTGTGAACTTCTCTTGCTAGTTATAAACTTTTTACAACATTGTCTTTTTAGCTAGTAGTGGCCAACATTTTTTTGGAAATTATAACTAAAGGCAAAACTTTTTTTTCTTTTTTTTTTTTTTTTAGTTTTGGATAGAGTGGAGAGTAATTAGAATGCTTGTCAATTCTTACTGTTGTCTTATTGCTGTCTGTGCCCAAGTTAAGGAGAGTCACCATCTCTATTTGTCCTGTTTACCATTATCATTGAAAAGTAAAAGAAAATCCCAAATTTTGGGCTGTCCCCAGAAAAGTAATAGAGGGAAAATCTTCCAATTGGGACACTAGTTCTGGTGACTTGGGGGTTTACAACCCCTTTAAACAAATTAAGCTTCCCTGTCTTAAACTAATTTTCTTTATTTTTGCCTTACATTTATGAGGAGACTTCTCCTCCATTATATATGGTTATCTGGACAGGGAGTGAATCTGTGTAAAAAAGTAGAGTAAAGCCAGGTACACACTATTTGTTTTTTTTGGTTCAACCCCGTGGGTTGAGTGAAAAAAGAACTGTCAGCTCTGGTCAGAAGCCGCTGTACTAACCATGCAAGGTTAGTTCATTGATCTCCCCTGCTGAGCTGTTGTGTTCTAACAGGGGGGCGGACACTCCACCAGAACACTCCGATCAGCGCTCTTTGCCATTGACTGAGAGCGCTGATCGGGAGTCGGTCGGATACTGGTTTTCCAGCATGCACGTCCAACAGAAGCTGGCTGAACTCCTTCTGTTGGACAGACCGACATACACACAGGCCAAATGTCATTTTTTTTTTTGTTTTTAGGACAGTTTTAAATTCTCAGATTTGAATTACATTTGACTCCAAGACAAGATGCAGAGTAAAAAATCTGACAGACTAAGGCAGCCCATGGATAATTCAATTTTCTTTTCCTTCCATCACTGGTAGAAGGAAAGAAAATCACTCAATTCCCACACCTACACAGTCAGTGTTGATGTGGGAATGCCTCCCGTAGCGATATTGTGTTCTGTCAGCAGGGTGGGGGGTGCAGGGATCCTTCTCGTCCAGGAGAACACAATGAATAATGCTAGCAGCTATAGCCCCCAGAAGTAATTCTATGTAAACAATCGGACAGGCTGGTTGTACCTAAGTTAATCGATAGCTAGGTACAATAAGCCTGCCCATACATGGATCAAATCTTGGATAAGGCCCTGCTGAATCGGTCAAATTTTGGCCATGTTTGGCCAACTTAACTTTTCCTGCTTTATTCAAGGCTAAAACATTGGTTGTTATTCCCCTTTAAAATGCTGTTTTGTACACTCAATGTCTATCATGTATAAACTACTAACATCCACCTCAGAGTTCTTTATCCTGCCTTTCCTACTTACATGGGAGAGAAATAGGAAAAACTGTCAAGAAAAGGCGGGACTTTTAAGGTGCCAAGACAATATACAATTATATAGGTATAAAAATATAATAATTGTTATTAAATATACAATTCTTTTAAAATGACAATAAATGTTCAGCAAACTTGTTTTATGCAATAATGCAGTAACTTCTTACTATACATGTTTCGCTCACAAGAGCTTCCTCGGGAGCTTTTGAAAGTACTGCATGAGGTTGATACTGCAAAAGAAACAGATAATTGTAAATAATTGTATTTTAAAATATTGTGACAATCATGTCAGAGATATTTTTACATAACATAGCATTAAACAAAATCACAAAGATACTTTGGATCAATTAAGTACGGTAATTTCAATTCCTTCTGGAGCCCAGGTCAGTGGGCAATATTCTGAAATACATAGGGTTAACATGTCGATTTTAACTATTTATCCATTGTTGTTCAAATATTGGTCAAGGGATGATTTGAATTCATCTCTAAATAAGGCAGATTTACCTTGATCAGAGTACATTTTCAAAAATAGAACCAATGAGTTCCTTAATTCCCTGACCGGGAATGTGACTTGCTACTGGGATATACAGTGAAGAAAAACAGCAGATGATGCTTACTGGGACTCAAAAATGGCCCAGACACAGGCTTACAGCACTCCTGTTGCAGGGGCCTGTTTTGCCAGAAAAACAACCAGCACAATACTGAAAAACGAAACAAAAAAGAGAAAAGAAAAAAGTATGTATGTATCATCCTGTGTATAGTATCTTTGAAAAGAGTTATTCCTGTCTTGGGAAGGACAGGGATCTCAAATCAACCTGGAGCTAAACAAAAGCATATCAGATGAGTATCCAATGACACATCCGTAGCTGATGGTTGAAAACTGCCCCCTCTCCTCCTAAATGGAGGAAATGGTGATCAGTGGGCCCCATGTTCCATCGCATACACAGGATTTAAGACAGCCAAAGTCAATTGAGAAAGTACTTACAGGTACTAAGATTCATGAGCGGAAACTTCATGTAGAGAGGCACAAGCTCTCTCTCTCACAGATCCTCCGTCAGTGCAGGGTGGCTGCGCACCATGATTTATCCTCTGTCCATCCCAGTGGCATCTGACGTCTTCCTAATGGTATTGCGCATGTCCAAGCCCCTTGCGGTGGATGTGATGTCACACGCTAGGAGTGCAGAGGCACAAATCGCCATGATGGAAAATCCCCTGCTCCCAGTTCAGGATAGGGAATGGCCAAACCAAAGTTCTGGACCGCTCCTCAGCGTAGCGGGTCAGAACATTTCCGAAGCAGTGACACTGAAGTCAAAGTTGACTGCCGGTCACTGAGATGCTAAGGCAAGAGAATCGAAAGGCTTGCGCTGATAACGCAAGTAGGGCTCAAGCAGAACATGGGTTAAACACACATGTAGCAAGTGCCCAGGGCGTCCGTATGCTTGCTAATCCCCAAACCTGGGAATTCAAAATTAAATAAATCTACCATATAAAGGTGAAAACTTGTCAAATTGTATCTGCATCTGGAAAGAAAGCATACCTTCTCAGTCCATCATGTACATTAAGCATTTACGTAAACAGTACAACCCTTCCTGTGTAAAATACATCAAAAACATGGAAAACATAAAGAAGCATACTGGTAAATAAATTTATATTGTATAATCCATTCTTCGACAGAACATGGGTGCACAAGGCCAGTTGTGGGGGAGGGGGGGAAAGGAACGGAGGGGGTAAAGGGTGGAAGGGGAAGGTGGCAGGAGGGAAGAAAGGGGAGGAAGAGGGGAGGGCAAAAAAAGGTGGAGGGGACGGGGAAAGGGAAAAGGGGAAGGGAAAAGGGGGAAGGGAAGGGAAAAAGGGAAGAAAAGGGCACTTGTATTTTTTTAACAACAAAATAAGAGGAAGGGATTTGAGTGCTAAACAATATAGACCTGATCATAGAAACGGCTTGTAACTAAAAGCATAATTTAATCCCGGAGGTTTGAGAGTTGATAGATTACGAATCCATCAAGCTTCTTGCTGTAAAAGCAGCTTGTCATTGTCACCTCCTCACCTTACTCATTTAGTAGTAAGTATTCTAAGACGAAAAAATGCATTTTGAATAAGTCGAACCCATGGAAAAGACCCATATGTCTACTGATGGGTGTCTCCATTATGGATTTGGAGACTAATCTAACATGGTCGCGGATACGTTATGTTACATTTTAAGGTTTCAAAGAAGGTAAGCAACTCATTCTGTGTACCTGTCCATATAAAAAAAATGACAATAAAACAACGCCATATCAAAACCTTGCTGAAAAATTCTTGCATGTCCTCCCTGAAAAATAGGTCATGCTCCCACCCCAGGTACAGGTTGGCATATGATGAGGCACACCTGGTCCCTATTGCCACCCCCTGCACCTAGAGGTAGTGGAAGCACCCAAAAAAAAACCCATTATTGGACAATATAAATCATAGCAAATCTAGGATAAATTTGTTATAAGGTCCAGCTGTTCGATCTCGTTCTTGAATGAAGCCCCCCACAACCCCAACTCATGGGGGATGGAGTTGTAGAGGGCCTCCACATCAATAGCCACCAGTAGAGCACCCTCGGGGATATGATATGTGTCGTTTTATCGACAACATTTTTGTGATATGGACAGGTACACAGAGTGAGTTGCTTACATTCTTTGAAACCTTAAAACGTAACAACTTCAATCTAAAATTCACCATCAACTATCATGAACATATATTAAGCTTTTTAGATGTTCTGATTTTTGTCAATCCTGATGGCAGCCTTGGCTCCACCCTATTTCGGAAATCCTCTGCAGGAAACTCTATTTTACATGTCGACAGTTCCCATCCATTGCCCTTAGTAATGAGTGTTCCCTATAGTCAGATGCCACTGGGATGGGGAGAGGATAAATCGTGGCGTGCAGCCACCGTGCACTGATGGAGGATTTGTAAGAGAGAGAGCTTGCGCCTCTCCTCTCCCCCTCTACATGAAGTTTCCACTAATGAATCTCAGTACCTGTAAGTACTTTCTCAATTGACTTTGGTTGTCTTAAATCCTGTGTATGCGATGGAACATTGGGCCCACTGATCACCATTCCCTCCATTTAGGAGGAGAGGGGGCAGTTTTCAACCATCAGCTACAGATGTTGTGTCATCGGATACTCATCTGATATGCTTTTGTTTAGCTACAGGTTGATTTGGTATCCCTGTCCTTCCCAAGACAGGAATAACTCTTTTCAAAGACACTATACACAGGATGATACATACATACTTTTTTCTTTTCTCTTTTTTGTTTTGTTTTTCAGGATTGTGCTGGTTGTTTTTCTGGGAAAACGGGCCCCTGTAACAGGAGTGCTGTAAGCCTGTGTCTGGGTCATTTTTGAGTCCCAGTAGGCATCATCTGCTGTTTTTCTTCACTGTATATCCCAGCAGCAAGTCACATTCTCAGTCAGGTAATTAAGGAACTCATTGGTTCTATTTTTAAAAATTTACTTTGATCAAGGTAAAGCTGCCTTATCTAGAGAAAAATTCAAATCATCCCTTGACCAATATTTGAACAACCATGGATAAATAGTTAAAATCGACATGTTAACCCTTTGTATTTCAGAATATTGTCCTTTCCCTATGGTTGCAAATCTGCCCCCTGACCTGGACTCCAGAAGGAATCAAAATTACTTAATTGATCCAAAGTATGTGATTTTAAAGCATCTGGTAGGCATACATTCTCAGTTCATTATTTGAAGAAATGTTTGTAATTTTGTTTAATGCTATGTTATGTAAAAATTCCTCTGACATGATTGTCACAATATTTTAAAATACAAATATTTACAATTATATATATTTTTTTGTAGTATCAACCTCATGCAGTACTTTCAAAAGCTTCTGAGGAAGCTCTTGTGGGCAAAACATGTAGAGTAAGAAGCGGCTGCATTGTTGTATGAAACACATGTTTGCTGAACATTAATTGTCATTTTAAAAGAAATTATATATAATTATATATTTAATAAAAATTATATTTTTATACACATATAATTGTGTATTCTCTTGGCACCTTAAAAGTCCTGTCTTTTCTTGCCAGTTGTTCCTATTCATACAATGGGATGTGGTGCCTGATTTTGATTCCTCGCTGCCCTTATCAATAACATGGGAGAGAAATCTCCACACCACTTTCATGCCCGAGCAAAAAAGATGACATAATTTATTTTTCCCAGAAATAAACAGTCCCAAGTCCCTATTGAGTCACCTTCTTAATGCTGCCAACATTTGCATCCCTCCTCTCCTAAAGGAGGAAGCTTCTCCATCTCTAAAACAATGGTTTCCCAAAATTAATGACATCTGACATATGGAAGACCTAACAGCCTCTCTAAAGTACCAAAGAGAGAAATGTTGACATGGTTCTACTGGACTGATTATGACTAAACCCAGGAATATACATTCATTCTTGTCAGTGACTAAACACATTCTATAATGGGGATCACCAGGGCTCTTCCTTTTCCTCCTTGGGAAGTAAGGTGGCAGCTACAGGTACAAAAAGCTCCTCCTTCCTACTAAACCTTGAATCAATTGGAAAACACTCTGCCAATCAAAAGTCAGTGGAGGAGCAGCTTTGCCAGACTTTAAGCATTATTATAAGGCAGTTATACACTTTCATGACAAACAGTGGGTTTAATTGGAAATAGGTTCTTCTCCATTAAATTATAAAGCTGCTCTTTGGCTTTCTATCAAAGATACAGTATTGCGCTCTTTTTGGCCCTGGCTTACCTATACAGTTTTAGAATGTTGCATCATTATTTAAAATCATTTCCTTTGTCTTCTATTCCAGGTTCTCTCACTCCTTTAATAGATAAACCTTCCTTTACTATTGGTGTCCATTCACATTCTATTTTAGGCTGGGACAAATCTTATTGGCCTCAGATCAGACATATGATCTCGGAGAATACATTTATGTCATTTTTGAATTTTCAAACTCTACATGATCAGAAGAAAAGTCTTTGTTTTTTTTTTATCTGCAACTACAGAGGTTTTACTGTTCTTTGACTCCGAAATATGCCATTCATCGACCACTTTCAGATTTTGAGCAGTTATGTACATCTGTGGAGCCACCAACACATATTATTTCTAAGATCTACATGTTACTATCTATTCTCAATTCACCAGGTTTACCATTATATACGACCAAATGGGCAATGGAACTTGGCTGTCCAATACAAGAGAGAGATTGGGATCACATTTTTATTAATACTCATAAATTTTCAATAGCTTGTGATACCCAAGAGCGCAATTATAAATTGCTATCAAGATGGTATCGCACTCTAGTTAATTTGAACCGAATCTTTCCATCACAATCAGATTTATGTTGGCTTTGTAATGCTGCTATAGGTAATCTTTTTCATCTTTGGTGGGCTTGTCCTTCTATTTATAAACATTGGGATCAAGTAATCAGCTTATATAATTCAGTTGCGCATGAGTCAGTCTGTAACTCTGTTGAATTAGCTCTTTTTTCTTTTTTTACCATGATTACTGCCTAAAACCAAAAAATCTCTCCTTTGTTTTTCTTTCAGCAGTTAGACAATTAATACCAAGATATTGGAAATCTTCTATTGTTCTATCAATTCCGGAGTGGATTGAGACTCTTAATGGTATTTTGCATATGGAGGAATTGGTAGCCGAAAAATTATACTACTCAGAAGTTTAAAGAGGTGTGATTTACCTGGATAACATTTAAAGACGCATCAAAGTTCTTAGAATATTTTAATTTCTAAGTTTACTCATGCCTGAGCGCATATATTCTATTCTGTTTTAATTCAGTAAATGTTGAAGAACAAAGATTCTATACTTTATTTAGTATATTCATGTGAGATATCCCTGTGTGTGTCCCTTTTTTTTCCTGAGTATAGAGGGTTCTTGTGGAGATGTATTATTATGCAATTTAGTTGTTTTGTATAGTATTTAGAATTACAATGGACATCTCAGTTATTAGTATGCATTCAGGTTGATTGTATCTGTTTGTGTGTGGTTTTTCTTTTTTGTTATTTTGTGTGTTTTTGACATTTTGAAAATCAATAAATAAATGTTGGAGGAAAAGCTCCCCCTTCGCTTTTTTTTTTTTCTCCCCTCTCTTCTCTCTTTCTTTCATGCTCAGCATGTCCTCCTCCCCACATCCTCTTCTTTTCTCCAGTATACTCTTCCCTTTTCTAATTATCCCTCCTCTTTTATACATACAAAAACAGGGTTGTTGACCTGGTTTTATGAAATTGAGTAGACAGTTATACAGCACATAATTTTTTACATAGTTACATAGAAGGTGAGGTTGAAAAAAGACACAAGTCCATCAAGTCCAACCTATGTGTGTGATTATATGTCAGTTTTACATTGTATATCCCTGAATATTACAGTCATTCAGGTGCTTATCTAATAGTTTCTTGAAGTTATCGATGCTCCCCGCTGAGACACAGCCTGTGGAAGGGAATTCCACATCCTTGCCACTCTTACAGTAAAGAACCCTCTACGTAGTTTAAGGTTAATCCTCTTTTCTTCTAATTTTAATGAGTGGCCAGGAGTCTTGTTAAACTCCCTTTTGCAAAAAAGTTTTATCCCTATTGTGGGGTCACCAGTACGGTATTTTATATTGAAATCATATCCCCTCTCAAGTGTCTCTTCTCCAGAGAGAAAAAGTTCAGTGCTCACAACCTTTCCTCATAACTAAGATCCTCCAGACCCTTTATTAGCTTTGTTGCCCTTCTTTGTACTCGCTCCATTTCCAGTACATCCCTCCTGAGGACTGGTGCCCAGAAGTGGACAGCATACTCCACGTGCAGCTGCACCAGAGTCTTGTAGAGTGTGAGAATTATCGTTTTATCTCTAGAATTAATCCTCTTTTTAATGCCAATATTGTTTGCTTTTTTAAATCAAGTTAAATGTAATGAAGCTTGTAGGACCATGTATAAATGTAATATGTACCATAGAACCGTGGTTGCCCTTCAGCCCCTGAACATCTACAATAAAAAAATTGTCCCAAACAGGAGAGGGACCAAGAAAAAGTGGGGCTCAAAGGAAAGGCAATCCGACTACATGTGTGTGTATAAAAAAAAGTGTTTATTGTGGTACAAAAACATGTAATACATGGGGATAGGAGAGCATAAACCAATAGTTAATTAGCCCTAATAAAAATTGATCGGTAACATGAAACCGACCAACACAACTACACAGACAGGGGGGACATATAACATGTAGTCAAAAATACAAACAAACAAAACGTCCGGACGTCTAGGCAATTGATGTCTGCGCAGCCTACTGACAATGAGGAGTATTCAGCAATGCTGAGTGAGGCTGCTGAGCAGACATCAATCCCCCCGGGGGGGTGGCTCAAACCTGGATAGATGAGGAGAGAGGGAAAAGGGGGAGAAAAGGGAAGGGGGGTGGGGTGAAGAAAGGTGGAAAAAAGGGGATGGGGTAGGACAGAGGAGAGAGTGAAGAGCCGTGGCGTGGGGCGCTGTTGTGGGTCCTGAGATAAACCCCAATCAACCTGTAGATGGAAGATGTGTGGCCATGGATATATGAGGGTGGAGCTGGAATGGCAGGAAGTCCAGGTATATATATATATATATATATATATATATATATATATATATATATATATAGCAAAAATGCTTCAATGGGCGAGATTATGCTCTGGATATAACCAGGTAAGTACTGATGCAATAGATGGAATAGTGGCTGGCGTATTATATGCTGAGCAGAAAACATGCAGTTATGGTGGTCATGTACGTTACCACTTCCGGGTCCTGTATGGAAGTCCTCAGGTACTGCCGAAGCGTATATCACCTGTGCTATGATCTGCACCGCTCGCCACTGCATATGGTATCAGGTACTTTCTGCGGAGTCTCCGTGCTCCAAAGGGCACTCCTCAAGTAAATGGATGGCCGGCCATCTAGGTGCGCCTATTTTCTCCTACACGGTTGTTCCATACACAGTCGGAACACTCCCTCAGTGAGTGAGCTGGCTATCCCCAACGGGGGGGGATGACAGCGGGCGTGACGTCCGGACGGAGTGACGTCAACGCGTTTCACAAGACAAGATTGTGTAGCTTCATCGGACATCTAGGTGGCGTGCGAGGACTCCTTCTTATTGTCGTCCATTCCTCGTACACGCCCACCCAGCTGATTATCTGTGTGAAGGAGATTCTCCCCGTCTAGGTGTGTCCACATTATCGCCTGCTGTTGGTTTGCTACTTCGTGTATATAGCAAGTTTCAATTATATATCCATGAAGTCCTTAGACCACGATCTCTTAAATAGAGATAGAAATAGGAACATTGATGAAAAAACACGTATACACGTACAGATATTAGATACGATTGGCTTCCCTATTTCCTGCGATGTAATATCTGGTCAGTGTAGATAACATTTATGTATGTCATTATTTATTCCGTTTATATTATATAGCAGACATCAAAGCAACAAAAAAATCGGGAATACATTTTGAACATCAATCGACTCCAATGGGGAAGCAAGAGAGGGGGGCTAAAGGGAATATTAGGAAAGGAAGAAAAAGAGAAAAGGGGGGGAGGGAAAAATAAAGAAGGTATACATCCACATAGTGATTAATCTCTATAGGGCCATTATCAGTGGTGGCCCATATTAGCCTAATGCATTTTTAGATAAACCACAGGGAGATTTATTGATGTGGATCGCAGGAATAGCTAGTCTGCATCCACAAATGTTTTCTGCTCAGCATATAATACGCCAGCCACTATTCCATCTATTGCATCAGTACCTGGTTATATCCAGAGCATAATCTCGCCCATTGAAGCATTTTTGCTATATATATACCTGGACTTCCTGCCATTCCAGCTCCACCCTCATATATCCATGGCCACACATCTTCCATCTACAGGTTGATTGGGGTTTATCTCAGGACCCACAACAGCGCCCCATGCCACGGCTCTTCACTCTCTCCTCTGTCCTACCCCATCCCCTTTTTTTCCACCTTTCTTCACCCCACCCCCCTTCCCTTTTCTCCCCCTTTTCCCTTTCTCCTCATCTATCCAGGTTTGAGCCACCCCCCCGGGGGGATTGATGTCTGCTCAGCAGCCTCACTCAGCATTGCTGAATACTCCTCATTGTCAGTAGGCTGCGCAGACATCAATTGCCTAGACGTCCGGACGTTTTGTTTGTTTGTATTTTTGACTACATGTTATATGTCCCCCCTGTCTGTGTAGTTGTGTTGGTCGGTTTCACGTTACCGATCAATTTTTATTAGGGCTAATTAACTATTGGTTTATGCTCTCCTATCCCCATGTATTACATGTTTTTGTACCACAATAAACACTATTTTATATACACACACATGTAGTCCGATTGCCTTTCCTTTGAGCCCCACTTTTTCTTGGTCCCTCTCCTGTTTGGGACAATTTTTGTATTGTTTGCTTTTTTAGCAGCAGCTTGCATTGCATGCCGTTGCTGAGCCTATTTTCTATGGTAAGATGCTTTGGAATGTACACCTGTGTTGCCTTCTCTTTCACTTCTGCTCCAGTGTTATATAGAATATGTCTAAAGTGTATTCTTATCCTGTTGAAGAATAAAATTCACAAAAAAAAAAATTTTTGTATTTTTAATAAAATGCTCTGCAGCAATTGTTACTTTTGAATGTTCCTAACAAAAAGAAAAATTACTAAAGCCTTCTGGTGTCTCTGACTGTACCGACATAACAATCATTGTCACCGTTTTGCATGGTAAATAAAAACGATCTTCTATCAAAGGTCATAAGTACAGCTATGAAACGTATAAAGAGAGAAAATAGAAGGAAGGGTTAGTATGCTAGATACAGAAATGTAAAAACATATAGCCATATATATATAACACTGTAAAATAAGGGTGGAAAGAATTGTGTGTTTTCCTCTTTCACTGCTATGTACAGTATAATACTGATTTCCACTTCCAACGCTGCCTTATTCTTATGTTGGTCTTGAGACTCTTTTGTAATCAGCCCCTTTTTTGGCCATGCCAATGTGTCACCTTTATATGACATGACTGTACAGCATCCAGATAATTTACTTATTCTCAGCCCACCTACCTACAATGCCCATTATATGAGGGGCTTATTTTCACTTCATTCTTTCTTCTCTGTTGGATTGACTTCCCAACTTTTGCCCTGGCCAATAAACCTAATTCGTAAAATGTCTTCCCTATTTTAACTTTAGTTACGGCTTTTTTTTCTCCCTGTTACCTGTAGTCCTTTTATTCCAGTCTGTTGCCTAATTCTAGCCTTGTTTCTTGCTTCTCACTGATTTCTGTCTGCTTTCCTTCCTAGCATTGACCTATCCTCCACTAACTGCTACATTTTGCAGTCTAATGCTGTTACAGACATACTTTGATGGATGATGCCATTCAGACTTGTCCCTGTAGATCAGAACTGAGTACTTTATGTACATTGCATACAAGAAAATTTTCTAAGATTGTAGTAAAAATACAGCTTCTTTGAGCTCCTGAATCACATTACACTCACCCTGTATTATTTACATCCTTTTGTCTATTCCCTAAACATTCCATAACACTTTCTTGTTAGAAAAATCAGTTCTCAAATCTTCACTTTTATATACAAAACACCCCTACAATTTATTTACCAGAGTAAATAGTTATACACATTTGTATAATTCACTTCAGATTTTAACTAGGCACATAAGATCCGAGCCAACTTTTGCTTGCATTCCATTGAACTAGGGCTCTAAGAGCCTTATTAAAATCTTCTGCATCCTCTAATGTATTGTAAAGGCTGCAACAAACTCAGCTCACCTGCCTGCTGCATCTTCCCAATCTCTCATATTGTGAAGTACTGTGCGGGGATATATATATATATATATATATATATATACATATATATACAGTATCTCACAAAAGTGAGTACACCCCTCACATTTTGGTAAATATGTTATTATTTTTATGTGAAAACTGAAGAATTGACACTTTGTTACAATGTAAAGTAGTGAGTGTACAGCTTGTATAACAGTGTAAATTTGCTGTCCCCTCAAAATAACTCAACACACAGCCATTAATGTCTAAACTGCTGGTAACAAAAGTGAGTACACCCCCTAAGTGAGAATGTCCAAATTGGGCCCAATTAGCCATTTTCCCTCCCCAGTGTCATGTGACAAGGTCTCAGGTGTGAATGGGGAGCAGGTGTGTTAAATTTGGTGTTATCGCTCTCACTCTCTCATGCTGGTCTCTGGAAGTTCAACATGGCACCTCATGACAAAGAACTCTCTGAGGATCTGAAAAAAAAGAATTGCTGTTCTACATAAAGATGGCCTAGGCTATAAGAAGATTGTCAAGACCCTGAAACTGAGCTGCAGCACGATGGCCAAGACCATACAGCGGTTTAACAGGACAGGTTCCACTCAGAACAGGCCTCACCATTGTTGACCAAAGAAGTTGAGTGCACGTGCTCAGTGTCATATCCAGAGGTGGTCTTTGGTAAATAGATGTATGAGTGCTGCCAGCATTGCTGCAGAGGTTGAAGGGGTCAGCCTGTCAGTGCTCAGACCATACACCACACACTGCATCACATTGCTCTGCATGGCTGTTGTCCCAGATGGAAGCCTCCTCTAAAGATGATGCACAAGAAAGCCCACAGTTTGCTGAAGACACGCAGACTAAGGACATGGATTACTGGAATCATGTCCTGTGGCATGATGAGACCAAGATAAACTTATTTGGTTCAGATAGTTGCATGCGTGTGTGGCGGCAACCAGGTGAGGAGTACAAAGACAAGTGTGGTGGTGGGAGTGTCATGGTCTGGGGCTGCATGAGTGCTGCCGGCACTGGGGAGCTACAGTTCATTGAGGGAACCAAAAATGCCAACATGTACCTTGACATATTGAAGCAGAGCATGATCCCCTCCCTTCAGAGACTGGGCCGCAGGTCAGTATTCCATCTTGATAAGGACCCCAAACACACCTCTAAGACAACCACTGCCTTGCTAAAGAAGCTGAGGGTAAAGGTGATGGACTGTCCAAGCATGTCTCCAGATCTAAACCATATTGAGCATCTGTGGGGCATTCTCAAACGGACGGTGGAGGAGCGCAAGGTCTCTAACATCCACCAGGTCCGTGATATCGTTATGGAGGAGTAGAAGAGGACTCCAGTGGCAACCTGTGAAGCTCTGGTGAACTCCATGCCCAAGAGGGTTAGGGCAGTGCTGGAAAATAAAGGTGGCCACACAAAATATTGACACTTTGGGCCCAATTTGGACATTTTCACTTAGGGGTGTACTCACTTTTGTTGCCAGTGGTTTAGACACTAATGGCTGTGTGTTGAGTTATTTTGAGGGGACAGCAAATTTACACTGTTATACAAGCTGTACACTCACTACTTTACATTGTAGAAAAGTGTCATTTCTTCAGTGTTGTCACATGAAAAGATATAAAAAAAATATTTACAAAAATGTGAGGGGTGTACTCACTTTTGTGAGATACTATGTATATATATTATTATTAATTGTAATACACAGTGTTATCAATAAATAAAATTAAACAGCTGGGCTACGATTTTTTACTTTTTTAGTCTGATGATAAAGAGAACCAGTCATGATTGGGCCAAAGCAAAAATCGGAAAATCAAGCCTATAATTATGAATGTATCCCCCTTACTTAGCTTGTGCTCACCACTTAATCTGGGGCACCAGAAGTTCAAAGGCCACCTAAAGTTTGAAAGTTGGTGTCAACCACCTGACCTCCCACACTTAAGGTGGTCATAGATGGATTGAAATTCAGCTGGTTTAGCAGGAACCGGCTGAATTTCAATTCATGTGTGACCACTGCAGTTGTACAGAATCGGATTTACTAATTGACTTCTGTTCAACCTCCTTGTCGGACAAACACCGCTCGATCAGCAGCTGCAGCCAATGGCTGCACCGCTGATCTGTGTATTCTAACAGCAGGAGAGCAGCCCCGCTGTCAGAAAACAAATAGCTCAGCGGGGAGGATTCCCCCATCCACCTTAAATGTCTTGATGGGGGAATTGAACGGAATCATGTATTACCAGCCTTATTTACTAGAGTAGCAGCAATAGATTACACCTGCTTTGAAACCTTGTATCTTAATACAACAATCCAAATCATGTGGTTCATTTTGAGATGCAATAGGGGTGATTTTCTGAAGCAGCAAGTTAATGATAATAAATAAGGTGAACCTGTGTTCACTTTAAAACCCAATCATGTGGTTGCAAAAATCCTGTTTTTTAATTTCACTTAAACATGATAGGGTATTCAACAGGAGCACAGGTTATGAAGTGTACAACCTTTACTACATTAGATAATCAAATCCAATATGTATGAATGGAGGCAGGGTAAGGGCTGTGCTCTTGGGAAACTAAATGATCATGGATTTCTTCCTTGGGTGACCCGGGGCACTGCGGGTTCCTTGGGCCCCTCATATGCAGGAATGAAAATACACATTACCAAGCTTACACATCAAAGTTTGTAACAAATATAGAGGTAGGTCTAGTTGCTAGACGGTCCTGGCTAGACCTTCCCCTACACAAAATTTCCCCGGTGATTGAATTTTCTCACTAACTAACTAATTGATAACTGTGCAGTTGGTTTACTTTCTCAATGTCAGTCACACATTTTAAAAATAGATGAAACAACATCAGTATGCTGCCATGTAAGTATGTAAACACACAATTATAGGGTACCTTGCTAAAACTATTCGTAAACGATCACCTTGAAAAACAACCCATTCAGTTTAAAATAAAAATAGTCCAAATCATTTTGGTATAGATATAAAAACATTATAAATACCTTTTTTCCCTTCTTTATAAGTGATCACATCCCCTCTGTTCTCAGCTGCATAAGAGCTGGGAGGAGGTGAAGCAGCAGCACACGTCTGATCATTGGAGGAGAGCAGGCTGAGTCCCCAGCATAGTTAGAGAACTGACCATGGGGGGCTCTCCTGCTTAGTGTGGTCAGTTTTTAATAGCAAAGCAAGGGGACTAGCAGGAACACCAGGGATTTCACACAAAGGAAGCAACACAAAGAGAAAAGGATACTTTCTCAAACAAGTACATGGCACAGCAACCACATATCAGGAAATGAAATGTTGGGGTAACAAACACTTTAAGGGTATAACCGCTATATGGATGGTTTACTCCAGCCACCAAAATTTGTTAAAAAATGATACATTATGTCAGAGTAAAAACTTTTAGAGCCGGTTCACACTGGGACGACTTGTCAGGCGACTTAGCTGCCTGACAAGTTGCGTCCTGTTCTGTACAATGGAACCGTTCTAATAGGAGCGACTCAAGTTGCTCCGACTTAGAAAACGGTTCCTGTACTACTTTGGGGGCGACTTGCATTGACTTCTATATAGAAGTCGCTTTGCAAGTCGCCGCTGCTGTCGTGTGCAGGTCGCCTGAGGCAGTCACGCTGCAAGTCGTGCTGCCTCAGTGTGAACCGGCTCTTACAATTGATAGCTTTTTAATTACTATATTTTTGCATAGAAGGAACCTCTTCTAGCCAGGGATCCAGAGCAGTTGCCTCTTCTGTCCCCTTCTACAGTAAATCATGCACTGATGTTGGTAGCATGTTGAATTCTCTGTGCCACTTAAAGTGGAGTTGCACCATTTTTTTCTTTTTTTAAAAGTCAGGAGCTACAAATACTGCAGCTGCTGACTTTTAAAATATGGACACTTACCTGTCCCAGGGTCCAGCGTTGTCGGCACCCGAAGCCGATCTATCCCTCGGCTGTTGGGTGCTGCAGTCGCCATCCTCGGTAAGGGAATTAGGAAGTGAAGCCTCGCGGCTTCACTTCCTGGTTCCCTGCTGCACATGCGCGACTCGCGCTGTGCTATCCTACTGGTCCCTGCTGTTTTCTGGGACCCGTGTGTCTCCCAGAATACAGCGGGGGGGTGGAATGTGGCGTAGATACCCGCAGGTAGCTCGGGTATCTATGCCCAGAAGTGAGAGCAAAATACCTGTATTAGACAGGTATCTGCTCCCCCCCCTGAAAGGTGCCAAATGTGACACCGGAGGAGGGGAGGAACCGGAAAAGCGGAAGTTCCATTTTTGGGTGGAACTCCGCTTTAAGGCATTATTTCTGTTTTCTCCCTCTTGACCTCAATGTAAAGCCCCCTTCCATCTAATTTTAATGTTTATGACATTGTTCATGATAATTACATTTTGTTTTCTAAACACTGTGGGGGGTAATAATGAGAATTTTTAAGTGGACAGAATCTTGAGCAGCTGTGCATGGAAACAAATCAGTTTCTTTCTTTCATTTTCAAAGCTTTATGCAGGCCATACTTGGGGTCGAATTCTGAACGAATTTTCTTTTTTTGAAAATCAGAAATTTCCTGCGTTTTGTGATCCAATGGTGCCACCATTGATTTCAAAATTCGACCAATAAAGCCTTCAATTTCACCTTATGTTGCTACAGAAAAGAATTTTCATGGCCGGGAATCTTATTTTTCTTTCCAGGCCGCAGCTCATGCGCATTTCCTTTTCAATTATATTTCTCACACTATTCTCCCATCATCAATTAGAAATTCGTGAATTTTTCCAAAAATGTCTAACATGCCCGATCACTCAGATTCGATGGTCGCGTGAAAATCGTCCGTCTCTGCAGCCACCAATGGTGAGAAATTCGAAAGAAAATTCTTAGTTACAATTTTCGCAAGAACATTATTTCCGAATTCAACACATGTATGGCCTGCTTAACTGAATACGCTGATAGAAGCTGATTGGTTGCTATGTACAACTGCTCCAGATTCTGTCTCTTCCAGTTTTGATAAATTTTGATAAACAATTGCAATTTTTTCAATAGAATACTTTTCTACATTTTTTTTACATCTTTATTTTTACCAAAGTTTTTAAATGCAGAAAATGATAAATATAGCTTGGGGCATTAGGCGGTATAGCATCTACTGTAAGTATTTAGCACTCTTGCTCTGTAGCTATTGGTTCCTATGGTTAGTTCCTATTTGAGTCTATTTGAGAAATTCTGTTGTACTTATGCAGCCTTTTAGACCCCTTTCACACCGAGCCGCCTATAGCATCGGCGGTAAAACGCCGCTATTATTAGTGGCGTTTTACCGTCGGATTTGCGGTGAATTTCGGCCGCTAGCGGGGCGCTTTTACCCCACGCTAGCGGCCGAGAAATGGTTAAAACCGCCTGCAATGCGCCGCAATAGCGGCATTTTGCCGGCGGTATCCCAGCGCTGCCCCATTGATTTCAATGGGGAGCAGCGGTGGAGGAGCGGTAAACACACCGCTCCTTCATCGCTCCAAAGAAGCTGCTGACAGGACTTTTCCTGACGTCCTGCCAGCGCAGCGCTCCGGTGT
Source organism: Aquarana catesbeiana (assembly GCF_042186555.1). Lineage (NCBI taxonomy): Eukaryota > Metazoa > Chordata > Amphibia > Anura > Ranidae > Aquarana > Aquarana catesbeiana. The sequence goes on along the minus strand of NC_133335.1, from coordinate 32,491,694 downwards.
GAAAGCCTTCGGGCTTTCACACTGGAGACAATGGAGCAGCTGTTTAAGGGGGATTGCAGGCGCTATTTTTAACGCTATAGCGCCTGCAAAACACCCTCGGTGTGAAAGGGGTAGTGCATGAGTCTCTTACTGATAAGTTAACTGGCTTTATAACAAATTTGCCATAGTGTGTCTGCAGTTAGGGATTTCACATCGTGCAATCATTTAGGCTGGAACTGAAATATTGTTCTATGTAGTGCTGTGGAATATTTTGATGCTCTGTTATTGAGAACCTTCCACCACATTAGCACTGCCAACTAGTTTATTGCAGATACTGTTATCTTTATATTCCTGCTTCACTACTTAGTAAATAACAAGCCCAGGTCATTATGAAGGCCATGAGCCCCATCTTTGTTGGCTGCATAAGTCATTAGGGGTCACAGACGTATTTGGGTTGATTTACTAAGAGTGTAATAAAGTTCTCTTTACTTTAAATACCCAATGTGCAGGAGAGTTAAAAACTGTAATTTGCCTTCCATATGGCTGTGTGTTTGAAGTTAACACTTATTCACTAGGCTCTAAACACACCCTTTCTTTGGTAAATTAGTCTAATTAAAGTGTTGACCAAACCCAGTACCCTGCATTCACTATATCTGGTCTCCCACAGTACACAGAACATGGAAATGCAATTATTTTAGTAAATATAAACTGCTAAATACCTTTTCTCATCAGCAGTATATAGCAGTCTTGTGACTTCTACCAGTGCCTGGTTAAAGCTTGTAGGAGGAGTTTTCATACTGCACTGGCTGTCCTATCAGGATCCAGGATCCCTGACCCTCTGTGTGGACAGTGCCGATTGGCCCTGTGCTGATCACATGCACTCTCTCAAGAAAAAAAAAAAAAAAACTCTCCAAACTGAGCATGTGAAGTCTGACTCCTTTAACTTAACTTGTCTTATCATTCAGGTGATATAATGGATCATGGTTCCATTTTCTTTTTGGTGTTAGGACGAGTCACTTTTGTTACTTTATACATAGTTGTCTCCTGCCCGTTTCAAAAGTACTTTTTTTATATAGAAACGTTTATTTAAAAAAATTAATAATTTAATATTTACAATTAAGAATTAAATATTTAACATAATCATCGCCTCTTGCTTATACAAACGCGATGTTAATTTATTGTTTCTTGTAAAGGACCTGGCCATTATAAATAGATCTACCTTTCTCGTTACAAGCTTTTTGCTCTCCATGCCCCTACCCTATTCCATCATTAGTTTCATTAGATAATCTGTCCAGGTCGACACAGAATCTTTTTGATTCCAACATCGCTGTGTCTATGGACACAGCCAGCTTTTTCCTTGTTTTTTCTTTTCCCCTTTTAACGGTCTTTTGCTAGACGTTGCCAATTAGGTTGCTTGTTAACTGTTACCATCCACATTTCTATACATTCACATATGGGTAAGGCCTCTTTCACACTAACGATCCGTATGTCCGTTTTTCATCCTTCCGTTTTCGGATGAAAAACGGACATACATGAATCTCTATGGAGCGTCGGATGTCAGCGGTGACATGTCCGCTGACATCCGACCCGCTCCGATCCGAAAAGTGTAACGGAGGAAAAACCTACTTTTCCATCTGTTTTCGGATCGGATCGGGTGACGACGGACACTACGGTCCGTCATCATCCGATACCCCCATAGGGGAGAGCAGCGCTCTGACAGGTCCGCCGCTGCACAGCGTGCAGCGATGGACCTGTCATCTTCCTGCTCAGCGGGGATCGGCGGAGTGATCCCCGCTGAGCAAGCGGATATTCACGGGGCGGATCATCACTGATCCACCCCATGAGAAAGAGCCCTAATGTATAGCCCACAATAACTACATTTATTTTTGGATGGTCTCCAGCTTTATTTTACTTCACATATACGGCAATCTATGAGAGTTCTATCTATGGGGTCCACCTGAGATGATCACTGCATATGATCTCTGGACAGACACCCATTTCTTGTTATTTTGGTTCAGGACAGTTATTCTTTATATACTCTAAACTATTCATTCTCTGCCAACACACCTGTACGAGTATTCTGAGATTTATAGTTCATAACTGTCCAATAAGCATGGTTTTGATCTTTGTGCAAAATGTTTTTATAGGTCGATATGTCCATTCATTTTTATTCTTTACATATATTTTTTCATTCTAACAATATCTCCATATATGTCATAGTTACATAGTTACATAGTTACATAGTAGGTGAGGTTGAAAAAAGACACAAGTCCATCAAGTCCAACCTATGTGTGATTATATGTCAGTATTACATTGTATATCTCTGTATGTTGCGGTCATTCAGGTGAAATTATAATATAAAATTAATGATGACAAAAAAATTATATATGAAATATATATATATATATATATAGATATATATCTATATATATATATAGATATATATCTATATATATATCTATATATATATAGATATATATATAGATATATATCTATATATATATAGATATATATATAGTCTGAAGAATGTCAGAATGTCCTTTTATGAATATCCTGCATTGAATGAATGTTTACTTGACATACATGTTTCTTCCTTTAGATTATGGGCTGCATTGTCGCGAACGACTGGGATCTGGCCCTTTATATTACGATTAGTTTCCTTTCTCTTTCTGTAAGGCACACGTGTATGCTATGTTTTGTCCATTGAGATCTCGGCACCTGTTGCTTGGCTCATTTATTCTCTTCCTACAACGGATGTCAACATGCTAATCAATATCCAGCCCAATCTAATTAAACATTTGGGTTGTTATATCACATTATTATCACTATTCTATTTTCCTCTTTCTTGACGGTCTCAAACACGCATACTGGCACTATTTTGCCATATTGTTCACGCTTTAGGCTAAGCCCTTATATTTACATCAATATGCACTTTCATGCAGGTCAAACTTATACCACGGACACACTTTATGACATATACTTACAATCATATATTTTATATTCACCATTTTTTCATTTATTCCTTCTTCCCTCTTTATGGGGTTTAGGTCATTCACTCTATTATTCACATATCATCGTTATTATTATTTTTCACTCCACCCACAGGGTCTTTAGGACGTCACTCTTTCACTTTTGTTTCCACGTGCAACTGTTTCACATTTTTCAGAATATATATATATATATATATATATATATATATATATATATATACATTTCATATATAATTTTTTTGTCATCATTAATGTTATATTATAATTCACATGATATTGTTCTCATTTTCTTACAGTAGTTTCATTAGTCCTAAGTGTTATATACAGTGATGTCCTCATCTGCGCAATAGGTCCCATTTAATTTTATCTTTCATTTTTGTTTTTTTCAAATTAATTTACATTCAACTTTGACTAAGTTATTTTATTTATTTTCCTATTAACTGTTTTTTTTTGTTGCTTATATACCACATGACCATGGTTTGTTTTCAATTTTGAATCCATTACTCAGCAACATGTGCGGAGATCTCATGTGGTTGGATTCCAGTTGTTTTGAGTCCCTGTATAATTACATGGTCACATGTCTTATAATATAGAGTATATATGTGGCTCTTACTTTCATGTTCGCCAGCTATGAGTAAGCACTTAGTATAAGTGTGAAACGCGTCAGCTGTTGTCCTGTACCACTCTACTGTGGTGTTGTGTGTACTTTATGATCCTGATCCACAATTAAAAGCATTAGAAACTTCTATCGGTGTGCGGCTGTCCAGAGTTCTTCCGCCTTTTTCGCCCTCCAAGATTTGTTGCAGTTATGTGTGGTAGTTAATCTTGACGATATCCTCATATTTTCTAAGTCCCTGGAGAGCCACCACACAGATGTCTGTCGTGTGCTTTAGAAACTAAGAGAGAACAATCTCTATTGTAAATTGGAGAAGTGCAAATTCCATTGTGAACAGGTTAAATTCCTGGGTTATGTCATTTCCACTGCTTGTTTTTCGATGGACCCAGAGAAACTTTCAGCTGTCCTACAGTGGCCCCGACCCGTGGGTTTACGTTCTCTGCAAGTGTTTTCTTGGCTTTGCCAACTTATCGGAAGTGTATTCGTAACGTCTCATCTCTGGTCAGGCCCCTGACTGATATGACCAGAAAGGACGGTAACCCACAGAGTTGGTCTCCGGAGTCCATTAAGGCCTTTGAGAGTCTCAAGGCTGCCTTTGTTTCTGCTCCTGTGTTGGCACATCCTGATCCTATGTTACTAAAATGGAAGGTATGGTGCTGCGCTAATCCAATAATAGACTAACACTGTTGCTAAAGGTAGCAGTATGTATAACAAATCCTGATGGGAAACTGCATAAACTAATTTTGTATCACAATGTCAGACTGTGGAGCATAAATAAAGTGGCAAGTGCATAAATAATAAAATAATAAAGTTGACTTGCTAGTAACTAGTGGAAAATAGTGTATATACAGTAGTGTTCAAAAAAGTGACACAGTGCCGAACAATTCAGTGCAACATAATACAATACTAGGAGTGTAATGCCCTACTAGGGACATAATGTAAACTTATATACTCATAGATTTAAAACATTAATACATTATTAGGTAGTAATACATAAATAGATAAATAATAGTGCACATAAATTCAACTAGTGAAAAAGGTGCAATACAATACAGTGCAAAGTAATGCAGGAGTATGTGTCATGCACACATTGGGGCACACTGTGATCCCAGCATGTCCAATGTGAAAATGCACGCAGTGACAAATCTTCTGATGGAAAATGCCAAGTAAATTGTAAATACGTAAATAGATAAACAATAAAATGCCTAGTGAAATAAAACAAGTGACAGAGGTATTAGTCCATAGTGTGCTAATAGAACATCCAGTGACTTCACACCAAGCAAGATGATTCTTCACAGGGCATATAGTAGGTGTATGCCTTAGGGTGTATAAACCAGGGAAAACAACACAGTGACTCCTCTTCGTGACAAAGAATCCTGCACTAATAAGTAATGGCCCCTTACCTCATATTATTGAGGTAACAGCGTAAACAGCAAGACTGATACTGACTCCTTTTCATAAACCTGGACCCGACTCTGTTCTCCAAACATCTAAGTCCCTCGGGGGGTGCAGTAACCATAAATAGAAAGAAGGGGATGCCACATAGTGTAGTATTTAAAATAGCAAAAGCCGAAGTTTATTTAGAAAAGGGTACTCACATAAAAAACACAGCAATCTCACATATCACCAACGAGCAGCGGGCTCGTAAGCGTCTGTCAATGGGATGTGCCTGTCCTGTCCCTACGCATGACGTCACGTAATGCGGAACCTGGTATAATGTAGTATAAGATAGAAACTCCTTGTTCTCTTGACCAGCAGTTCTTGTGATCCTACGTTACCTTTTATCCTTGAGGTTGATGCTTCTGAGACTGGAGTTGGTGCCCTTCTGTCTCAACGTCCTACCTCTGAGAGCGCTATGCATCCTTGTGGCTACTTTTCCAAGAAATTATCACCTGCAGAGTGCAATTATGAGGTAGGTGACAGAGAGCTGTTTACGATCATTTTAGCCCTGAAAGAATGACGACATCTCCTCAAAGGTACCACTGTGCCGGTTCTCATTCTTACTGACCATAAGAATCTCACATTCTTGTCTGAAGCTAAATGTCTTTCTCCCAGAAGGGTGCGATGGGCTCTTTTCTTGTCAAGTTTCAATTACATTGTTTCATTCTTACCCGGTACTAAGAATGTAAGGGCTGACGCTTTGTCATGACAATTTTCCTCCACTTCCAAGATGGAGTCGGTTCCAGTTCCTGTGATTCCTCCCGATCGTATTATGGCTACGGTTCGCACCAGTCTCACGTCTCCTTTGGGTGACAAAATTCTTACTGCTCAGGTCCATGCTCCTCCTGAGAAACCTTGTGACCCCTGCTTTGTCCCAGAGAGTCTCCGTACTGCCGTGCTCCAGACTCACCATTTTCCCAAGGCTGCTGGCCACCCTGGGAAGAATCAACTATTTTGGGCCATTTCCCAACAATTCTGGTGACCTAGTCTACGTGCTGATGTAACCGCCTTCGTAGCTGCCTGTTCCGTGTGTGCTCAGAGTAATGCCCCGTACACACGATCAGATTTTCCGACAGAAAATGTTTGACGGAAGCTTGTTGTCGGAAATTCTGACTGTGTGTAGACTCCATTGGACATTTTCCATTGGAATTTCCGACACACAAAATTTGAGATCTGGATCTTAAATTTTCCGACAACAAAATCCGTTGTTGGAAATTCTGATCGTGTGTAGACAATTCCGACGCACAAAATTCCATGCATGCTCAGAATCAAGAAGAAGAGCCCCATTTTTCTCGGCTCGTCGTACGTGTTGCACGTCACCGCGTTCTTGACGTTCGGAATTTCTGACAAGATTTGTGTGACCGTGTGTATGCAAGACAAGTTTGAGCCAACATCCGTCGGAAAGAAAACATGGATTTTGTTGTCGGAAAATCCTATCGTGTGTACAGGACATGAAATTCCATGACACCTTCCAGTGGGCCTCCTACAACCCATATCCAATGGAGAGAGGCCCTGGACCCACCTCTCTATGGATTTCATTGTAGAGTTACCCAACTCCCAGGACAACACAGTTTGGTGGTTGACCGGTTCTCGAAAATGTCTCGTATTCCACTTAAGAAGTTGCCCACTTCTAAGGAACTGGCTTCCATTTTTGCTTGCAAGATCTTTTGCTTACATGGGCTACCGGACAGGGGTAGTCAGTTTGTGTCCTGGTTCTAGTGAGCCTTTTGTGCACAGTTGGGAATTCGGCTTGCTTTCTCCTCTGCGTATCACCCACAGTCTAATGGGGCCACAGAACGAGCCAATCAGTCCTTGGAGCAATTCCTACATTGTTATATTTCTGACCATCATAACAACTGGTCAGACCTCTTACCATGGGTAGAGTTTACTTACAATAGTGCCTTGAATTCTGCTTCCCGATTGTCTCAGTTTATTGCGAACTATGGTTTCCAACCTTCCATATTGGCTGACTCATTTGTTCCGCAGAGTATTCCTGCATTAGAGGAGCTTCTTCGTGGTCTTCGATCCACTTGTGCACAAGTCCAGGAGGCTTTGTGACATGCTAATGATAGGTACAGACTCCATGCTGACCACAGACACCTGCCTGCACCTTCCTACCAGGTTGGGGACAGGGTCTGGCTGTCATCTTGCAACCTCCGACTTCGTGTTCCCTCTCTGAAGTTTGCACCTCAGTTTATTGGGCCTTTCCGTATTCTTCGCAGGATTAACCCAGTGGCTTACACATTAGACCTTCCTTCTAATATCCGTATCTCAAATGTATTTCATGTCTCCTTATTAAAACTTTTGGTCTATAACCGCTTGACCACCTTGGTTCCACGTCCTCACCCTGTACAGGTTGAGAAACATGAGGAGTATGAAGTACAGTCTATTGTTGACTCCCATAGGCCGCATACAATACGTGGTGCATTGGAAAGGGTATGGTCCGGAGGAACGCTCTTGGGTCTCATCCTCGGACATACATGCCCCTGTCCTCCTCCGTGATTTCCATAGACATTTTCCCCTCAAGCCTGGTGGTCCTCTGAGGGGGAGGGGTCGTTGAGGAGGGGGTACTGTCAGGGCTGGGCTCAGCCCTTCCTTCTCTAAACTGGCCGCCCAGCTGACGGCTAATTGCCAGCTCTTATCTCTTCAAAATGACTCACCTGTTGATGATATCCTGCTTGTCAGTCCTGCCTACTTTAGCCATCCAGCCCAGATGAGCTCTGCTTTCGCCCTGGTCAACATCACAGAAACTCTCCTGCATTCCTGTTAAAGACTTGCTTGGCTGAAATTCCTTCTGGCTCCAGATCCTGCTTGCTGTTCCACCACGCTGATCCCTGGCTTCCTGACTTTCTGCCTTGTCTGACTATCCGTTCCAATTACCGAACTTTGGCTATGTTTTGACTACATTTATTCTAGGTATTTACTTTTATTATTAAACAGGTGTGCTTTAACTGTACTTCTGTCTCTGTCTGATTCATGGTTTCTGACACAGTGAATATAACAAGCATGTTTTACTGCATACTCAGACTGATTTTACTGTTGTGGGTTTAGTAACACTTTAAGTAGTGAAGCCACAGGATAAGGATATCAGCTTAGGAACTTTCAGCTTCCAAAACAAGTCATCAGTAATGGCAGACATATATCTGTCAAGACTGGTTCATTTCATAGATAAAATAAATAAAAAGTTTATGTATGACTGTAGAGTGCCTTTGAATAATAATGATGGTGTCACTAGTGGGGAAGTAGTTAAAGTACACTTTGAGCAGATAAAGTCAATTTTTAATGACTCACAGAATTACAAGTACCGAATGTGGAACAGCTTGGCAGCACGGCAGTATCTATTATTTTCATATCTCATTTATTTTATACACGCTGAAATGCAGTTGATGCCGTGTGTTTTAGCCTGGGGAATTTTTAAGGCAGCGTTCTATAAAAGAGCTATTGAGGGGAAAAAAAAAAAAAACAGTGATAGGAGATAGTATTTAATCATATATGCAATTTTTTTTTTTTTTATTTGCCAACAATTTTTCATAGTGACAAGGCAAATATGTATAATATTAGACGCAGATCATTTGTAGGCCTAATGTCAACACTCGTTGAGTTTATTGGTTCGGTTTATCAGACAAAACTGTCACAAGTTTCTTATTAATCTGTCTTCCAAAGATCACAATAGCGCAATAAATACTGTGTGTGTGTTTGATGCGTTAGTGCGGGTATCAAATGAAAGAATAATTATGAGGTGTGTCATGACTTAAAATTAAGTTCACTGCTTTCACAACATGATAAAAAGGGAACATTGGGTGAAAAATGCAGTTGTGAGTAATAAAATACACAGTTTCCTTTTGTTATATAAAGGAGACTTGTACTGAAAGCAATACCTAGTTTGTCACTGCTGACCTCTCCTTCTGAAAATGGTTGTCTAGCTATCATGGTAATCCAGTGGATTCAGTGCTTCAGTATGACTCGTTGACCTAGTATGAGTATGTATTACTACCCCATTACTACCCCCTCAGTAGCCACTTGGTAGATTGGGTTCTCTGTTTTTCTGCCTCAAATCTGAAATCAACCTCACCCCCACTGACACACCTGGTTAAGCAACCAAATACTGCACTGTTACTGGGAGAATAAATATAGATACCCTGCACACAAGTAAGGTTCAGGTTGGTATGGATAGGTGACAATGTCAATAGAAAGGACCAACCATCCATGCCTGAATAATATATATAGACAGAAGGATGATTTAATGGGATTTTCAGGGTGCCAGGCAAACAAAATTACTAATGATACACCAAAGTATAAAAAATAGCAACATTTATTAAACATAAGACAAGTTTAAAAGAATGTATTGGCTATACAAATATTAGGCAGACATCAGTACACATCTAGTTAATTGATGGAAAAGGTCACTCAGCAACAGTATCCCGACATGTTTCGCCCACTAGGGCTTCCTCAGGGGATATTTATTGAGAGACAGAGGTAGATGTGTCACTGCATAAGAAAAAGTACAATTAGAAATGAAACAGAAGAATGAAAAACAAAAATACAATCAAAGAATATGCTAATAACCACCCAAGCCCAATGCTCATCAGCCACCCAACAAGAAATGTTTACCTGCGACTTGATTTTGAGCCAAAGACGGACACTGAGCTGCATACAGAGAAGCTGGCCGGGAGGAGCCCAGGGACATGGCCAAAAGGCCGATCTCTGCCCAGTAGAAAAAAGAATGTAAGTGTAAGATTCAAGGGAATGTAGGGGTACACTGTGGTGATGAGGGAGTGAAGGGGGAAGGGAAAGTGAAGGGAATTGGGAAGGGGGGGAGAAGAGGGGAAGGGGGGTTGTAGTGAGATAATGATATCCCTTTTTTTTTTTTATTTTATCATATTTATCTCACGTTTATTTCCTACTTCACTTATATGTGCTATCCGCTGCCCTATGAGTGGAGATGGAGGTTAGATGCGCGCCCATTAATTGGGGCATGTCAGCTGCTCCAGTGCCACCTCCACATCTGCTCACGGGCCGCTGTGTTCTATGGGTAGTGTAGTTCTCTACCCAGTGTTCACCAGGTTCTGTGTGTGTCCCGTCCACTTCCCCGAATCATGTGATGCGGGATATTACGTGCACGGCGTGTGCACACATAAAAGCACCCTCTCTCACGCACAATGTCAGACACTGGATGGGTTTGCCACGCTGATACATCTCTTCCTACGAGGTAAATCATTGAATTAAGCACTCAATTAACTAGATGTGTACTGATGACATTCTTTTAAACTTGTCTTATGTCTAATAAATTTTGATATTTTTTATACTTTGGTGTATCATTAGTAATTTTGTTTGCCTGGCACCCTGAAAATCCCACTAAATCATCCTTCTGTCTATATTCAGTATAGTATAGACATGTGCAGGATGAAAAAATTCGTTTAGTTTAGTTTCGTTTCGATTCGTTATTTAACTTAATTCGTTTAGTTAAATTCGTTGCATTCATTACATTCGTTTTCGGAATTCGTTTCGTTTCGTATTCGAATTCGAAAAAATTCGACCGCATTCGAAAAAATTCGACCGCATTCGAAAAAATTCGACCGTATTCGAAAAAAACTATCAAATTCGAAAAAATTCTAACACATTCGAAAAAAACTGTCAAATTCGAAAAAATTCCACCACATTCGAAAAAAACTATCAAATTCGAAAAAATTCTACCACATTCGGAAAAAACTATCAAATTCGAAAAAATTCCACCACATTCGAAAAAAACTATCAAATTCGAAAAAATTCTACCACATTCTAAAAAAACTGTCAAATTCGAAAAATTTCTACCACATTCGAAAAAAACTATCAAATTCGAAAAAATTCTTACTACATTTGAAAAAACTATCAAATTCGAAAAAATTCTACCACATTCGAAAAAAACTGTCAAATTCGAAAAAATTCTTACTACATTTGAAAAAACTATCAAATTCGAAAAAATTCTACCACATTCGAAAAAAACTGTCAAATTCGAAAAATTTCTACCACATTCGAAAAAAACTATCAAATTCGAAAAAATTCTTACTACATTTGAAAAAACTATCAAATTCGAAAAAATTCTACCACATTCGAAAAAAACTGTCAAATTCGAAAAAATTCTTACTACATTTGAAAAAACTATCAAATTCGAAAAAATTCTACCACATTCGAAAAAAACTGTCAAATTCGAAAAATTTCTACCACATTCGAAAAAAACTATCAAATTCGAAAAAATTCTACCACATTCGAAAAAAACTGTCAAATTCGAAAAATTTCTACCACATTCGAAAAAAACTATCAAATTCGAAAAAATTCTTACTACATTTGAAAAAACTATCAAATTCGAAAAAATTCTACCACATTCGAAAAAAACTGTCAAATTCGAAAAAATTCTTACTACATTTGAAAAAACTATCAATTTCGAAAAAATTCTACCACATTCGAAAAAAACTGTCAAATTCGAAAAAATTCTACCACATTCGAAAAAAACTGTCAAATTCGAAAAATTTCTACCACATTCGAAAAAACTATCAAATTCGAAAAAAACAATAACTGAATTTGAAAAAGTAAACTTTATATAACCATTTTGCGAAATTTGAAATTCGTATAGAATGAAATCGAATTCCAATAGAAAAGATTAGGATAGAATAGAAAGTATAAAAGAATAGCATCATGTTTTCGAATTCAATTCGAATATGTTTTCGAATATGTTTTCGAATTCGATTCGAATATGTTTTCGAACTCGATTCGAATATGTTTTCGAATTCGATTCGAATATGTTTTCGAATTCGATTCGAATATGTTTTCGAATTCGATTCGAATTCGTTCGTTTTTTTTCGGATTCGTTTAAATTCTTTACTTTTGTCATTCGGAAATTCGGATGCATCCGAATTTCCGAATAATGAAAAATTCGTCCGAATTTCGATTCGGAACGAAACGAAATGCACATGCCTAGTATAGTATCAAAAAGCAAAGATCAGACTGGTTAATGGTAATGAACCAAATATATTGTCACAGGTTGCAGTAAATAGCAGTATGCACATAAATGAGTAAGTTAACAATTAGGTCAATCACATTTCATTAGACAATATATCTACTAGGCTATAGCAGCATAGAATTGAGTTATTCAGCAATAAGTCATGGCTTTAAAAACAATAGCAGCACTGATAACCAATACTGAGATAACTCTTTTGTAAACAGAAGCTATATTCAGTTTAGAATGCACTCTTTATGAATTGCAGTGATGAAATGTAATACTCCCTAAACAGATACCTCTTACTATGGGCAATAGGTAAAGTTCTTGTGAAGCAGCTTTCTGAGTGAGCAGTCTTTAGCCATAGTTCTTCAGTTGGCTAGCATTGGGGTCCAATCTTTCCAGTGGTAAACATAAATACAATCCCAGTAAAGTCTGCATGCAGCAAATATTGTGACTACTTAGGTGGCCAGTCCCCATGTGCTCAGTCTCTGCTAGCAGCAACAGATTAATGTCAGCAGTGCCCTCTCATCAATCCCAGTGATACAGCAACAGTGGTCCAGCTGTTTAGATGTAGCTCACTTTTAGAGATTCCTGGAGGTCCTCAGCACATGACCACAGGTTTGTAGCAGGTTAATGTGCACATAGGAGCAGTGATGTGCAGCTCTCCTCACAGCAAAGAGGAAATCCCTCAGTATGCAGCTGTCAGGGCTGGGCTCAGCCTTCTCTGAGCTGGCCGCTCAGCTGTCAGCTAATTGCCAGCTCCCATCTCTCTCCACAGTTACTCAGCTGTTGTTGATATCCTGCTCATCAGTCCTGCCTACTTAAGCCATCCAGTCCAAAGGATCTCTGCCTTCGCCTTGGTCAATATCACAAGAAACATCTCCGAGGTCCTGTTTAAAGACTGGCTTTGCTGACATCCCTTCTGGCTCTGGATCCTGCTTCCCGATCCACTACTTTGATCCCTGATTTCTGGCTTGGCTGACTATCCATTCCGGTTACTGAACTCTGGCTATGTTTTGACTACGTTTGTTCTTTTTACTTTTATTATTAAACAAGTGTGATTTAACTGTACTTCTGTATCGGTCTGATTTCATGGTTTCTGACAGCAGCCTGTGAAAATGTTGCTCTCTCTCTCTCTCTTTCTCCTAATACTCACATTGGGAGTTTTAGTCCAATATTCAATTAACTGCCATGGTAAAATGTCTTTCTCAAGTCTCTTGAGCTCCTTCTGCTAGCCAGCTCCCCCTGGTGGATGGGGCAAAGTAGTGTTCACTTATTCAACCAAACTTCATTGGGAGCACAGAGAGCAATGCAGCACAGTGTCCTAAATCGCTCTCTGTCTCTCACTAAGCACCCAGTGTGTTCTCTGGCATTAACTGGATTGCTGGGTAGATAAAATATAATTGAAAGCCTGACATTCTTACCTTTATGGTCTGAAGATCTAAGATTTTGGTTGCCTGGGCAACAGCCATGTGACCAGCATGAGAGGGGATCCTAAAGCATCAATTTTTTCTCCATGAAAATTAGTATTTTAGTTCTATCACTCTTTGTATCCATCTCAGCAAGACTCTTATCAGAGCTTTACATTACTATTTGAGTATTCATCCAGTTGAGTACCTCTGGTATTGAGACTTAGACAAAATTGGGTTTCTATATGAAGTTTTCTTCTAACCCTTCAGTATAAACCAGTTAGAAAATAACTTTAAAGTGATATTAAATGCACAATAAAAACAAAACAAAAAAAACATGTCCTACTTACCTGCTCTGCACAGCAGTTTTGCACAGAGCAGCCTTGATACTCCTCTTCATGGTTCCCCCGCCGGTGCTCCTGGCCCCTCCCTTCTGTTGCCGGTGCTCCTGGCCCCTCCCTTCTGTCGAGTGCCCCCCAAACAAGCGGCTTGCAATGGGGGCACTCAAGCAGGCGTGCTCCTGGGCCGCTGAACTGTGCTTCCATTCAGACACGGAGCTGTGGCTCGACCCCACCCCCTCTATCTCCTCATTGGCTCACTGACTGTGATTGACACAGTTGTCTCAGCCAATGAGGAGTGAGAGTCCCCGGAGAGCTGAGACACTGGTGCACATTACTGGATCGCGGTGTAGCTCAGGTGAGTATTGGGGGGGGGCTTGGGGGGGCTGCTGCACACAGAAGGTTTTTTTACCTTCATGCATAGGATCCATAAAGGTAAAAAACCTTCAGCCTTTAGATTCACTTTAAGAAAACACAGAGTGCATTCAATGTTTTTACTCAAGCTAATAATTAAATCAATGGGTCTTGAACGTACTTTTTTAAAAGGTATTGATGCCAATTCAGCCTACACTACAAATTTAAAAAAGCAAAAAAAAAAAAAAATACCCATGGAGAACGAGATTGTCAAGCTCTGGCAAAGATAACGAACAATGATTAATTACGATATGCTTCAGCGAGCCTCATTACTCCGAAAGGGTTGCTGTTTTGCAAGTTTTTTGTGACTATATCTACCGACCGAAGCTGAAAATTAGTAACGCGATGTCAAGTTGTTCTGCAAACACTCTGGTTTAATTTATATAATAAGTAGAGAGTTTGGCGGAGGTTTGGCAAAGAGCTTTTTAAAGTTATAGTGTAAGATTCAGAAAGTAATTCTTAAAAGGAGTCCTAAAGTTTTAGCAACCCAAAAACACTCTTGTGCAAATGAGGACAGATACCTCCCAGTCAGATATTAGTTAACTGGAGTGCCCAGAGCTGATTATCCTTTTTATTGGGGATCTCATTGGAAACAAGAATGGAAAGCTCCTTCAAACAGTTCCTAGAGGACAGCACATCTGATTAGCAGAGATTTAGTCAGCAGAAGATCCTCGGCCCACAAATGAAAGAGCTTTCCACTTTTTGATGAGTGAAAAAACGCTTTAGAGCATGATTCCTCTCTTTTAAAAAAAAAAACTTACATTGTAAGTCAAAGGTAAAAATAGTTAATTAAGGATGTAGTTATGACCTGTTTTGCTTCATTATGGCTGAATAGGTTTTTGAACCAATAAGGCAGATGCAAGTGATTTTGCTGTTTTTCAGTGATGGCAACCTTAAAGCGGAGCTCCAGGACCCTCAAAAAAAAAATAAAAAATTTAACAATCAGTAGCTACAAATGCTGACTTTAAATATTAGGACATTTACCTGTCCAGGGATCCCGCAATGTCGGCACCTCAGGCGATTTTTCAATCGCCTCTCAGGTGCTGCCGCCACCATTACTCGTAAGAGAAATTGGCAGTGAAGCCTTAGGGCTTCACAGCCAGTTCCCTACTGCCCATGTGTGAAGCATGCTGTGCTTTTTGAATAGCCCGGCAGCAGTGGAAGGAGGTGGTGGGGCGAATTTCCAGGAGACCTTGCAGCGGCGAAGTGGGGACGAGTACCTGTCAAAAACAGCTACCTCCAAAAGGTGCCAAATGTGGTAGCGGAGGTGGGAGAAGGAAGCAAACAAGCGTCTCTTCCCCTTTCGGATAGAGCCCCACTTTAAAGTAGAACTTTAGCAAGCCATTTCAATTATCTGAAGCCTAGCTCTGTTAGGGCATTGAAGCAGAACTAAACCCTCTTATCATTTTCAGCCAATGAAGCTGCCATCATGGCCTCAATTTGATTTTCAACTGCCATGCAGCTGCACATGTGATCAGTTATGACACCAGCCATTGATTTTTGGTTTGACAGTTTGGTTGAGAGCCCTGAAATACAGTATATATTATTTTCTACCGTAACACATTTAGTTTTTTTTAATGCCTCCTTACAGAGATGACCAATAGGACAAAGAATGCTATTGTTTGGTATGAGGAAGAATCCCCTTTTACATTGGTGGTCAGAAGAAGGAAGAATGCCCCTTATGCACTGTTGGTCATTAGAAAGAAGAATACCCCCTTGCAATATTGGTCATGGCCTTATGTTGATGATCATTAGAAGGAACAATGCCTCCTTATGTCGATGGTCAGTAGTAAGTAAAATGCTCTCTTATGTTGTTGGTCTGTAGGAGAAAGAATGCCCCTTATGTTGGTGGTCTGTAAGAGAAACAAGGCCCACTTCTACTCAATGACTACCCATTACCTGCCAGAACTATAAAGTAGTTTTCAAGAGGAGATCATTCCACTGAGATCCAGGCCTTCCTGTAGTGTGGCAGATTAGCAGCACACGTATCTGCCATCAAGGGAGCGATGCCGGGAGCTAAGTGAATATTTCCTCTGATCTGTAAAGTGATCTTGTCCCTGGTGAGTTGCTAGCTATCTAGTGTGACCTGGCCCTAGCATGCATACACATACATTAAACACACACGCACTAAAAAAAAATCCTTGGGACATTGACGTGGTACATCAAACATTAACAAAAAAGAAGTCAAATAATTTCCTTATTTTAAATATCCAGCAATAAAAACACAGTTTTACCTTACAGTGCAAAAACATAAAAAGAAACTGATTTACTGTTGTCAATCCCCTTAACATGGTTAGTGCCTCAGTACATATCTTGTTTTCATAGTCATATCAAAATATCACAAAATTGCAGATAAAGCAAAAACAAAAGAGTGTAACGCATCAAAAAAAAAATGTCATTGCGTTTCGTGAATTCTCATTTACTTCATCAGGAGAAGATGCTACTGACAGGGTGTAAATCAGCTCCAAAAACACTATTTGAAAGTGTAGCATTTTCGAATGGTATCCGCCAGGGGTGTTTGCCTCTGGAGCTGTGGGAGAGGAACGTATAAAACCCACAGGGACAGTAAACAAACAGAGGAGTGCCGATGATACGGATTATATTGGCCACTTATATTGCCAGAAAACATTGTGCCAACAGAGACACAGAAAAGGCTTTTGGTCCAATATGGCACCCAGCAGATATCCCAAACAAAGAGGACACATGCCAAATGCGCTAAACATTCTCTATACTATCATGCACTGTCACATAAGCATGTTGTTGAGGCAAAATGGGGTGAAATGTTGTGCTAAAGTTACTGATGTAATTTGAAATGATGTATACGATTCTGAAGAGTAGAATATAAGTTCCAGAGACAAAGCTTTTGCTTAAACCAGATGACAATACACAACACTTTCTTCTCCATTCTCGCTACAGTAACTTATCTTCTCCAGATAACAGCAGGGCCCGTTACAGCCAATATTATCTTAATATAACTTCCTATAGCTACCATGGTAACAAGCAAACAATATAAGGGGCTAGTTCATACAGTTTACCTTCCAAACCTTCCTTCTTCACATTACAGTTTACTTATTTGGTAGGGCAGAACATACTGAATAATGATCTGCCAGCTGCAGTTTCCAATAAGAACCAATTAAAAATTGTAGCTGACCTGGTTAAAGTAAACTAAAATCTGGAGGGGGGGTCTTATGAGTTTCTACACTTTCCACACGATAGTAGCACCACCTTACTCAATAAGCCTCTATACCTGCCATTCAGAGTATTAGGCATATTTTAAATTTAGCAAGAAATCCTGCATTTGTGAAGGAACCAAGATACACTTAATTGTTTTCCTCTCAAAGTCAACCTAAGCTTTTCTTAAGCTTGTCTACAAACAGCTGGCCAATTCACTGCAAACAGGCATTTCTTCATTAAAAACAAAAAAAAAAGGCTTAGGGAACTTGAACATTTTGCAACTTTCCAGCGCACGCATCCTTCCCCCCTCCCTCACCTCTCCAGGTACAACTGCTGCCTCGGATAAAATAGACAGAAGGTGATTACCATTTCCTTCCGTTACTGCAACTACCGCTGCTTCCTGCACCTGTTTTGGCCCAGAGGACCTGCCATTCGGAATCTCATACCTGCCCAGGCATCAGTTCACTAATTTTATCAGCCTGCTGGCAGCTGCTGTGCCAGTGCCGATATGCTGATGTGCTTCAAAAGCCAGTCTCCCAGTTGTGCTCTAGGGAGGTCAGAGGTCAAGAGGTCAATCTGGCTGTCATGCCCCTGTCTCACATAAAAGATGTGCCATTGTTGCTGGAGGGCATCAGGGAACAGTGGCAGGCCTCAGTACAGCGTGGGATGTTGTACAGTCACTGTGTAACATATGCAACTGCTTGACAAAGTCTGTGTGTCCCTCCTCTCCCGTGTATTCTATAGACAAACAAAATATCTGCTCCCAAAGCTATAACAGAAATGAGCAGATTTATGCATAACATGATATAACATCTGACAGTGGAGAATATCCTCATGCAATTGTAAACAAAGGCCTGGCGCTTAGATTATTTGTGTTAACTGCTATTGTTTTAGTAGTCACATGAAAAAGCTTCTGTTTATGCTGCATATATGGACACAGCTAAAACAACAATTAACCGGGCCCGGCATTATCTGGTTGCCTAATCAGAGAAAAGCGAATCACATCTGGCTGCTGAATCAGAGATAATCAGTGAATTGGTGAAATCAGTTGTTTTGATTCCCATGGACCCCCCACCCCTCTCTGTAAATACCTCAGAAAGCTGCCGTTATGCCAAAGCCGGCAATCGTGGATGTAAACTTCTGGTTTCAGATAATTGAGACCTCCTAGAACAGGGGTGTCAAACTCTATTTCATTGCAGGCCACATCAGCATTATGGTTGCCCTCAATGGGCCAGTTGTGTCTGAAAGAGTATCTATCTACTCAGATACAGTCTAAGCTCCATGGCAGGGCCCTCCTATTCCTTCTGTATTGAACTGTATTGCAATTGTACTGTCCCTGTTTATATTGTAAAGCACTGCGCAGACTGTTGGCACTATATAAATCCTGTAAGCGCTATGTATAAGTGAAGAGTTTAGGGGTGTGCTGTGTACAGAGTGCAGGGTTGAGGAGTGTGGTTCCTACAAAGTACTATGCAAGGTGCAAGGTTCAGCTCTCTTTCATAGGCTGTCCATATCTCATTTCCACCTCTCCTCCTCGGCTCTGATCTCTGCACTGCTCTCCCCTATGCCCTGCCTCTGCACATATCTCCCTCCACAGCCCCCCCAAGAGCTTCCTTGTATCTCACCTACCTGGCCTGGTGCTAGTACTTCCTAGCAGTGTAGGCAGCTTCACCTCTCTATCTCACTTGCAGGGAGATCATTGGTCTGCATCTGTCCCCGGCGTGCCCAACCATGAGTGAGTACAGGGTAGGCAGGGATCTTAGAGAGCCATGAGGCGCCAAAAGGGAACTTATCCTGGTGAATACAGTAGGTTTCTGCATTTACAATTGACAGTTGTGAGTGAGGAGCAGAAGGCGAGAGCTGGCGGTGGCAGAACGAAGTTCTACCACATTCCAGCTGAAGAAAAGTCCTGGATGTGAGGGTCATATGAATTAGCCTGGTGGTTCAGATTCACCCCATGGGCCTTGTGTTTGACCCACATGTCCTAGAACATCAAATTATACAACTGCTGCTACCAAGCACATACATAAGGTTTAGTTGATAAAAGTTGTGCATCGCAACCAATTTTACTGATAGCTATCAAGGTAACAGCTATACTTTCCAATATAAAAACAAATTGAAACACTGAATGTACAGTTAGGTAAGATGGAAAGCATGAGGTCATCAAGGTCAACGTCTTCAAAACTCAAGGAGTTTTAGCCTAGGTAAAAAGGGTAAATATAACCCTTGATTATTATTGCTGATTTTACCCGCAGACCATTCAATAGCTGTTAGATGATTTTCTAGGGACATAATTTTAAAAACTGAAGAAAGCATGCTGGATGAAATCCGCCTGATTTCTCATTATGCACATAAATTCTGCATTTGTTGGGAATCTTTCCTTTCTAAGTATGTCCCTTTCTACAGTATGTCCTTATTTCTATGCTGTTGTTTAGTAATTATAACAATGGGAATTGATAATATGGAACCAATTTTACAATTTTACTTCTGAATGCCATTTCTGAGTTTTAAGCCTATAACAGAAAGCTTCATGAAATCCAGAGATATTGACATTTCTTTGTACCCAGACACTAGATGTAATTGTTCTAAATAGCTGTGTTCAAGTCAAACTTTGTGACTTGGCCGAAGATGCTTCTCTGTCTAAAAAGTGACCTGTTGCATGTCAAAGTGCTCTTTTCTGAGTGACAGTTTTTTACAAGAGCAAATACACAGTGTAGTTGTTGGCTTGTGTTTTTACATTTGTCTCCTTCCTCGGTGTGCTACTGAGGGGAGAAGGTTTGCTGAAATGAGAAAATGCAACAACATTAAAATTTCCAGGGCTGAACTTGCAATGAAGTATGCAGCAAAGCCAGCTTTTTGTGAATATAGAGGTGTTTGGTTAATACATTTTAAGGGCCTTGGGTGTCAACGAATGATTGTCAGGGAATCAAAAACAAACAGAACAAACCCAGACTAACAACTGTGTATGCTACAGTACCAGTTATGGTACCCTGTTTCCCCGAAAATAAGACCTAGCGTGATTGTCGGTGAAGTCTGCAATATAAGCCCTACTTCCCAAATAAGCCCTAGTTAAAGTCCTTGTAGGTCTTCTTTTCAGGGTAGGGCTTTTTTTTGGGGAAACAGGGTAGGGCTTATTTGGGGGGTAGGGCTTATATTGCAGCCATCACGACAATCACGCTAGGTCTTATTTTCGGGGAAACAGGGTATCACAATGTCATGGCTGACCCTAGTCTGGTTGCTTTTAACGTGATTATTTTAGGGAGAAAAAACTGAATAATCAAAGCTATCCTGATGATAAAAGATTCCAGAAGGTAATCATTCATAGCTAGTTTAACCCAGTTTTACAAAATATAATGCAGGTGCCTCAAAATAGGTTGCTGCGGTGTAAACATTGCATTTTGAGCAAAATTACCAGAAAGGTGCTGGTGCATAATGACAAATGGGCCTATGGGTCTCCTTCAGCAGGGAACTATTGAGGGTAACTAGGGTATCAGTTTGCTCCCCTTGTAACCCATATAGTATATATATACATTCTATGTGTGAGGTAAATGCCCAGGTGCCCACCCACAAAGAAATCCGTACAAGTCCAAAACAGGCATAGAGGCACTCACAGGTCTTGTGGAGATAATGAAAAACAACAGCATTTTATTTTCCACATTTCGATGGAGTTCAATCTTGAGGCTGGGTTCACACTAAAAACAAATGCGGCTGACAGCAGGGGTCTGGTGCGTCCCTGTTCTCTCTTTCAGGGACAAATCAGGTCCAAATTTTTGCCTTAATTCGGACCTGAATCGGAGCCAAAGATGCACAGGATTCCTGTGTAATTCGCTCTGCAGCCGCTCCAGTAATGTGTGAACCGGCACCATTGAGAGTGAGTCACAATCTCCTGTCATGAGAATAGGATGGGAAACCCACATCCAGTTCGCAACTAGTGTGAACCCGGTCTGACATCAAAATGTCAAAAATAAAACACTTGTTTTATGTATCTTTGCTGCAAGACCGTAAGTGACTCTATACCTGTTTTGGATCTATATTGTATATTCAGTACTGTGCAAACGTTTTAGGAAGGTGTGAAGAAATGCTTTTAAAAAGTAAGTAAAAATGCTTTCAAAAATATATATTTTATTTGTTTATTTTTATCAATTTACAAAATCGAGTGAACCAAAAAAAAAATCTAAATCAAATAAATATTTGGTGTGACTATCCTTTGGCTTCAAACCAGCATCAGTTCTTACACAGTAAGGGCACTTGCACACTTTGTACACTTGCACAAAGTCAGGGAGTTTGTAGGATTGGAGTTAGGTGTATGATTAACCAGCTATACCAAGCAGGTGGTAATGATCATCAATTTCATATGTAGGTTGAAACACCGTTATTACCTGAAACAGAAACAACTGTGTAGGGGGCTTTAAACTGGGTGATGAACAGCCATACTCTGCTCCTAAGGTGAGGTTGTGGAAGACAGTTTCATGTCACAGGTCATACACCATGGCAAGACTGAGCACAGCAACAAGACACACGGTGGTTATACTGCATCAGCAAGGTCTCTCCCAGGCAAAGATTTCAAACCAGACTGGGGTTTCAAGATATGCTGTTCAAACTTATTTGTAGAAGCACAAACAAACAGGAAATGTTGAAGACCATAGACGCAGTGGTCGGTCAAGGAAACTTAAAGTGATTGTAAGGGCTTGTTTTTTTTTTTTTTAAATAACAAACCTATCATACTTACCTCCACTGTGCAGCTCGTTTTTTCACAAAGTGGCCCCGAACCTCATCTTCTGGGGTCCCCCAGCGGCTCTTGTGGATCCTCCCTGCATCAGATAACCCCCTAGGAGAAGCGCTCTCCCGGGGGGGTTACCTTGCGGGCGCGCTCCCGAGTCCAGCATTTGCGGCTATAGACATGAATGCCGACTTGGCCCCACCCCCCGGCACCTGCATCATTAAATTTGATTGACAGCAGCGGGAGCCAATGGCTGAGATGCTATTAATGGAGCAGGTGAAAGACACATAATGCTTAGTTCCTTTAGCATCGGAAGATGTCCAGCAGTGCCATCAGCACAGAACTGGCATAAACCAGTGGGACACAGGTACACCCATCTACTGTCTAGAGAAGTCTGGCCAGAAGTGGTCTTCATGGAAGAATTGCAACCAAAAAGCCATACCTCCAATGTTGAAACAAGGTTAAGCGACTCAACTATGCATGAAAACATCTGGGGAGCAGAAAAATGGCAGCTGGTGGTCTGGACTGATGATTTAAAATGTGAAATATTTGGCTGCAGCAGGGGGCAGTTTTTTCGCTGAAGTGCTGGAGAGCGGTACAATAATGAGTGTCTGCAGGCAACAGTAAAGCATGGTGGGGGGCTGTATTTCTGCATATAGAGTTGGAGATTTGGTCAAGATCAATGGTGTCCTCAATGCTGACAAAGGATAGATACTTACCTAGGTATGTGATTGGCCCCAAATATATTCTGCAGCAAGACAATTACCCCAAACATACATCCAATGTCATTAGGCTCTTCCAGCCCCCGCAATAGCCGATAGAAGGCTACAGTGCGGCTCTCCAGTTCGAGGAGGACGTCCCTAGATGTCCCCCAATGTGCGGCTCCTGCGTGCCCCCGAGGCGTGCATTGGACATGCTCTGTGATTGCTGTGTGCTTACACACATTGATCACAGATCGGGGTAAAGGGTCAATCACAGCAGCCATTTACCATGTGATCGGCTGTGTCTGGTTTGCCGATTATCAGCTCTTATCGGCTCTCCTTTCCTCACACAGAGGCAGCGTGTGATGAAAGGGGAGCCAATCTATCAGAGCACGTTGAGTACAGCATTTAAACTAAAAATCAGGGCACTGATCATCAGTGCCATGATGATCAGTGCAGCCCTGTCAGTGCCCATCATTGCAGCTTACCAGTGCCCATCATTACAGCTTATCAGTGCCACCTGTTATTGCCCTTTAGTGCCATCTCATCAGTGAAGCCTCATCAGTGCCTCCTCCTAAGTGCCCATCAGTGTTGCCTCATCAGTGCAGCCTCATCAGCGCACATCAGTGAAAAAGAAAAATTAATTATTTGCAAAATTTTATAACAGAAACTAAGAACAACTTTTTTTTTTTAAATGTCAGTCTATATTTTGTTAATTTAGCAAAACAAAAAAAAAATTCCAGTGGCGATTAAATACCACCAAAAGAAAGCTCTATCTGTCTCAAAAAAATTATAAAAATTGAATTTGGGTACAGTGCTGCATGACTGAGTAATTGTCATTTAAACAGTCACAGCGTTCAATGCTAAAAATTGGCCTGGGCAGAAAGGGGGTGAACGTGCCCAGTATTGAAGTGGTTAAGAATTATCTTCAGTATAAAGAAGAACAATGAGCCCCACAGAATCCTGACCTTAACATCATCAAGTCTGTCTGGGATTACATGAAGAGACAGAAGGATTTGAGGCAGACTACATGGACAGAAGATCTGTGGTAAGTTCTCCAAGATGTTTGGAACCTACCTGCCAAGTTCCTTCAAAAACTGTGTGCAAGGTTACCTAGAAGAATTGATGCTGTTTTGAAGGCAAAGTGTGGTCACACCAAATATTGATTTGATTTGGATTTCTCTTCTGTTTATTTACTTTCCATTTTTTTAAAGGATAAAAATAAACCATTAACATTTCTATTTCTAAAAGCATTCTTAATTAACAGCATTTTTTTACACCTGCCCAAATTTTTTACACAGTACTATACACATATGCTGTGATGATGTTGGGTATCTTAGCTCGTTCGTAGCGCCAAACAGTGAGTCCGCTCCACAAAGTTCATTTTAGGGCTTTTCCTGCCCACTTATATTGAAAAGAACGTAAAGATTCACAATAGAATAGTTTCTCTTGCAGAGGTTCTCACCATCAATGTGTCAAAACAAACAGTACTCCACCTTGTGGCTCTTCTCTGTAGTATCTCTGCTTAGGCCTCCTGCCTTGGTCCTCCAGACCATCAAACACACAGTCCCAGTGCTTGTGTACTGAACCTTCCTCGGCTTTGACTGTTTCTCCTGCAGCTCCCTAATGCTACACCCTTACAGGCTCAGCCTTTCACTGTCCCCGCATAGACAGTACGAAGCAACCTGCTCCTAACAGCTCCCTTGCAAAAACGGACCCCCTTGGGAGGGTGGGGCCGCTAACCTCCTCTCCCAGTTCTAATATTTATATATATATATATATATATATATATATATATATATATATATATATATATATATATATATATATATATATATATATATAGAAGAAAAGTCCAAGAGGTTGCTGCACTTAAAAACTTCTTTGCTTTATTTCACAATATCTTCAGGAGAGATTTACAAAGCAAGCATAATCATTCCAAGCAATATCAAAGGCAACAATTGCCTGCACAGTTTCAGATATGTTTATATATATATATATATATAAAGTGGGGACGGAAAGTATTCAGGCCCCCTTAAATTTTTCACACTTTTTTATATTGCAGCCATTTGCTAAAATCATTTAAGTTCATTTTTTTTCCTCACTAATGTACACACAGCACCCCATATTGATGGGAAATCACAGAATTGTTGACATTTTTACAGATTTAATAAAAAAGAAAAACTGAAATATCACACAGTAAAGAACCCTCTACGTAGTTTAAGGTTAAACCTCTTTTCTTCTAATTGTAATGAGTGGCCACGAGTCTTAAACTCCCTTCTGCGAAAAAGTTTTATCCCTATTGTGGGGTCACCAGTACGGTATTTGTAAATTGAAATCATATCCCCTCTCAAGCGTCTCTTCTCCAGAGAGAATAAGTTCAGTGCTCGCAACCTTTCCTCATAACTAATATCCTCCAGACCCTTTATTAGCTTTGTTGCCCTTCTTTGTATTCGCTCCATTTCCAGTACATCCTTCCTGAGGACTGGTGCCCAGAACTGGACAGCATACTCCAGGTGCGGACGGACCAGAGTCTTGTAGAGTGGGAGAATTATCGTTTTATCTCTGGAGTTGATCCCCTTTTTAATGCCAATATTCTGTTTGCTTTGTTAGCAGCAGCTTGGCATTGCATGCCATTGCTGAGCCTATCATCTACTAGGACCCCCAGGTCCTTTTCCATCCTAGATTCCCCCAGAGGTTCTCCCCCCAGTGTATAGATTGCATTCATATTTTTGCCACCCAAATGCATTATTTTACATTTTTCTACATTGAACCTCATTTGCCATGTAGTCGTCCACCCCATTAATTTGTTCAGGTCTTTTTGCAAGGTTTCCACATCCTGCGGAGAAGTTATTGCCCTGCTTAGCTTAGTATCGTCTGCAAATACAGAGATTGACCTGTTTATCCCATCCTCCAGGTCGTTTATAAACAAATTAAATAGGATTGGTCCCAGCACAGAAGACCCGGCTGTCATGGTGCACGTTGGCACCAATGACAAAGTCAGAGGCAGATGGAGTGTCCTAAAGAACGATTTTAGTGACTTAGGAGCTAAATTGAGGAAAAGGACCTCCAAGGTAGTATTCTCAGGAAAACTACCGGTACATCGAGCCACACCAGAAAGGCAGAGGGAGATTAGGGAAGTAAACAAGTGGCTGAAGAGCTGGTGTAGTAAGGAGAGGTTTGGGTTCCTGGAGGACTGGGCCGACTTCTCAGTCGGTAACCGGTACTATAGAAGGGACGGACTGCACCTAAATGAGGAGGGTGCAGATCTGCTGGGAATGAAGATGGCCAAAAAGTTAGAGGGGTTTTTAAACTAGGCGATGGGTGGGAGGGTCCAGAGACAGAGATAGCCAGCACAAAAGATATTTCAGAGGGTAGTATTGGGGGCATTAGTGGTAGGTTAACCAAAGCACAAAAACACAAGGTGAGTATAGTAGCAAGTCCTAGTTGCAATCTCGAAACACCCAATACGAGGACAATATGCGACCGGTCTAAACTATGTGGCATGTTCACCAATGCCAGGAGCATGGCGGACAAGATGGGTGAACTAGAGATACTGTTGTACAAGGAGGATTTGGATTTTGTGGGAATTTCAGAGACCTGGTTCAACAGCTCTCATGATTGACTGGCAAACATTCAAGGGTATACCCTATACCGCAAGGATAGAGAGGGTAAAAAAGGGGGAGGGGTATGCCTATATATCAAGAATAATGTACAAGCGAATGTGAGAGATGACATCACTGAGGGATATTGTCTTGTTGGAAGGTAAAACTTCGGCCCAGTCTGAGGTCCTGAGCACTCTGGAGAAGGTTTTCGTCCAGGATATCCCTGTACTTGGCCGCATTCATCTTTCCCTCGATTGCAACCAGTCATCCTGTCCCTGCAGCTGAAAAACACTCCCACAGCATGATGCTGCCACCACCATGCTTCACTGTTGGGACTGTATTGGACAGGTAATGATCAGTGCCTGTTTTTCTCCACACATACCGCTTAGAATTAAAGCGGGGGTCCACCTATCTATCCTTTTTTTTTTTTTTGAGTTCATTCACAAACTTTTCTTCTCAGCATTACATACTCACATATTGTGTGTAATATGTCCGCCTGTGTCAGATTTCGTCAGAAAGAATAACTTATATTATTCACTGCAGGCGGTTTCCATCTTCATTGTGGGCATTTGAAGCCCACAAGCATTTATTTCCTGGATGTGGTGAATGCTGTGCTCCCAGCATTCACTGCTCGTTCCCGCACATGCTCAGTGGCATCCTGGGAAGCCTGAGACTAGCTCCCAGGAGTCTGGGAGAGGCTAGAAACACGCCTACTCCCATGGGAGGAGAACCAGGAAGTGCAAAGAAGAATAGAAAAATAAAAGGTAATTACGGCGATTTAAATTTTTTTAAACGGCATGTCAGCATCTAGGCAAGGAAGAGAATACATACAGATATTGTTCAAAATTTGGGTGGAACTCCGCTTTAAGGCCAATAAGTTCTATCTTGGTCTCATCAGACCAGAGAATCTTATTTCTCACCATCTTGGAGTCCTTCAGGTGTTTTTTTAGCAAACTCCATGCGCGTTTTAATGTGTCTTGCACTGAGAGGCTTCCGTCGGGCCACTCTGCCATAAAGCCCCGACTGGTGGAGGGCTACAGTGATGGTTGACTTTCTACAACTTTCTCCCATCTCCCGAATGCATCTCTGGAGCTCAGCCACAGTGATCTTTGGGTTCTTCTTTACCTCTCTCACCAAGGCTCTTCTCCCCTGATAGCTCAGTTTGGCCAGACGGCCAGCTCTGTTCTGGTCATCCCAAACATCTTCCATTTAAGGATTATGGAGGCCACTGTGCTCGTAGGAACCTTAAGTGCAGTAGAAATGTATTTGTAACCTTGGCCAGATCTGTGCCTTGCCACAATTCTGTCTCTGAGCTCTTCATGCAGTTCCTTTGACCTCAATGATTCTCATTTGCTCTGACATGCACTGTGAGCTATAAGGTCTTATATAGACAGGTGTGTGGCTTTCCTAATTAAGTCCAATCAATATAATCAAACACAGCTGGACTCAAATGAAGGTGTAGAACCATCTCAAGGATGATCAGAAGAAATGGACAGCGCCTGAGTTAAATATATGAGTGTCACAGCAAAGGGTCTGAATACTTAGGACCATGTGATATTTCAGTTTTTCTTTTTTAATAAATCTGCAAAAATGTCAACAATTCTGTGTTTTTCTGTCAATATGGGGTGCTGTGTGTACATTAATGAGGAAAAAAAAAAGAACTTAATTGATTTTAGCAAATGGCTGCAATATAACAAAGAGTTAAACATTTAAGGGGGTCTGAATACTTTCAGTCCCCACCATATATATATATATATATATATATATATATATATATACATATATATACAGGTATATATACAGTATATATACAATTTGACACCTTCTATGTATTTATGTATCAAATATCACACACTGTGAATATAAAATGAATAATGGCTTTTCCATATGATATAGTTATCAGGTGAGGCCTCTTGACATTCCTAGTGGACAACTGCTAGGACAATAATTGATCTTTTTCACTTTGGAAGTCTACAGCAAAATGTCAAAAAGTTTCGAGCATGGTGTGAAGAGAGTGGCTTTGGCATGACAATTAATTTAAACATTTCTGAAGTGCAATTAGATATTTTTTCAAGCAATATTTTTTCAGCTAGGTATGAAATCAGGGCATTGATCATCAGTGCCCTGATTACAATTAGTGCCCACCAGTGCCAGCAATCATTGCCCACCACTGCCAGCAATCAGTGCCCACAAGTGCCAACAATCAGTGCCCACAAGTGCCAGCAATCAGTGGCCATTAGTGATGCCAGTCAGTGCTGGCTATCAGTGCTGCCCACCAATGCCCATCACTGCTGCCCGTCAATGCTCATCACTGCTGCCCATCAATGCCACCCATCAATACCCATCAGTGCCGCCCATCAGTGCCACCTATCCATGCTGCCTATTTGTGCCCACCAGTGCTGCCTATCTGTGCCCACCAGTGCCACCTATCTGTGCCCACTAGTGCTGCTTATCTGTGCCCAGTGCCCACCAGGGCCACCCATCAGTGCGGCCTATTATTGCTCATCAGTGTCACCTATCAGTGCCCATAAGTGCGGCATATTCATGCCTCCTCATCAGTGCCACTTAATCAGTGCCCATAAGTGCCACCTCATCAGTGCCCATCAGTGCAGCCTATCAGTGCCCATCAGTGCCACCTCATCAGAGCCCATCAGTGAAGGAGAAAAAATTACTTATTTGCAAAATTTACTGACAAAAACTAAGAAAAACTTTTTTTTGTAAAGTTTCTGGTCTTTTTTTTTTTTTTTAGGAAAAAATAAAAAACCCAGGAGTGATTAAATACCACCAAAAGAAAGCTCTATTTGTGCGCAATTGTCATTCAAAGTGTGACAGCACTGAAAGCTGAAAAATGGCCTGGGCAGGAAGGGGGTGTAAGTGCCCTGTATTGAGGTGGTTAATGATTTCCTGATTTGCTTCATTTATATGATTTTCTTTACACATCTTCAATTTACAGATTCTCTACAGTGCTGATGAAATGATATAGTCTTGTTTTGTAGCTCTGCTAGCTCCTTGCTGAGAGGCGGAACACCCGCACATTTATAGAGAGCTTCTATCAGTGTGTTACCATCGTTCCCAGTTCTTGTTTAATCTCCCCAGCTGTGAATTATATCTGTGTTATGAGCTGCTGTTTGTAAAATAATACTTACCCTTCTGCCTGGAGGAACTTCATCAACAGCTAAATTAATAGAAAAGCTTGAAGCCTGGGCCCACCCGCAGCGCAAGTCTGTAGGGTGGTCAGTTCTTAATTTATATGTAGCAGTAGATGGTAATATATGTTGCTTTGTTCTATGGTTGTGGTATTTATTGCACATAATAAATGCTTAATAAGGACACTCTACTTTCCACCATTAGAGTAATATAATTTCACAGAGAGATTAGCTTGATTGTAAAAGCATCTGGCATAATAATAAAAAAATAAACACTAGGTAAAACATTGCTATCTGGAAAATCAAAGTTACTGAAATTGAAAATAAAACATGACTTGGAGTTGTAGTTTATATATAAAAAATGCCTACTGTGTTATGAACAATAGCATGGTTTCTATTTTGGACATACAGTGGGGACGGAAAGTATTCAGACCCCCTTAAATTTTTCACTCTTTGTTATATTACAGCAACTTGCTAAAATCATTTTTTTCTCATTAATGTACACACAGCACCCCATATTGACAGAAAAACACAGAATTGTTGACATTTTTGCAGATTTATTAAAAAAGAAAAACTGAAATATCACATGGTCCTAAGTATTCAGACCCTTTGCTGTGACACTCATATATTTAACTCAGGTGCTGTCCATTTCTTCTGATCATCCTTGAGATGGTTCTACACCTTCATTTGAGTCCAGCTGTGTTTGATTATATTGATTGGACTTGATTAGGAAAGCCACACACCTGTCTATATAAGACCTTACAGCTCACAGTGCATGTCAGAGCAAATGAGAATCATGAGGTCAAAGGAACTGCCTGAAGAGCTCAGAGACAGAATTGTGGCAAGGCACAGATCTGGCCAAGGTTACAAAAAAATTTCTGCTGCACTTAAGGTCCCTAAGAGCACAGCGGCCTCCATAATGGAAGACTTTTGGGACGACCAGAACCCTTCCTAGAGCTGGCCATCCGGCCAAACTGAGCTATCTGTGGAGAAGAGCCTTGGTGAGAGAGGTAAAGAAGAACCCAAAGATCACTGTGGCTGAGCTCCAGAGATGCATTCAGGAAATGCGAGAAAGTTGTAGAAAGTCAACCATCACTGCAGCCCTCCACCAGTTGGGGCTTTATGGCAGAGTGGCCCGACGGAAGACTCTCCTCAGTGCAAGACACATGAAAGTCCGCATGGAGTTTGCTAAAAAAACACCTGAAGGACTCCAAGATGGTGAGAAATAAGATTCTCTGGTCTTAATTCTAAGCTGTATGTGTGGAGAAAACCAGCCACTGCTCATCACCTGTCCAATACAGTCCCGACAGTGAAGCATGGTGGTGGCAGCATCATGCTGTGGGGGTGTTTTTCAGCTGCAGGGACAGGACGACTGGTTGCAATCGAGGGAAAGATGAATGTGGCCAAGTACAGGGATATCCTGGACGGAAACCTTCTCCAGAGTGCTCAGGACCTCAGACTGGGCCAAAGGTTTACCTTCCAACAAGACAATGACCCTAAGCACAAAGCTAAAATAAGGAAGAGTGGCTTCACAACAACTCCATGACTATTTTTGAATGGCCCAGCCAGAGCCCTGACTTAAACCCAATTGAGCATCTCTGGAGAGACCTAAAAATGGCTGTCCACCAACGTTTACCATCCAACCTGACAGAACTGGAGAGGATTTGCAAGGAGGAATGGCAGAGTATCCCCAAATCCAGGTGTGAAAAACTCATTGCATCTTTCCCAAACAGACTCATGGCTGTATTAGATCAAAAGGGTGCTTCTACTAAATACTGAGCAAAGGGTCTGAATACTTAAGACCATGTGATATTTCAGTTTTTCTTTTTTAATAAATCTGCAAAAATGTCAACAATTCTGTGTTTTTCTGTCAATATGGGGTGCTGTGTGTACATTAATGAGGAAAAAAAATGAACTTAAATGATTTCAGCTAATGGCTGCAATATAACAAAGAGTGAAAATTTTAAGGGGGTCTGAATACTTTCTGTCCCCACTGTATGTCTTAGGCAGCATATCCAACTTTTGAAGTTTGCACTGTGAACCTAAAGTATATGTAAACCCAGCTGCTAAAATTTCATATAAGCGTTAACTTGTTAAGGTCCTAGCAGAGACAGCTCAACAGAGTTGCAAACCTCAACCCCCTCCATATTGTAGATCAGTGATTATGCTAAAGTAGCCACCAGGGCAGTCAATGGGCCAGGGGTGCAAACTCTCTGGGGGAGAGTGGGCCAGGGTCCCACTAAAAGACAGCAGGTAAAGGAGCGCCAAATGACATCATTCTCTAGATGTCGAAGGGCCAAGGGAAGAGCCTGCGGCCTGTCGCTTCTGACCCCAAGATCGCCTCTTGCCACGGGCAGGAAGCCATGGTTGAGGCAGCTGTGGAATCGTGATATCCAGAGCGCAACGCCAGTTTGGAAAGTCAACAGGCTCTAAGCCCAGGGTTAGCAGGAAATGAGGAAGATCATTCTTGGTGCGCAGTGGGATCCTCCGGTCGTTTTTTTAACACCTACAGGCTGAACGAAAAGCCCCAATGGTAGGTGAGGCCTGCAGTCTGGATCGCAACCACCAAGGGACAGAGGGCCCTGCGCTAAACGAGGGTGCACCTGGAGAGATCCTGGTAAAAGGACAGATGAGCCCAATCAAAGTCAAAGAACGGCTGATTACGCATTTTTTTGCATGATTCGCTCTTTGAGTGTATACTTGTGAAGCTTGCAGATAATATCTCTAGGATTTTCAGGGTCATCAGATGGAGGTCTAAGCGCCCTGTGGGCCCTATCTATTTGGATTGGGGCCGATGCTTGGAGGTCCAGAATTTCACGGAACACCCCGCAAAGGCATGGGAATTATATCCTTTGGTGCCTATGGCCTCAGGTAGGCTGCAAATGCAAATGTCCGTTCGCCTGCTTGCGATTTTCAAAGTCATCCAACTGGCAGAGGAGGGCCTCAATATTCTGATTCTGAACTGAGCACTGATCTTTAATCATGGAGATAGCAGGCAAAGCATCATCAAATTTTTGCTCCGGAGTCTCAAGCTTGTGACCCATCTCTGTAGTATCCGTTTTTAGTTGCTCAATGTCCTGTTTAAAGGCCCGCTCAATCCTACTAGTGAAGTGCTCCAAAACCTCTTTAGTAGGAAGAGACCATAAGTGTTGTCTGATATTCATGTCCCCAAACAGTTCAGCAATCTCAGAGCCCTGATTTTGTGATGTGGTGGAGTGGGGGGGGGGGGGGGGAGATAGTGGCTTACCACCCTAGGAAAGGGAATGGGAGACAGTGCAGGCTGAGCCTCGTGGTGCTGCGGTGCTGCTCGTTCCGATGCCATCTTGGATTTCCCACTCTGCTGGCGATGACTGTCCAGGAAAAAGGATTCCAGTGAGCCCCGGCGAGTCTGGAGTGACCGTTGCAGCTGCGAGGATGCCTGCCGATGCTGTGGCATAGCCTGTGGCAAAATCTGGGGAGAATCACCCCTGTAGCTGCTAATTTAGCTGTGGACCAGACGGAGCTCAAGAGCAGCACGTGCTCACTCCTCCATAGTGAGACCACGCCCCTTTTACTTTTTTTTTAACCACTGCAATACTGGGAACTTTTACCCCCTTCCTGCCCAAGCCAATTGTCAGTTTTCACCGCTGTCGCACTTTGAATGACAATTGCGCGGTCATGCAACACTGTACCCAAACTAAATTTTTATCATTTTGTTAACACAACTAGAGCTTTCTTTGGTGGTATTTAATCACCACTGGGTTTTTTGTTTTTCGCTAAATAAACAAAGAAAAGTAAAATAAAAAAAACTTTTTTTTCTTAGCTTCTGTTATAAAATTTTACAAATAAATAATTGTTCTTTATAACATTTGTCCAAAATGTATTCTGCTACATTTCTTTGGTGAAGATAACCCAAATCATTGCATATTATTTAGTCTGTAGGAAAGTTATATAAGTCCACAAACTATGGTATATATCTGAGAACTGATCCATCCTGAAGTACTGACATTCTCATTTCTTGAGGCCCTAAAATGCTAGGACAGTAGAAATACCCCCAAATGACCCCTTTCTGAAAAGTAGGTTGAAATTTTTTGTCATAATTTTTTGGAAAATAAAAAAAAAATAAAAATGCATTTTCACAATTTAATTTTTTTCCATACTTTCACCAGTGCAGTACAGCATCATCATATAACTGCTGTGTCAGTGATCAGGGGCAGTGATCAGGTGACAGTACGAAAAAAAGAAAAAAAATTTATAATTTTTTTTTAATTTAAAAAAAAAATAGTACGTCTTTTTTCTTTTTTTTATGATTCCTTTTTAAAACATTATGACCTGAGAAATATAACGTTACCATAGTAACATTGTACTGCTCTAGGGAAGTGATCAGGATTTTTTATTTTACATATTTACAATATAATGTTTGCTTATAGCGGTGAATTACATTGCTATAGGTAAGAATTTTACTGAATCAGTCGGAATCATTCAGCCTGCTTTGTTGTGATTAGCTATGATTGGTCAATGCTAATCACATGGTACAGATGGGCTGTGATTGGCTATGTCTGTACCATGTGATCAAATTGACCAATCACAGCTAGCATCATATTTTACACAATGGATGGCATGAAAGGAAGCCATCCATTGTATACAACTGTCATGTGACCTGCTGTGATTCACGGCGGTCACATGGTACCAGAAGCGAGCCGGTACTCTAATCATTTATCGGCTTTGTGACGTGGATATGGCCGGTGGCAAATCACGATAGTGTAAGGCCCCACGGCCCCACGATCGGGGCTTCCTGACAGGACGTCGTATGACGCCCAGTCGAGATGGGAAAGCCACCGCCCGGCCATCATTTGTCTATATGTCGGGCTCTTCATTCTGGATGAATGCACACGGAAGATTGTTGGGTTTTTATCTACAATCAAATATTTGGCACTCCATTCATGTGGACCATTTGTTTTGAATTTTCTCACATTGAGGACTGCTATCCACTTCAGTTCCTGAATATTTTACCCCCTTCATGACCAGGCTATTTTCTGCTATTCGGCACTGTGCTACTTTAAATGGCAATAGCAATAGGTAGTGATAGCTCCTCTTTACTGAGACCTCTGGGGTCTATTAGACCCCAGATCTTTCCTCTCCCCTCAAAAGCTTCAGATCATACCAAGATTGGTATGATCCAATGCCTTTTTCAAACCAGTAATGGTTTGTTTACAACTGGCGAATCCAGAAGTGATAAAATACTCAGAGCTTCCGGTTTCTTAGACCATAGAGTTGATTGGGGCAGTTCTGGTGGGACAAGAGAGCATAGGAAGGTGATGGGAGGGGGAGGACCGCAACTTGTAAAGGCAATCCAGTGGCTATTTATCCTCTGTGATTGCTTTTACATGAAAGGGCTCCGCCAGCCAAAAAAAAAAAAAACAATACTGGGATGATGCCTGCGACTGAAAGTCAGCAAGTGGGTAAATAAGCCCAAAAAAATGTGATTTTTAAAAAATATTTTTTTTTTATTTCTGTTAATTGCTGAAAAATATGGCATGCAGGTATGAAATTCAATCCCTTTTATTTTTATTGTATTTTCTAATCCCTTGGCACAATCTGTCAACTTTCATTGCCAAATGATCTATATTGTGTTGCCGTGATTTTCCAAGCCTATAATTATTTTTGGTAGGAAGCTTTTTTTGTTTTATATAATTGCTATTTATGTTTTTTCTTTCTCTAAAATAGATTGTTCAATGTGAATATTATAAACCCTGTATAAAGGCATTTCAGAAGTGTCTGTAGTTAAGCACACTGGAGCTTCAACCAGCTGTCACTGAAGTGTCTCCCTCGGCTTCAATGGTGCACCTGTTTTAAAATAATGTTTTACGGTTTTTACGGTAAAATTTATTTTTGAAGCTCGGTGCCAAACACGGTTACATTGTTACTGTAACAAATTGTTGTGGTAACAAATAGGGATGAAAAAATCTGCAAGGGATTGGTTTGGGGTGGTGTGTGGGTGTGGGGGGGGGGGGGGTCAAATCTTGCTTGAAATCAGTGAAACTAAAACTTCCTCAAAATATCTTTGAAGTTTATGGAGGGCAAACCTTGACACTAAATTCTGTCCAATTTCAAAGCTAATATGCAAATCATTTTCAAAGAGAGCATGAGGAGCTGGGCACTGCCATATGGAAATATAACAAAGCAGAAAAACTTTTTATATATCATACAGTGCGGCAGAGGGCCCTTTTAATGTGACCTTGGGGTTGACATGGAAACAACATCAATTTTTTAACCACTTGCTTACTGGCCACTTAAACCCCCTTCCTGCCCACGCCAATTTTCAGCTTTCAGCGCTATAACTCTTTGAATGACGATTACGCAGTCATGCCACACTGTACCCAGATGACATTTTTATAATTTTTTTTTTTCACACAAATAGAGCTTTCTTTTGGTGGTATTTAATCACTACTGTGTTTTTTATTTTTTGCTAAAAAAACTAAAAAAGACTAAACATTTTGAAAAAAACAAACAAAAAAAAAATCATAATTTCTTATACAATTTTGCAACAGGTAATTTTTCTCCTTCATTGATGTGCGCTGATGAGGCTGCACCAATGGGCACTGATAGGCTGCACTCATGGGCAATGATAGGCACTGATAAGGCAGCACTGATGGGCACTGATAGGTGGCACTGATAGGCACTGATGGGTGGCACTGTTGGGTGGCACTGAAGGGAACTAATAGGTGGCACTAATAGGCAGTACTGATAGGTTGCACTGATAGGCACTGGTAGGCAGCACTGATAGGTGGCATTGATGATGAGGCACTGATGGGCACTGATTGGCAGATCTGGTGGGCACTGCTAGATGGCACTGGTAGGTGGCACTGGTGGGTACTGATAGGCAGCACTGATGGGTGGCACTGGTGGGCACAGATAGGTGGCACTGGTGGGTACTGCTTAGCAGCAGTGGGTATCCGTGTGCAGGACTGATGTCCCTCTAACAGAAGCTAGTAATTGTTTCTCTTTTTTTCTCCTCACGCTATCAGCGAGAGGAAAAAAAACGATTACAGGCTCCTGTTTACCTCTCTTGGCTGACAGCTAATCACGTGGTAAGGGGCCGAGATCAGCCCCTTACTCCGTTCTGTGATCAGCCGAGTCTCATGGACAGGCAGCGCAGACATGTCATTTAACCTCCTCACACCCGCGCTATACCAGAAAGATGGCTACAGCATGGGCTTAAATTGCTGGGAAGGCGTCCATGTACGTCCTCCCGGCAATTTAGGCCCACGCTGTAGGCATCTTTCAGCTATAGCCCGCCCCCCTCTGACGCCCCTGGAAAGCCATGGGGAATTCCCCGTGCGCCAGAGGGGGCAGGGTCACCCGGGAACGTCACCATGTGGCCCCGCCCTCAGTTATATAAGAACTGTCAAAGCTAAGACGCATCATACAGGGGGTGCCTCCCATGGAGGCGGGTCAGTTGCGGCTTTATTTTCTTTTTCTTTTTCGGTCCGCCGGCGGAGCGAGAGAAGAAGATGAATGGACTTCGTGGGAAATTTTTATTTTTTTATTTTTTAAAAAAATGGACTTGTCCCCAAGCTGTGTCTTGTCTTTTTTAACATTTTGACACTTTTTTGTGAAATGGTAGGGGTAAATTTGTACCCCGTTACCATTTCACATGGGGGGGGGGGAGCCAGGACCCCCATGCCATTTTTTTTATTTTGGCACTGCGTTCCCCTTAAAATCCATACCAGACCTGAAGAGTCTGGTATGGATTTTGAGGGTAACCCCTACGCAATTTTTTTTGTAAATTTTAGTTCAGGGTTCCCCTTAATGGGGGGATCCCATGCTGTTTTTTTCAATTACTTTTATCTGTATTGCCGGGACCGACAATTCATTATAGCCGCGAGTACTTTTAAATGACTTTTTTCCTTTAGAGATGTCATTTTGTGCAGGGACTGTTCTAAACATGGGAGAAATGCACTGTCTATAGTATGCACTTTACAGACATACTATAGACACCCCCCAGGTACGAAATTTAAAGGAATATTTCACTTTTATTGTTTCACTTTAAGCATTATTAAAATCACTGCTCCCGACAAAACGGACATTTTTAAAACTTTTTTTTGCATTGATACATGTCTTCTGGGCAGGACCTGGGTCCCCAAACACTTTTTATTGACAATAACTTGCATATAAGCCTTTAAAATTAACACTTTTGATTTTTCATGTTAATGTCTCATAGACTTTAACAGTGTTCCCGGCGGCTTTCGAATTTTCCCCGAACACCACATATTGTTCGGTGTTCTGCAGAACATCCGAGCAACCAAAATTCGGGCCAAACCGTTCGCCCATCCCTACTCATTACCAACCTTTGGCTTGTTCCTCAACTATACTTCAGCTTAATCCCAACCTTCGACCACTTGTTACCGACCTTTGGCTTATTTACTGACTATATGTGTGCTTGACCCCTACCTGCTATATCTGCTACTGGACCCTGGCTTGCTCAACTCCTGATGGGGGTGATCCTGAGGACCGTGACCTGGTACTAACGTGCAGCAAAACCCACCTCCACCATAAGGAGCTCTGGTATATACCAGTTAGTGCTTTGACTCTGCACCCTGGATGAGCCTGTGTCAGCCGCCTGGGTGGCCTCCTTTTCCAGCAGGTCAGTGGGAGCCTCTCTACTGCCATAGCTAGTAGTCTCTGAGACTGACCCCTGACTCTGACAGAGGTCTAAATATTCTAAATGAGGTCTAACTAGAAACTTTGAAAAGAAAGTGTCAAAACAAAATGCACAAAACCACTTCCATATCAAATTCCACAAACTCTGTCCCATTTCATACCCTCAATAATTCTAATGCCGCGTACACACAATTGGAAATGCCGCCAGCAAAAGACCGATATGAGCTTTAGGTCGGAAAATGCGACCGTGTGTATGCTCCATCAGACTTTTGCTGGCGGAATTCCAGCCAGCAAAAGATTGAGAACAGGTTCTCTATTTTTCGTTCGGAAAAAGTTCCTATCCAAAAATGCGATCGCCTGTATGCAATTCGGACACGCAAAAAATCACGCATGCTCAGAATCAAGTACAAGAGGGAAGCGCTCGGTTTGGTAAAACTAGCGTAATGGAGATAGCACATTCGTCACACTGCAAATTATTGGATCTTGTAATGCAGCGCATTCTTTTGTTCTTTATAATGCTAGAAGAATTAATTTGTTTTGCTGCTGATCTTCACACAGAGTAATGACAAATGTATTTCTTTATTATTTCTCGTGATTTCCTGAATAATCTTTTTTGTTTTTAAAGCCAGATCTCCATAATAATGTTTAGAATTATTTTTTAGAGTAATTTTTTTTTTTAATCAAGATCTCCTGTTTTTTGGATTTTTTTAAAATTATTTTCTAGTGATCTCCATAATTTTTATTTTTTTTGTGTGTCAAGTTTCCACAACAACATTATTATCTTGTATTTTTAAAGCTTGAGGAGGTTGGTGTTGGTGTCCCTTGTTAATTTGACATTGTATTTTTGAAATGTACCTGCCTACTCACAAACAAACTGTCCTTTTTGAAGAAAAACACATAGGCAAGTATTTTCATATTAAAAAATCTCCATTTATTCTGGCTCATAACAAAACAAATTGGAAGGCAACGCTGGAGAAACTGCTTGAATTTGTGAAGCCTTTGTACCCCAGGGCACACATCAACCCTTTGTAAATAAAAAGTGGTAGCCTGAGAAGTCCATATAATAGGGAGCACAATCTGGTCTAGGACTCCCAGAGATCAGGAACAGCAGCAGATGACATATATGTCCCCAGGCTGTGGTACTACCACAGCCTGCGTCGTCTGTCAGACCAGACTTTCTTGTCTTTCCTGCAGCCTTCCCTCCATGCTTCCCTGCAGCCTTCCCTGCACCTTCCCTGCAGCATTCCTTGGAGGCTGTGGCTCTGGAGGTGGACTTGAGGCGGGAACAGGAGGAGGAGGAGGAGGATGGTGAGCGCACATAAGTGCATGTTCTCACTAATTTGGCCCCTCAACCCCCCTGAAGGGTCTGAAAAATAAGATTCTCACACATGAAACGTTGGCCTTCCTCCATTTGCTGCAATTTTGCAGCTACATAACAGCCATAGGCCTTTTCAGCGTCAGGGGGTGTTTTCAGGGCCGCATTAGCATCCTTAATGAGGCCCAGTGCTGCCTCCTCCACGTTACTCCCCTTCCTGGCCCTTTTTGTTGAAAGGCGGAGGGGAGGCACCAGGGATTGGGTAAGGCTACTGGGCCTGGACACCTCCTGGCTGACATTTACCCCCGCCTCCTCCTGTCTGCCACATTCCAGAGTCTCGTCCTGGCTGAGGTCTTCCTGTGTATGAAAAAGGGACATAGTTTTAGTTTTTGGTTCATCAATCACACACAATTTTCAGCTCATGACTGTTCCAAATTGAATGTTAATAAATAGAAAAGACTATCATTCCGAGTCCAGCATTTTTCATTCTTGTCACAATCATTTTTAGCCCCTACTGTCTATTGATATGTAAAACACTTTTTGTTCAATCATTCATTTGTTATCAATAATAACATCTAGTTAACAACACTAATTTTCGGACAATAAATATGTTAAAATATACTATACCTGG
Source organism: Aquarana catesbeiana (assembly GCF_042186555.1). Classification (NCBI taxonomy): domain Eukaryota; kingdom Metazoa; phylum Chordata; class Amphibia; order Anura; family Ranidae; genus Aquarana; species Aquarana catesbeiana. The sequence goes on along the minus strand of NC_133335.1, from coordinate 32,451,597 downwards.
CTCCAGCTGGGCACCTCCACTTCTTCCAGGATGGAAGGCCCCGGTTAGTTCTTGGAAGCCTCAGCTTGGGTTGAGGGAAGGGTTGAGGGAAGTGTAGAAAGTGATTCCCTGGCTTCAATCTGGTCTTCCAGAAACCACATCCTGTTGTAGTACCACAGACTGGGTACATACACATCCTCTGCTGCTGCTCCTGATCTCATGGAAGCCTGGACCTTATTAAGCTCCTTATACGTGCTTCTCAAGCTACCAATTTTCTTTTCCACAAACTCGATGTCTGCATCGGGACCTGCATCTTTACAAATTGCACCAGTTTCTCCAGCGATGCCTTCCTAGCTGGTTTATTTCAATATAAGGGGTTTTTAACCTCCCACAAATTTCTCATATCCCTGTATCTGTCAATAAACTGGCCCATGAATTCCGGGTCTTTGAATTGTTTCATATTTGCTGAAAGTCAAAACACAAGACCAAAACACTAATATCAGGCTAAACTCTCCTAATCTTATGCCAATATAGGCCTCAATCTAGAATCAGTATAGGCCACTGATGTCCCAAGTTAAAATGTTACCTTCATTATAACGTTTGGCGCTTCTGGTCCTCCTTCCTCCGCACACAGATCGTACATACGACAAGCGCGTGTTAGCTTTATATACACTGAGCATGCATGAAACTCCGCCCGCGTCGCCCACCCCTGACGTTCTTTCTAGAATATTGCCCGCCTCTTCTCTTTCGTTGCAGTGGGAGAGCACATGGCGGAGACACAGCAGGTGCGTGATAATAGCAGTAACGAGCAGGAAAGGCCAGAACTAGAAACGTCCCGATCCCTGAGGAGAAGATATAAGGCCTCAAATATGTCCTTTGTAAAGATGGTAGAGATAGTGGACATCTTGAAGAGGGCCGACTATGATGGGAAGTATGGACCTTACCTAAACCCAAATGTGAGAAAGGCCAAGATCATGACTAAAGTTGTGAAGCGTTTGCACAGGAATTTTGGGGTACAACGATCCAAGGAGCAATTGAGGAAACGCTGGTCAGACCTGAAACTGAGGGAGCAGGATCAGTACAGAAGAATCAAGAGAGCGCTTCTAAAAAGTAAGCATTTGTTGTGTGTTCCTATTATTATTACTTGCATGCTGCTATATGTGCTTTTCTTTACTGTTGTACAGTTAAAAATGGCTACTTTCATGTTCGTGGGCACAGTAATCGGTTGCAGTACACATAGTTTGTTTGCCAACTAAATACAATGTTTTTGACAGATTCAGGGTTAACTACATTTGGTCATGCTAATTTATATAAAAAGAAGTTTAGGACATTGTTGTCTAGATGTGTTTGTAACTAGAATGAATTGCAAACTTGATTCGGTGTAATGTAAGGAGAGGACACTCAGAAGCTGTTTACACATCTGGACTCAGGAGCACAAGTGTGGGACACCAGAAGATTCTTTTTACGGTGTCCCACACAGGTACTCCAGTGGATAAAAATAAAGCGTGGTGCTGCGCTAATCCAGCAACAAAATTTTACAGATAAAAAAATAGAAATAAAGTGATGGTGCTAATGGTATACACACTAATCCAAGAACATAAAGTAATAAAAATATACCATAAAAGTAAAGTGACAGTCCTAATGATATCACACTACACAATAAATAACAGCTAGTGGCTGTAGCAAAAGGATAAATCAACACACATGTGACCAAAACATGTGAAAAATAATTAAAAGTGTGTAAAAGTGCAACTTGCAAACACAATCAGTGAAATTAGCACCAATGGATAAGCTTAATCTTGAGATGTACCTATTAGATACAAGCAGTGCAGATATCTAAAATTGTTGTAAAATTGTTTTTTGCACAAGTCACTTTGTTTAGTGTTTGCTTGCTGTGTGCATGTCATGCACAGTAAGATATTATTCACATTGTACATTTGCACTTTATCTAAGTTATTTCTTTTAGATATCTGCACTGTTTTTAACAGGTACATCTCAAGATTAAGCTTATCCATTGGTGCTAATTTCACTGATTCTGTTTGCAAGTTGCACTTATCATGCTGCATACTGTACTGTTTGGGAGCCAAAAAAAAGCCTCTGGCACTCTGCCTGAATTTAAGGACACAAATAACATTTGTACACATTTTAGGGGGTGTTTAGGGTAAAGCACTACAATGGAGCTGACAAAATACATTGTTAAGTGACTAGGCTAGGTGTGTATGGGCCCAGGATAGCATGCTGGGGAGGTTAGTGAAGGCAAATATGCATGAAGGACAAAAGAGGAGCATTAAAAGCTTACAGCATGCATGGGCACAAAGGGGACATTCACAGCATATTACAATCATGGTAATTAGGGAATGATGAAAGAAAAATACAATACATTAGCAAACATTAAATATATAGAATGTGATGTTAAAGGAGAAAACGTACCCTAATATAGTCCTTCTGCAGGACCTGAATGATGGCAGAACAGGTCTCTGGGATAATGATCACCAGAGCCCGGGGGGAGATGCCTGTAGAGAACTTGAGGTCCTGTAGACTTCTCCCTGTCGCCAAGTACCGCAACGTGGCGACTAGCCTCTGCTCCGGAGTGATGGCTTGCCGCATGCAGGTGTCTTGCCTGCTAATATAAGGGGACAGCAAAGCCAACAAGTGGTGAAAAACGGGGTTCGTCACCTGGTGAAAATTCCTGAAATCATCAGGGTTATTCTCCTGGATCTCACACAGCAAAGGCATGTGAGAGAATTGGTCACGCTGGAGTAACCAATTCTTGGTCCATGAACTCCTCCCCACCCTGTTCATAGACTGGGCTTGGGTCAAAGCAAGAACCCCAACACCAAGCTCCCGCATAGCACGAACTCTACGATGAGTACGTACCTGCAACATGGCTTCAAAATGGTCGGCTGGTCAGAACGAACTAACAGAACGCACTGAAGAACAGCAAGGCCTCTGAAGAACGAGCTGAAAATCAGAAACGAGCAGACAAGAACGCACTGAAAAACAGATACAAACTGACTACATGAACTGAAAAAGAGATACAAACCCACAAGCACAAACTGAATAGCAGTAAAACGATCGGAAAAGGACAATTCTGAAAAGCATGAATTGTCTCTCACCAAACTTCTACTAACACGAGATAAACACAAGATTAGCAGAAGGAGCCCAATGGGTGGCGCAGTGGCTATTGAACTTCCTTTTTATAGTGCCGTCGTACGTGTTGTACGTCACCGCGTTCTTGATAGTCGGAATTTGGTGTGACCGTGTGTATGCAAGACAAGCTTGAGCGGAATCCGGTCGGAAAAACAATCATAGCTTTTTCCGACCAAAACTCCGATCGTGTGTACGTGGCATTAGACTATAGTTTTCAGATATGTGTTTGGTAGAAATTGCCATGAGAAAAGTATGCAAGCTCTTTGATAGGTTCCAAATGTAGCCACTTGCAAACATTTCTTCTAGCAATGCTTCAAGGTTGAGGACTGATTGCTGGCTGGTAGCATAACACATAATGCCAAGTATTGGGCAGAGCAATTCCTTGATTGTATTACATTTTACATTATGAATAATGCAGCAGGAGGTGTGAGACTCTAGTGGAGAGGAAAAGGCAATGCCAGCAGCATCTGAGGAAAAACAAGTGGAGTCTCAAAATGAGAAATGGGTTGAATTGAACTCTATAATGGCTGAAGGAAAATAAAAATTACACACGTATAAAAAAAGCAACAAAGAAAATACTTTTATTTTTTTCTATAGCAATAATGGTTAATAGATTGCAAAAGATACCACACAATACAACAGTGGTTTTGCTGCTTCTGTTAACTGGTCATCTTGTTTTCATTGTTCGCTCAGGTCTGTTATTATTTATGTCTGCTGGGATCATTTATACAGCATTTGCGCTTGATGGAAACAGCAGCAGCAGTAGCAGCAGATACATTATAGTGTCTGATCCATTAAATGTCCTCCCTCAAGTCACTATTAAACCACACTACAAAGAGCTACTATGCTTCAGGGGAGGAAGAGGCCAGTGGTATCGGCTGGTTAGATTGGTTTATGAAACTCAGCTTTGTTTTATTGGACCCTTGATATAAAAGTATCTAACTGTTGGTTTCCCTGAGAGCTGAGCAGCTTGGAAAATAAGGTGTTAATAATTTGTGGACTTTAAAATGAGGAAATACATAATATATGCATTTATCCTTTCATATGTTTGCAAAAAACTACATGTATAAATATTCAACACTTTTACCTTGACACTTAGAATGCTTAAAGCAGACACTGCAAGAAAATACAAGGTGAAAGCAAAAAAAACTCTAAAACATTTCAAGATAAAGGTAAATAAATGCTCATTTTACACCAGTGAACCTTCTGGTTGTTTCCTGTAGGTGCTGGTGACATCACTGGACCTCACTACGGGATCCTAGGAAAGCTCAGCACTGTGCAGGAGAGCATTCCCGTGGTATTTTGGATCCTAAAAAGTAGAACTAAAGGCAAAGCTTTTTTTTTTCCTCTTGGATAAAATATTGGAGAGTGTCAGTTTTTTCCATATGTGTCCCATTCGGGAGAAGTCTCTTCACTTCCTGCCCCACAGCCAAAACAAAAAGTGAGAATAAATCCCTGGTTTTCACCATGTTCAACAGAACTAGTGTCTCCATTTGAAGATTCTTCTCTATTACTGTTCTAGGGACAAACTCAGATTTGGGATTTTCTTTCCATTTCACTTTCAGTAATAACAGTACACATCACAAATAGAGACAGTGAATCTCCCTAACGGGCACAGACTGCAATAAAAACCTGGCAGGTGTTGAAATCCTGACAGGCAGAGCAGTGCGCCCTGAGCCCACCCACTTGTGTGACAATAGCGAATGAATATTTGCTATTGTCTTTCTCATTCTCCTCCCGGGCCAGTCAGGAAGCCCCAATTGGCCAGGGAGCCTTGGGACTACCTGACCAATCATGTCTCAGGGCACACTTCCTGTTCCTGGTCGGCCGGAAGGAGAATGTCTATCTGTGTGCTCTGAGAATCGGTCAGAGCAGCCACGGCTCTTCCTTCCCCCTGCCTCCATAAGGTAATGCATCATTCACATGGCACATTCACATTCGCCGCCCTCCGTCTCCCGCATGGGGGGGGGTGATCGCTGTCATCCGCTTCCTGCAGGAGGGTTGGTGTTAGTTTGCCGCCCCCCCAAAATATTGAACACCAGCCGCCACTGGTGGAGTTGCACGTTCATGCCCCCACTCTTCCATTCTTAAATATTAATAAGTTGCCTTACAGTGTTCTTAGAACTCAAGAGCCAGCTACAAACCAATATGGAGATATTTACCATAGCCTAAAAACATGTGTAAATAAAGTGTTGAGCTAAATTAGGGGTGAGTCGAACACCCCCCGGTCGGACGGCGTGATAGAAGATGAATGGCCATCGCTGGACATTTTTTTTTTTTAGTTTTTAATAAAGGACTTGTCCCAAGCTGTCTCTTGTCTTTTTTACCATTTTTGACACTTTTTTTGTGAAATGGTAGGGGTACAATGTACCCCGTTACCAATTCACATGGGGGGGAGGCCGGGATCTGGGGGTCCCCTTGTTAAAGGTGGCTTCCAGATTTAGATAAGCCCCCCCGCCCGCATACACCCACAACCTCCGGGCAAGGGTTGTGGGGATGAGGACAAGGTGTTTTGGGGTCAGACCCCAAAGCACCCTCCCCATGTTGAGGGCATGTGGCCTGGTACGATTCCGGGGGGCACTCTCTTGTCCCCCCTCTTTTCCTGCGGCCTGCCAGGTTGAGTGCTCGGATAAGGGTCTGGTATGGATTTTGGGGGGACCCCAACTCCTTTTCTTAAAATTTTGGCACAGGGTTCCCCTTAATTTCCATTCCAGACCTGAAGGACCTTGTATGAATTTTGGGGGGACCACCACGCATTTTTTTTAAATTTTTGGTTCGTGGTTCCCCTTAATATTCAAACCAGACCCTAGGGGCCTGGTAATGGACTGGGGGGGGGACCCATGCCCTTGTTTTCAATGAGTTTTATCTATATTGCAGAGACCCAACAATTCATTACAGTCGCGATCAGTTTTAAATGACAATTGTTCCTCGGTAAAAATGTGCCACTTTACAGGCATACTATAGACACCCCCCAGGCACGATATTTAAAGGAATATTTCATTTTTATTGTTTCACTTTAAGCTTTAAAAAAAAAATCACTGCTCCCGAAAAAACTGAGGTTTTTAAAAAAGAAATTTGCATTGAAACATGTCCCTTGGGGCAGGACCCAGGTCCCCAAACACTTTTTATGACAATAACTTGCATATAAGCCTTTAAAATGAGCACTTTTTTTTTCATGTTAGTGTCCCATAGACTTAGCGGTGTTCCGGCGGCTTTATAATTTGCACCGAACATTGCATATTGTTTGCTGTTCAGCGAACAGACGAACGCCCGATGTTCGAGTCGAACATCGGGCTCATCCCTACGCTAAATAAACAAAAAATACCTAAATATGAAAAAACAAATATAAATACAAAATCATATAATAATGTCCAGTTACAGTGGGTATAGAAAAGAATCACCCTCCTTTAAAATAATCAAATGTTTTTGCTTTGCAGCCTGAAATGGAGACAGACACAGTTTTTGTTTTATCCAGCTGTATTTATGACAACTTTCTGGCCAAGGGTAGCAGATTTTCCTCAAGAATTTGATGGTATTTTGCCCCATCCATTCTTCATTCTATCCTGACAAGTGCTCCAGTCCCTGCTGCAGAGAAACCCCCATAACAAGATATTACCACCTCCATGCTTTACTGTTGAATGGTGGTATTTGGATGGTGAGCTGTATTGGATTTCCGCCAGACATATTGTTTGGTGTTGAGGCCAAATAATTAAATTTTAGTCTCATCTGACCATAACACTTTTTCCCAAGTGACCTCAGAATCGTCAAGGTGCATTTAAGGTGGTCAGATCAAACTAAAATTGAATTATTTGGCCTCAACACCAAATGATATGTCTGGCGGAAATCCAATACAGCTCACCATCCAAATAACACAATTTCTACAGTAAAGCATGAAGATGGTAATATCCTGTTATGGGGGTGTTTCTCTGCAGTAGGAACTGGAGCACTTGTTGTCAGGATAGAAGAAAATGGATGTGGCAAAATACCATCAAATTTCTTAAGGAAAATCAGCTACCTTCTGTAAGAAAGTTGTCAATGGGAAGAAAGTTTACCTTCCAACATGACAATGACCCAAAGCACAAAGCAAAAATGACCACGCAGTGGTTGAAGGAGAAAAAGGTGAATGTCCTCACATTGCCTAGTCAATGCCCAGACTTAAACCCCAGTGAAAATCTATGGAATAACTTGAAGACTGTAGTCCACAAATGGTCACCACCAAATTTAACTGAACTTGAGCAGTTCTGCAAGGAAGAGTGGGCAAAGTCTAGATGTGCAAAGGTAGTAGAGACGTATCCCAACAAACTAAAGACTGTAATTAAAGCAAACGGTGGTTCAACACAATACTGACACAAAGGGGGTGGTCCTTTTTTCAACTCAGTGAATGTCAGAAGGACTAAAGTCTTTTCTTATACAATACAGTTTATGGAACCTTCATACTTACAAAAGTCATAGATATGTGAAAGGCTACTCATGCTTGGCATGTTATAGCGTTTGGTTGGGAGTGGGCACAGACAAAGTATGGCTCCAAAAGGCCTTAAAGGGTCAGTCCACCAAAAAGCCTAAATTTAGCCCCATCCGTCAGATTCCTTTCACTTCCTGTCCTGTAGACACAATAGTGAGAGGAAATCTCTCCAAGGTGAGTAGAATCCTCTCCTTGGCAGTAGTTAGCAGAAGAGGTGTCCCCATTTTAATGTTTCACCTTGGTTCTTGTTTCGGTGTCAATTAAAAATTTTAGATTTTCTTTTTCAGTCCAGGTGACATTGGTCACCAGGACAAATAGAGAGAGTGAATCTACCCAGCAGGTTAACAGACAGCAATAAAAACCTGGAACAAAGCCTTAATATTGAGAAAACAGAGACTATCCAACGTGTTTTGGTGGCCCCAAAGATCTCCACCTTCTTCAGAAAACAGACACAAAAACAGCGGTTCTAGTCCTTTCACAATCTATTCAAAGCTAAAAAGAAGGTGTTGGCCTTAGGTACACTCTAAAAGTTAATCTTGATGGGGTGCGTCAACCCCTGGATTCCTTAGATACTCCATCCTTGATCTTGGATACTCCAAGAGTGATAACATCTTGCAATCATTAAAATGCAAAAAGTGATTTATACAAATAGTATGTATACATTCAGAACCGTGTATAAACATATATTAGTGAACGGTTTCACTTTATACATGTGCACAAATGTGTTGGAGTGGAATCATCTAGAAAGAATGTTGGAGCTGTTTTGAACATTTCCTTTACAGAACTGTGCACATGATCGCATAACAGAGCTGGCATTGCCTAGTCCTCTTATAATCAAGGATGGAATCATAAATTATAGCTGTACACTTTTTGCGTAGCCAGTGGCAAATGTAATCTGTGATGGAAATCAAAGAGTTAAAGCAAACAGAAGTAGACGTGAACTTGTTTTAATTTTAATCTGTGGCCTCTGCTGCTCATAGAAATGATTTAGATGTCTTGCCCCTACTTGTTCTAGGATTGAATTGTTGGCAATAATGTTATTTACCTACTCCTTTTAAAAGTGTTGATGTCATCAGGGAAGAGAATAAAGTTGCCACCTTTTCTTCAAGTCAAACCCGAACACTTTAGTGGCACACAGCAATCTTTTTTTATAGTGTGAACTATACATATATTTTGCAATTAAATAACATTTCTAATCAAATTAAGTTAATCACAAGAGTCCCCCTTTATGTCAGAGTCCACAGAGTTCCCCTTTTACTTCTGAACTCACAGAGTTCCCTTACACTGTAAGAGAGGACTCTGCAGACACTGATGTAAGGGAGAACACTGGCAATTCTAACATAAGGGATGCTCTGGAAACCCTGATCTAAGGGGGAACACTGAGAACTCTGATGTACGGAGAGGACTCTGATGTAAGGGGGTACGCTGTGGCTTCTGGTGTAAAGGGGAACTCTGATGTAAGGGGTGCTCTGAGAACCCTGATTTACCTTAGTGTAGTCACTCAGAGGCAGGAGAGAGAAGTGGGGAGACTTCAGTCACAGACAGGGATGGATGATGAGCTCACTCACCCCTTATCCAGATGTAACTGAGGCTACTGGAGTGTGGGCAGACACAGAGTTGTAGGGGCTCGGAGGAGGAGGAGCAGATCAATCCCTTTCTCCTCTCCTGTCTGTGTGTGTGTGGGGGGGAATTGTTAGTGCTGGCTTTGGGCAGTGTGAAAGAGAGTGTAACAGACACTCTAGGCTTACACAACTGCAGCCAGCAACCCTGCTGGGAAGCCATAGTCTGGTCTGAATAATGTGTCTGGGTTTCAGATGGTCTGAAACCCGAAAGCATGATTCCAAACCCGAAATGTCCGGGTGAATCCCAGACAGGTGGCAACCCTAGAAGGGAAGCAACTGGATGCGCCACTCACAGCCTAGCAACCAACTGTATATTGTTGGTCGCAACAATTATATCATGCTACTAATTAGCAGGAAAGCAGGAAGTTGCACATTGATGAGTCAAATCGAATCCAACTTTATTGAAGCTAGACACAGCACACTGCAGCCAGCCCCATCAACAACCCACTCTCAAACATTTTACCCAATATGGGACCTTTGCGATCAAGTCTGTATTGGGTGAAACATTAGAGATAGGTGGTCCTAGGTGGGTCTGCAGTGTGCCTTGTTGTCTAGATTTAATTAAAGTGGTTGTAAAGTCAAAAGGTTTTTTTATCTTAATGTATTCTATGCATTAAGATAAAAAGCCTTCTGTGTGCAGCAGCCCCCCAGCACCCCCTAATACTTACCTGAAGTCCATCTAGATCCAGCAATGTTGTAGGATTGTCTCGGCTGCCCGGGACCCGCCTCCTCATTGGCTGAGACAGCAGCGCAGTCAATCAAAGTCAATCAGCCATTGAGGAGAGAAGGGGGGTGGGGACGGGCCGCAGCTCCGTGTCTGAATGGACACACAGAGATGTGGCTTGGGTGCCCCCATAGCAAGCTGCTTGCTGTGGGGGCACTCAACAGGAGGGAGGGGCCAAGAGAGCCAAAGAGGCACCTGAGAAAAAAAAAGAGGACCTGGGCTGCTCTGTGCAAATCCAAGTATAACATGTTTATTGTTTTTAACTAAAAAAAACAACTTTTACAATCGCTTTAAGTCAGATGTGATCTGACATCATCTGTGTTTGACTTTCTGCTTTCCTGCTGAGTTTGTAAAGAGTGGTTGGGCTCCCTTTGGTCAGCACCAGGTGACATTTTTTTTTCTTGGCATGTCTATAGTGTTTACCATAAATAGAAGTATTGGATCTATATAAAAATTCATCAGTAGTGAGATCATTTACTACTCCTGTTTATGCCTACGATTTGTTTGTGGGAAATTGATGGGAACAGAAGCAATTTAAATATTCAGTCACACAACACATTCATGTACATGTTTAAATACAGCATACAAATGAGTACATAAACCGTGTTCGCTGCCGTTTTTTTTCAAGTTTTAACACAATTGATTATCTTGTTTGAAAACTATGAACAGCCATCATTGTTATGATTTCCGTAAAGCAGTATACTGTATGTAAACCCAATCTCTAAAATATCATATAAGTCTTAACATGGTCAATGTCATTTCAAGATCCTCTTCAATATTATTAAAGCGTTACTGAACCCACAACAGTAAAATCAGTCTGTATATGCAGTAAAGCATGCTTGTTATACTCACTGTGGAACCTAAGGGGTTAATCCTCTGCATTGTGTAAAAAGGCTGTTTGAACCTGTCTTCTCTGATCCTCCCCTTCTTTTACTGTCCCCAATCCATCTGCTGATAGTACAGAGCCTTAGGAGGCACTCTGCACATGCTCAGTTTGGTTTGTATTGCTAGAGAGTTTTTTTTTTTTTTCTGGGAGGGTGCATGTGATCAGCACAGGGCCAATCAACACTGTGCAGACAGAGGGTCAGGGGTCATGCAGCCTCATAGGACAGTCGGAGCAGAATAAAAACTCCTCCTACAAGCTTTAACCAGTGCTTGGCCAGACACCGATAGTCATAGGACTGCTATATACTGCTGATGAGAAAAGGTATTTAGCAGTTTATATTTGCTAAAATAATTGCATTTCCATGTTCTGTGTACTGTGGGAGATCAGATATAGTGAATGTAGGGTCCTGAGTTTAGTAACACGTTAAAACTACATCTTTCTTTTAAAAAATAATGCCACAGAGGTTTTTCCTGTTTTAGTGTGACAACCAGTGGCGGCCACAGGGGCGCCACCCTCCTGATCCATGCACCCGTCCCCTAATCTACCTGCAGAGTGCCAGACGCATTGATTTCACTGGGATATTTTTTTTTAAGCACATGATTAGAGCCTGAGGCTCCAATTGGCTTCAAAAAGGTTGGGTTTGGGGTGTGACAATAGCAAATTAATATTCATTATTGTCTTCCTGCCTCTCCTCCCCGCAAATCAGGAAGCCGCCGAAGAGGAGACACAGGGGGAAGCCGCCAAAGCTGCCTGCGACCTGGATGGGGTAAGTGCAGGGCTGGTTTGTGGACGGACAGGCGAGCGATGGGGGGGAGAGTGGTTTTGTTCACTGATTGACCGGGGGGGTGGTAGTTTTGATCGAACGGGGGTTTGTTTGTTGCCCCTCCCAAAAAAATGGAGCACCAGCCGCCACTGGTGACAACGCTCTGTCTATGTCTCCCAATTGTTCTCCTGCATTAACACTCTGCCACAGGGACTTTCAATGACAACAAGTGTCCCTTTCAACAAATATTATGCAGCCATGGTTCACTGTTGTTACAACAGGAAACCGTTTCTGACAAATGCAAGTTGCTATTTCCGCAGTGCATGTAGACAGAAAGTGGCTGAAGAAAAGGTTTCAGGAGGTCAGCAGTGATGATGTGCAACAAAGAATGGAAACATTATGAAAGCAAGTGTTTTATGAAACAAAATGGCAAATACAATTGTTTACGATACACAGTGCTTCAGAAAACTGAATATCATTCAGTTTGGGTTACTTGTAAGGGTTTGGGGGAAATAGTGTATCACTAAAGAATACGCTTATATAAAAAAACAAAATCAGCTCACACCCATATAGCCCCCACAAATCACCCAGTCCCAGTGTCAGTCTCTTATAAACATTAACCACCTCCCATCCGCGCTATAGCCGAAAGACGGCTGCAGTGCAGACCTAATTTGCCGGGAGGGTGTCCATAGACGTCCTTGGGTGCTCGAGCGGCCTGTGCACCCCTGCAAGGCACGCGTGGCACACTCTGTGATCAGTGAGTCTATGAGACTCGGTTGATCACAGATCGGAGTTAGGGGTCGATCCCAACCCCTTACCACGTGATCAGCTGTCAGCCAATTGCAGCTGATCATGTGATGTAAACAGAGCCAGTAATTGGCTATTTTTTTTTCTCATGCTGGTAGCGTGAGGAGGGAAAAAAAAAGCCGATCTCCGGCGGCTGTGAGAGGGACATTAGTCCCGATCATGGAGAGCCTCTGCAGAGGCTTCTGTACCACCTACCAGTGCCCACCAGCGCCACCTACCAGTGTCCACAGTACCACCCATCAGTGCCCACAGTGTCACCTATCAGTGCCCACAGGGCCACCTATAAAAGTCACCACCAAAGTGCCTCATCACCAGTGCTGCCTATCAATACCACCTACCAGTGCCCAGCAGTGCCACCTATCAGTACCCATCAGTGAGATATATCAGTGCCATTCAGTGCCACTCATCAGTGCCACCCATAAGAGCCCATCAGTGCCGTCTCATCAATGCCCATCAGTGCCGTCTTATCTGTGCCTATCAGTGTTGCCTTATCTGTGCCTATCAGTGCAGCCCATCAGTGCCCATCAGTGCAGCCCATCAGGGCCCATCAGTGCAGCCTCATCAACGAATATCAGTGAAGTAGAAAAATTACCAGTTTGCAAAATTTTATAACAAACTATGAAACATGTTTGTTTTTTTTTCCAAAAATGTCTTTTTTTTTTGATTGTTTAGCAAAAAATAAAAACCCCAGCGGCTATCAGTGCTGCCCACCAATGCCCATAAATGCTGATCACTGCTGCCCATCAATGCCACCCATCAATGCCCATCAGTGCCGCCCATCAGTGCCACCTATCCATGCTACCTATCTGTGCCGCCTATCTGTGCCCACTAGTGCTGCCTATCTGTGCCCAGTGCCCACCAGTGCCACCCATCAGTGCCGCCTATCAGTGCTCATCAGTGTCACCTATCAGTGCCCATAAGTGCGGCATATTCGTGCCTCCTCATCAGTGCCACTTAATCAGTGCCCATAAGTGCCACCTCATTAGTGCCCATCAGTACAACCTATCAGTGCCACCTCATCAGCGCACATCAGTGAAGGAGAAAAATTACTCATTTACAAACTAAGAAAAACTTTTTTTTTTTCAAAGTTTTTGGTCTTTTTTTTTTTTAGGAAAAAATAAAAAAAATCAGGAGTGATTAAATACCACCAAAAGAAAGCTCCATTTGTGTGAAAAAAATGATAAAAATTTCATTTGAGTACAGTGTAGTATGACCGCGCAATTGTCATTCAAAGTGTGACAGCTCTGAAAGCTAAAAATTGGTCTGGTCAGGTTCCCAACACACCTCAATTTCTCCAAAAAAGGAAAAAAGAATCAAATGAAGTAATAAATAATGTTCAACTTAGATCATTAATCACTTTACAAATATTATTCTTCAAGCAGTTTCTTACCATCTTTTTAGCAATTCTTATTTTTATTTTTTGCATTTGTGGCATATTATTGCATCCCCTAAAAGATAGATGCCTATGGACAAATAGATCTCCATACTTGAGAAGTATCATATCATAATTTACCAGAGGTTATTGCTCTTCTACAAGAAGTCTTAACCCTGTTATCAGATGGAGTGAACACTGTGTAAACACGGTTTCCACCAGGGATAAAGGTGAAAGGAGCATTGAACACACATCACTTTCTCTACCACTATAAAATAACAATGTGGTCAGCCACATAATATTCCTCTCTTTCCTTGTCTTTCTTCGCCAACTTTGATTTGATACGTTTGGTTTCCTCCCAGGAGTCCTCACTGCATGGAAAAATGTTCTTCTATCCCGTATATCTGACAAGCAGACTGCTCCATCATACATGCATGAAGCACTTTAAGGTAAGACACTCGTCATGTATATTTCAAGCCTAAAATAAATAATATAGTGGCCATGCTACTGACGAATAGAGTGGGTAGATTAACCCTTTCATCGCTGCTGCTGCTGCTGTCCTGGCAGTCCTCAGATTGATGTTTGCATTTTAACCTTTTCACAAACATACATTTTCTGGAAAGAAAAGTGGACATTTACCCTTCAACCACTAGCCGACCAGCTCACGCAGATATACTGCGGCAGGTCGGCTCTCCTGCGCGAATCACAGTACAGGTATGGCGGCTCGCGCAGTTGCGGAGGCAGGGCTGGTGCAAGGGTTTTTGACACACCCTGCACCAAAAGAAATAGTAAAACTGTAAACTATTTCTGATTGTAATCTCTTTTTAAGGTTTCCATCCATGGATTTTTTTTCTACATTATTTTTACATTATCTGTGGTATAGATTGTTATCGAGGCCTGTGGAAGGAGCTGATGCTCCGAGCGCATAGCCTCTTTTATACAGTTGTTTCTCCCCTGGTGTCTCTCTGCTTCCTGGTGACGTCATCTCCCTGTGCTCCACGGTGGCCCAGACTGACTTCCTGGTGGCCACAGGACAGATTGAGGCTCCCCCAGTCATCTTCCAGATCCGTGGACGCTCGTTTTGGATGCCGATTTACACCTGGAGACACCACCATTTACAGATGAGCCTGTTTTTATGTTATTTCCTGTAAGTGCATTACTTACTTTGCCAATAAATCGTATCTAATATAGTACACTCAGGTTGGTGCTCTGTCTCTCCCCCCTTCCTCAATCTGCTTACCGAGCTGGCTCTTCTCTGAGGACAGCTGCCTCCTGCCACCTCACCCTAAGAACTGTTGCTGTATGGACTATTGAGCTGTCATTGCTCTCATATTGCCTGCTATATTACTTCATTTACACAAATATTTGCGCTTACAGTTTTTTCTTTTTTTTAAAACATTATTTCACAAATGTTGTTGGTACTGTATTTCTAGATTATTCTTTAATACTGTAATACTTATACACTTTTTGTGCTACTTTAAAGGCCCTGACGGCCCCCCGCCAGGGCCTACTTTAAAGGCCCTGGTGGGGTTTCCCATGAAACGCGTAGGCCACACTTCTGACATTCTCTACCAGTATCTGCACACCCTACACCAAAAGAAATAGTAAAACTGTAATCTATTTCAGATTGTAATCTGTTTTTAAGGTTTCTATCCATGGATGGTGAATAAAGTTTTTCTACATTATTTTTAAATCTGTGGTATAGATTGTTATTTCAAGCCCACCGAAGCACACTCAAAGTCTCATTCTACCCTATTTTTAGTCTGAATTTTTCATTTCTTAGGGACGGTGCCTCTGTGGAGTTATAATTTTTCCCAAGGCTACCCCCACCCCTACATTGTGTGAGTGAATGAATGAATGAATGATTTGTATAGCGCTGCAGTTACGAACTGAATCGCCTCAAGGCGCTGGATCCATCCCGTGTTGTCAAGCTTCCCAGAAGAGGTAAGTCTTGAGTTTCTTTCTGAAGGCCTGATGGTTTTCTTCCATGCGAATGTGAGTAGGTAGAGCGTTCCATAGCCGTGGTCCTTGGACTGCAAATCTTCGCTCTCCCTTTGTTTTGAAGCGGGTTTTTGGAATAAGGAGTATTAGGTGCCTATGTTCCCTGGGACTGTGGTTCCTTCTGCTGACCTCTGCATAGCTATTGTATACTGTAGTGGCGTAGGGACCGTAGGATGGAACCACAGAGCGTGGCAGGAGACACATGCATCGGACACTGTTGCATACTGATGATTTTGATGGAGGTTGTAGTGCCTCAATGAACTGTAGATAGGAGACAAGGGCTGCTGGAGAATTAAGTCTCAAACTGATTTTTTTCTAAGCAGCTCAATGAGCAAATTTGAGAGTTTCTACACGGTCAAAATGTTGCTAATAGTGATATTAGAAATGTTGCAGCAAGATCAATTTAGCAAACAGGCACACCTGTACTAGTACAAATCTATGACCTAACCTAGAAAATGAAGACTTTTTGTCATCCCCTTTGAAATACATTTTAAATGCTTGTGAAAATTACTAAATTGCAGGCATCTAACATTTGGCCAAACTATTGATAGTTTCAATGCATTATTGCTTTATCTGTCAGATAATGAACTCATATTTGGGTATCATCTGAATGCTTCCAATAAGGCCATTTGAGATGAAAAAAAAAAAACCTGGATATATGAAACACACCTCTCTTCTCTAGTTGTCTTCATCCAAACTGCTGACGTGTGCTTTTTAAAATTCTTCCTTAGTAGGATTTTCTGGTTGGATCTTTAACATTTTCTCCATTCCTGGAGAAATCTGATTTATATATTGAGCTCTGCCAGGAATCAGGATGAGAATTATGAACCATGTATAAAAATTCACTCATTTACATCACTGCTCAGCAGGGAATTTCGCAGTCCAGGGAACATGCAAAGACACACAAGTCTACTAATCTCAAATATTTACCAAAGATGAAAGCCAAAGGAGAAAGACAGGCAGATACTTTGTATAGAAGTATCAGAATAACTAAGATGGTATCATCTTGAGCCAGTGAGGGGCTTGCGAATAATTACACTGACACAGACTTTTACATTAGTGTAGTAGAGATCAAGCTGTGCCACAGTCTCCTTTGGTCTATTAATATGACAACCTTCTGATCTCCATCTTCTAAAATGTTGTCCACTCTATCAACTGATACCCAGTGTGTTTGCATGATCGAATCGCTCTTGTAAATCCAGATTATACATCTTCTGTCAAGGATGGTTCCATGGAAACAAATTTGAATTGCTTCTGAGAATTGAAAAAGTATGGCTAATTTTAAACACCTTAGCAAAGAAATCAGAGAATTCTACCATAATATAACACTCTTTATATGTATACATAAGCATTGCATCATGTCAAACATATATACATATATACTCACAAACATTGATAAGTATGTCAAATCTCCTGCAGAGCTCCACTACTTGGAGCTCTGGTGGAAGCACTGGAGCTCTACGGGAGATTTGACATACTTATCAATGTTTCTGAGTATATATATATATGTGGGTGTTTGATATGATGCAATGCATATGTATACATATAAAGATTCTTATATTATGGTAGAATTCTCTGATTTCAGAGTGGTGATTCATATCCCTAAAGAAAACAATCAAAACAACGTTGGATACAGTACCCAATCCATATCATTGCTGTAGTACAATCAATCAGCTTATGAGTTTGGGTATCACCACTTCCTATTTCCATGTTTTGTATCCTAAATTGTTTTTAATTGTCCCATGTGGGAATTTTTTATTTGTGTTTCAATAAAGCATACTTTTTTTTATTATATATTGTTATGTTTGGTTTCCTTTAAGAACATTCCAATTCAGAGATTGCTTATGTACAGGGAAGTATATCTTTGCTCTCTCTCTTCCCTAGATAAATAAACAAGCAATTAACCCATGCAGTGCAGGCACAGCTCCACTGCATGGGAAAAATTTTTTTTGCCTGTAGATGGGCTTAAAAGTGGGCCAATTTATGAATATAAAACACTGTGTCTCCATTCTTACTTGGATGGTTAACTAAAGACTAATAGTAGGATTGGAATGGAAGCCAGTAAATACCATACCTTGTGTACCTGTACCGCTCATGAGGAAAAAAGTGAATTGCTAAAGAGAATGAAACAAGCATTTCTTGAGTAATGCCGCATACACACAAGCGGATTTTTGGTCCGGAAAAAACTCGGATGGTTTTTCCAACGGAATTCCGCTCAAACTTGCCTTGCATACACACGGTCACACAAAAGTTCTCTGAACTTTCCACCGTCAAGAACGCGGTGACGTACAACACTACGACGAGCCGTGAAAATGAAGGTCAATGCTTCCAAGTATGCGTGGAATTGTTTCCGAGCATGCGTAGGAATTTTGCGCGTCAGAATTTGTACAGACGATCGCATTTTCAGATAGGAACTTTTTCCGACCGAAAAATTGAGAACCTCTCAATCTTTTGCTGGCGGGAGTTCTGCCAGCAAAAGTCTAATGGAGCATACACACGGTCGCATTTTCTAACCAAAAGCTCTCATCGGTCTTTTGCGGGCCGAATTTCCAATCGTGTGTAAGCGGCATAAGGCTATCATTTTTTTTCATCTCAAAACTGCCAGAGTGCACTCTATTATGGAGATGCCTGTAATCTGACCCCAAACTAAAGGCATTGCAAACCTCGTGGAAAGAGTGATAAGCCAATCACAGTGTAAATTTAGGGGGACAGTTTTTGAAAATGTTTTCTGGCCACAGGTTGAAAATGGCCACAGTTTACTGAACACCTCTTAACAAAGCTTATTGTACCTTTTTTGCCAGTTATAGAAAATTAGAACTGGTTGCAGATTGAACTAGAAATGTGATTTTTCTTAACATTGATTACAACAAAGCTTGTAGGACAATTATCTGTATAAAAAAAGGAAAACACTGCTCTAAGAATAAAACACAAAACATCCAAATTACAAATGGATGGACCAATCCAAAAGCAGCAATTAAATGTGGGATATAACACAAAACGTAATGAGAAGGAGAAAAATTGCGCTAATTACAGTGTATCGAATTTGCAGGGCATAAACAATTCCAATGGTTGCATAAGTGGTTGAAAAACTTCAAAGAAGGACACCCCAGTGATATATCCACAGATAAGTGTACCCCACCTCACAGAAAACACGCTTACCGGATAGCAAGCAAATCGGGCAGGTGGCTTTAACCCAGCCCAGGCCTTTGCTTTCCACGAATTCACAGGAATAGTGCATACATGATGATATAGCTCTCAAACCGATACCATGAACTTATTATATGTATGTTATATCATTTTTAAACAAAAGTGGAGTTGCTCTTTAAGACTTAAGTCACTTTGCTTCCAAAGTGGAAATTACAGTAAAATGCCACACTACCTGTGATCTAACTTTGGTTTTGAGCTCGACAAGTTAATAATTGCATTGAAAGTTAAAAGCTAAGCATGGTTACCAGCTCTGGAGCATTTCATATAAAAGCATTCTTTTAACGTGTTTCTTCTGTCTCTGTGAGTCAGGTTCTCCTTTGACCTAACTGTCCTTTAATCTGCTTTTTTGATGAAATTTTTCAAACCGTTTCCTCTGCTTCCCTGTAACATTGCTGACTATTCGTGTACACAAGTTACCCTTTCCTTTATTGATTTTACGTCAATGTGAGTATCATCCTCATTAAAATTAATTTAGTTCATCTAATAATATGATTGTTTTGAGAAGGATGTCTTACGAAATGGAAGGTATCTGGTGGATTTTTTTAGTTGCTTCGGAGGATATATTATCATAGTTGCCAACATTTAAAAAAAAAAAAAAATCCAGGGACTGCTTTTTTGCTGAGAGTCCAGCAAATCATTATTAAGAATGAGTTGAATACCCCCCCCCCCCCCCCCCCGGTTCGGGTCACAGCAGAACATGCAAACGGGCAAAAAATTCAGCAGAACACATGAACACCGTTAAAGTCTATGGGACACAAACATGAAAAATCAAAAGTGCTCATTTTAAAGGCTTATATCTTATATGTAGAGAATGTACCCACATTAGGGATGGGGCCTTGATTTTTTCAAATGGGTGTGATTCTACAAGGGTCATATTTTTATTGTAGGTTACAATCTAATTTTAAAATTCTGTAAAGACAGGAAGATTTATTATAAGGACAGAAACACAGCTAGGAAGGTATTGTTCATTAGTTCAATTGTTTGTGTATTTGTTTAGCTAGCAAAAACATTTAGTCTTATTTTAAGTGCAACCCAACAGCTCTTCTAGTCGTTATTTGATATTGATCTTTCTGTGAAATACTTTGACACCTGTTGTGGCTGCTGATGAATTAAACATTTTTGTAGGTATCAAAAAACCTGTGTGATAAAAAATAGGACTCTGTTGCCCAGCTTTATATAATGTACAATGTAGTGTGTACAGAACAGGGGTCGACATAGCCTGCACAGTGCACAACTTAGTGAATGCAGTTAAAAGGTCAGGTGTATAACATACACTTACCAAAAGTAATTACAAAGTTTATGGACCTTGCTTTGCGCGCTGGTCCAAATAGTTTGGTGGAGGGGGGATTATGGTATGGGGCTGTTTTTCAGGGGTTGGGCTTGGCCCCTTAGTTCCTCTGAAGGGAACTTTTAAGGCATCAGCATATTAAGACATTTTGGACCATTTCATGCTCCCAATTTTGTGAAGACAGTTTGGGGATGAACTCTTCTTGTTCCAACATAACTGCGCACCAGTGTTCAAAGCAAGTCCCATAAAAGACATGGATGAGCGACTTTGGGTGGAGGAACCTCACTGGCCTATACATAGTACTTACCTCAACCCGATAGAACACCTTTGAGATGAATTATGCCCCGTACACACGGTCGGACTTTGTTCGGACATTCCGACAACAAAATCCTAGGATTTTTTCCAACGGATGTTGGCTCAAATTTGTCTTGCATACACACGGTCACACAAAGTTGTCGGAAAATCCGATTGTTCTGAACGCGGTGACGTAAAACACGTACGTCGGGACTATAAATGGGGCAGTAGCCGAAAGCTTTCATCTCTTTATTTATTCTGAGCATGCGTGGCACTTTGTGCGTCGGATTTGTGTACACACGATCGGAATTTCCGACAACGGATTTTGTTGTCGGAAAATTTTATATCCTGCTCTCAAACTTTGTGTGTCGGAAAATCCGATGGAAAATGTGTGATGGAGCCTACACACGGTCGGAATTTCCGACAACAAGGTCTTATCACACATTTTCCGTCGGAAAATCCGACCGTGTGTACGGGGCACTAGAGCGGAGACTTCCAGCCAGGCCTTCTCGTGCCTGACCTCACAAGTGTGCTTCTGGAAGAATGGTCAAACATTCCCATAGACACACTCCTAAACCTTGTGGACAGTCTTCCCAGGAGAGTTGAAGCTGTTATAGCTGCAAAGGGTGGGCCAACTCAATGTTGAAACTTACGAATTAAAACGGGGATTCCATTAAAGTTCATGTGTGTGTAAAAGCAGGTGTCCCAATACATTTGGTGATATAGTGTACCACATATCATATACAGTGCTAGGATCAGGAGTATAATGTACAAGATATAGTGTATGCAGTACAAATATCAGGAATATACCATACAGACCCAGAAAAATCACCACATGACTTGAGGTGTGGAGCAGCCAATCCTGGGAGAGCTGGAGAAGAAAGGAGGAGGGCATCTGAAGTACACAGAATGCCTCTCTCAGGCTGGTGCATGATATATGTAAATCACCTGTCACTCACAGCAAGGGGGGAGAACTGACTTCTATTATTGTCATTTTTTATCTCACTGAAAAAAGATAAGAGGATTGCTCAGAGCTGGATTAACTCTTTGTGGCAAGACTGGACAGATGTCTATGCATGATTTGCCCATCTCACAACAATATTTCTAGGAATCCTCTGTAGTAACAAGTTTTCATATTTCAGATGGGTGCGACTAATGCACTTTAGAAAGTATGGGTGTCCCTTTTCTGGGTTTTGACTGCATGTTATTGATCATAGAAGAAGTTCAGTGTAAGAAATACACAGGAGAAAATGCATATTGACAAGGGGAGTGTAGAGGTGGGCGGGGAGTCTATTGACATCACGACTCCACCCACTGAGCTCCAGACAACAGACCCGCCCACAGAATCTGCAGTTTTTCGGGTCTAATAACAGACAGAGGGGAGACATTTGACAGGCAACGATACATGCAGGAGGCATGTATATCCTTATAGATAAACATTATGGCAGTAGTTAAGTTTAGAATAGATGAGAGTGGGTTTACATCCACTTTAATGTCTATGGCCAGGTTTAAAATAAAATAGTTCCAACAAATGTGTCTCATGTACTGTAGATGTTTGGCTTGAGCTCTGCGTATATCAGACACTTTTCTATTTTATGTGGAATGAAGTCACATATAAAACATATGTTGTAAAAATGGTTTGGGTCCTTTGGGAGTTGATATCTGTTTGGTAGAATTGAGAGTTAATCCAGGCTATTCCATGCAGGCTGACAATACCACGGGAAACATAATCTTTGTAATCCTGAAAAAATATGATTAATACGTGCAGCAGGATGTGCTAGTTACTGGGAAAAGGAAACCTTGAAACCTGCTCATTGCAGCTCGTTAGTCTACATGTCAGTCTCCGAAGGAACAGCGTGACTTAGCAGCAACTGCTGACTGCTGCCATAACAAAGTTTATGGCCAGAGTTTAAATGTTTCAAGTTGGAAGAAATCAGTCTACATTGAAGATGGGGTTCCAAATATTAATATTTGCCATAGTGAATTGTTAGGTCCTCACTATGCTTACAATAGCTGAAATAAGAAAATAGAGGTTTAGGAGCGACTTCATGAAAGCTGAAAGGAAAATGGTACATTTTATTATAGCAAGCTATCATATGTTAGATTTCACTAACTGTAACGTAAAGTTTGGATCTGATTCCTTGCATTTTTAAACACATTCATTTGTTTCTTTCAGGTTTCAAAGCTCTTTTTCAAAATTAATTTGATAATTAGGGGGTGTCAGGGCTGGGCTCAGCCCTTCCTTCTCTGAGCTGGCCGCTCAGCTGTCGGCTAATTGCCAGCTCCTATCTCTCCACAGTTACTCAGCTGTTGATCCTGCCTACTTAAGCAGTCCAGTCCAGAGGATCTCTGCCTTCGACTTGGTCAACATCACAGAGACATTCTCCTGCATTCCTGTTTAAAGGCTTGCTTTGCTGACATCCCTTCTGGCTCCAGATCCTGCTTGCCGTTCCACTACATCGATCCCTGACTTCTGGCTTGGCCGACTATCCCTTCCGGTTACTGAAATTTGGCTATGTTTTGACTATGTTTGTTCTTTTTACTTTTATTATTAAACAAGTGTGATTTAACTGTACTTCTGTCTCGGACTATTTTCATGGTTTCTGACAGTAGGCGAAGGCCATGAATTCAGAAGATGCAGTCAATCCACTTGTTGGTAATATTTTTTCCAGATTGGATGAACTGGATCACCATATGGATCAGTTTGCCATGGCGTTACAAATGCTCCTGAGTCCCACGGCTCTCCTGGAATCTCTCGCTGTGGCCTCCTATGTTGCAGGCCGACCCTGCTGATACTCCAGTCTCTGTGCAGGCACCCGCCTTGAGTATTACCTCTATAAGAGGTATGCCTGGTTCCGCTACGCTTCCCCAGCGATTTGGGGGTGATCCAGTCTATTGCAGAGGGTTTCTCAACCAGGTTGAGATATACTTTGAGATGCTGCCCCAGGCATTTCCCACGGACAGAAGCAAAGTAGGTTTCTGGATATCTTTGCTTTCTGAGAGAGCCTTGGCCTGGGCAAACCCTCTATGGGAGACGCAAAAACCTGTTGTCTTTAGCTACCCTGAGTTTGTGGCTTCGTTTAAAAGGGTATTTGAAGTTCCCGCACGCTCTGCTTCTGCTGCCAAGGGCCTCATGTCCAACGAACAGAGTACGAGAACTGCCGACTAAGCCATTGAATTCCGCTGCAGCTGCGTGACACTCCACTTGCCATTGAGACTCTTGACGGGAGACCTCTACAGCCTGCCCATGTGACTCATGAGACGGTTCATGGCCGTAGGGGCTCTTCACAATGAGATAATCCAATTCCAAGTTATTTCCTCACCTAAGTTTCCGCTGGTTATCGGTTATTCTTGGTTACAGAGGCATAACCCCTCTTTTGATTGGCTCCGTGCTGAGGTTCTTTCCTGGTCACCACAATGCAGTGAGAATGTAGTTAAGGTCCTGTGCACCTCGTCACTCTCCTCCCTACTGGAGCAGTACCGCAATTTTAGTGATGTCTTTGACAAAGGTCAAGCCGGTAGTTTGCAAGAGATTGGTGACAGAGAGCTGTTGGCGATCATTTTAGCCCTGAAAGAATGAAGACATCTCCTCGAAGGTACCACTGTGCCGGTTCTCATTCTTACTTACCATAAGAATCTCACATTCTTGTCTGAGGCTAAATGCCTCTCTCCCAGCAGGGCGTGATGGGCTCTTTTCTTGTCAAGTTTCAATTACATTGTCTCATTCTTACCCGGTACTAAGTAAGGGCTGACGTCTTGTCATGACAATTTTCCTCCACTTCCAAGTTGGAGTCGGTTCTGGTTCCTGTGATTCCTCCTGATCGTATTCTGGCTACGGTTCGCACCAGTCTCACTTCTCCTTTGGGTGACAAAATTCTTGCTGCTTAGGTCCATGCTCCTCCTGAGAAACCTTGTGACTGCTGCTTTGTCCCAGAGAGTCTCCGTACTGCTTTGCTCCAGACTTACCATTCTCCTAAGGCTGCTGGCCACCCTAGGAAGAATCAACTCTTTTGGGCCATTTCCCAACAATTCTGGTGGCCTAGTCTATGTGCTGATATAACTTCCTTCGTAGCTGCCTGTTCCATGTGTGCTCAGAGTAAGACTCCATGACACCTTGCAGTGGGCCTCCTACAACCTATACCCAATGGAGAGAGGGCCTGAACCCACCTGTCTATGGATTTCATTGTGGAGTAACCCAACTCTCAGGGCAACACAGTTATCCTTATTGTGGTTGACCGGTTCTCAAAGATGTGTCATTGTATTCCATTTAAGAAGTTGCCCACTTCTAAGGAAAGAATAGAGTTTTTATGATGTCCACACAAGTTGCCAAACAACCACTCTGCAAATGAGCAAGAGATAGTTACAAAGTGTAACCGCAATGAGATATAGGGAATATAATTTTCCACAATATTTAGAATTGCCACTAATATTAATGGAATGTGAACAGAAACTTCTGGATGGGGAATCAACATATCTATATACATATATGACTTTCTATAGGGTTGTGTCACTGCTTGTACATATTGTAGATGGTTAGTAACATCTGTATTTAAGACAGATATTTTTTTGAGTTTAAGCCATGATACCCAGAATAATACAATATTACAACCACAGAAGTAACACAACACAATAGGAGTAACACAGCATGGTTCACACATCCTTTCGACATGATCCCATGGGACTTGGCGCAAAAAAAAAACCCCTATGCTATAAAAAGATCTGTCTCAAAATATATACAAGAACTGCCTTAGGCGTTAGACCATTTGACTTCGCAAGCATGTGCAGCGCAAACCACACTTACATATTTTCTATGCAGCCAAAAAAAAAAAATCACTCATGGCATATGGTAAAACATCTCCACATAATCCAATACATGGTAGGAATCATGCCAGAAGGAAAATGTAAAAAAGTCCATGTATAACAAGTAATTTTCTTATTGTTCAAATGGATATGCAAACTGCACATATATGGCAGATTATTTCCAGATCATATAGTGGATATCATTATGACCTGAATCTTGCAGAAGATATGTATTGAATCAATCTTACCTACATCCAGGATTCAAGGCTGCATATATCTGTATAGAGAAAGCATAAGTCCACATTTGAAATACTGGAGTTAGGCGAACAATTAAAATATTACTGTTGAATGCCTGTCCAAACCTGTCTCACTCAGCATGTGAAAAGACTGGTGTAAGACAGACAGAATCAGTTAGTCAGGTTCCAGTAGACTTCAAAAAATGGTGGCCTTCTGTACACAGACACCAAATCCCTGTTCCATAAATGCAATAAGATTAGTAAAAGATGGCTTCAGCTCCTGTTCTGCATCTGTAGAGAACTCTTCAGATGCATTTCGCCCTTTTCAGGGTTTAATCGTAGAGGCCTCTACAATTAAGCCCTGAAAAAGGTAAAACGTGTCTAAGAAGTTTTCTACAGGTGGAGGACAGGAGCTGAAGCCATCTTTTACCCATCTCATTACATTTATACAGTGTCTGTGTGTAGACAGCACCATTTTGTTGAAATGCAGTTAGGTGGTACTGTTGGGATGAACATCAGTCAATACCATCCAGGTTTTTAATGGGAGGCCAAAAGCAATAGGCAACTTGCTTACATATTCCCCCAAAAGGCTTCATCAGAGCAGCCTAAAACCTGTGTCCAACAAGCTCTGGTTAAAAACAATTACTGGTGTGAACACAGGAACCAAGAAATGCCCCCAACCACACCTTGCACATACTTCCGGGTGAGTTTTATTTTTATGTATGTAATGTTTTGAGTAAACTTTTTCATGTGAAGTGGTGAATATACTTTATTGTTTCTAATTTGTCCAGATTTTTGGGGGGATAGAAAGGCAAGCCGCTGTTCAATACTACAGTTTCTTCAGTTGATAAAGAATACAAAGGCAGATTTTATTAATTATCTCTGTAGGTCTAAATTCTCTAACTATAAAGTATAAAAAATATTCAAAGTGTTCCTTTTGGGATAAACAAACTGTGCCCCAATAGATGGGGAATAAGTCAGGGTAGGCTTAGCAGTTATACCCATTGCACCTAATAATCTTAAAGGGGTTGTAAAGGTGTTTTTTTTTTTTTTTAAAAATAACAAACATGTCATACTTACCTTCACTGTGCAGCTCGTTCTGCACAGAGTGGCCCCGAACCTGGTCTTCTGGGGTCCCTCGGCGGCTGTCTCAGCTCCTCCCCGCAAGCATTTACCACCTTCATGCGAGCTCTCTCGCACGGTGGTGAGTGCTTGCGGGCGCGCTCCCGTGATACAGCCGGCGGCTATAGCCGCTCGCTGTATCACTCGGCCCCGCCCCCCGGCGCGCCGCGTCATCGGATGTGATTGACAGCAGTGCGAGCCAATGGCTGCGCTGCTTTCAATCCATCCACTGCAGCCAATCAGCGGCCAGGGTGAGCGGAGGAACAGATGTCGGGAACGCGAAGCTGACTTTCGAGGCGTCAGGTAAGTAAAACGGGGGGGCTGGGGGCGGCGGTTCTGTCAGAAGTTTTTTCACCTTAATGCATAGAATGCATTAAGGTGAAAAAACTTTTACCTTTACAACCCCTTTAATTATTCATCCAAAGGTAATGCAGAATTGAAAAAGGTGCCAAATATAGAAGGTGTGGTAACAGTCTGTGATTTTGTGTCAGATTTTTGCCTCTTGTTGCCCAATGGACAACTGCATTTTTCAAAAGAATCTTTCACCAGTGAATATTATGCCGCGTACACACGATCGGTTTTGCCGTCGTAATAAACTCTGACGGTTTCTCAGACGGAATTCCATTCAAGCGGTCTTGCCTACACACGGTCAACCCAAAGTCTGACCAAAGTCAGACCGTCCAGAACACGGTGACGTACAACACTTATGACGGGACTAGAAAAAGCAAGTTCAGTAGCCAGTAGCCAGTAGCTTCCGTCTCGTACTTGCTTCAGAGCATGCATCTTTTTTGGTCCGTCGGAACAGCATACAGACAATCGGTTTTCCCAATAGGAATTGGGTCCGTCGGAAATATTTAGAACATGTTCCATTTCTAGGTCCGTCAGATTTAAAAAAAAAAAAAGTCCGATGAGGCCTATACACGATCGGTATATACGATGAAAAGCTTCCGTCTGACTTTTTTTGTCAGACATTCCGCTCGTGTGTACGCGGCTTTAGGCTCGTCTCACACTGAGGCGGCTTCAAAGTCGCCCGACTCTGAAGCTGCCCCGCACAGCACAACTTCAGCACGGCTTGCAAAAGACTTCTTATGTGTTCTTCTTATCTAATAGAAGTTAATGCAAGCAGCTATGTAGTTGCCCCCAAGTAGTGCATAAAACCTTTTTCTAAGTCAGAGCGACTTGAGTCACTCTGATTAGAACGGTTCCATTGCACTGAATGGAGCGCGACTTGTCAGGCAAAGAAGTCGTTTGACAAGTCGTTTTGTTCACATGACCACTTTTCCTATTTTCACCTGAGCCTGTCCTTTGGGCCGGGTTAAACCCCAGCATGTCACATGCCCTGCTCATGCGCCTCCCTCTTCCACGCCAATCACGTAGAGCGGAGTGGAGCTGCTGCAGCATCTTTTTTCTGCTGTGCAGGCAGCAAGGCCTGTGGGGTCAATCAGATGCTTAATTGACAGCTCCACTCCCCTCTGCATGGCCTGGGAGGAACGGGTCTGAAAAAGCTGAAACAAGGTCACCAGGGCATGTGATGTGCTGTGGCTTAGCTCTGCCCCCAACCTGGGCTGTGCTGATATGGAATCATTACGTCCTACAGTAAGCCATGAGTCCTTCTTACTAGAAGGGGAACACGATCACTGTGGTGGCAACACTGCAGAGGCTCTATAGGCTCCTAGATAATCGTCACCAAGAAAAAGGAGGTGCTAATGACTGGCATGATCAGTAGTGGATTTCTTATAGAGAAAAGTTTCAATAAACAAAGGGCACAGAGGTAATACAAAAATATTTTTAGAAAGGTCTTATTTTTTTTTATTTGTATTGATTTGCTGACGCTTTAAACCTCTAAATTTCATGGTTTAAATCCTTAACAGATTGCAGGAAAGAAAAAAGTTTTTCGTTATGTATTTGTAAACTACCGAGGATTTCTGAAATTTAAACATCTATTTTTGATATTCTCTCATGATGATAAACAATCAATAGTGTCAGAATTTGTCTAGAACAATTCTCTAAATTAGTTTACCAAAGTTCCTTAAAAAGAACAGAAGTATATGTTATTGGTGGATAGATTTTTTATGCACAGACCCACTGGACAGCTATTTTCTTTTAGGTATTTTTCAAAATACACTAAGCCCATATAGCTTGTGCAGCTGAAAATAAAAAAATTAAAAAAGAGCAGGATTTTAAATATTTATCAAAGTGTCTTTGATAAAGATCTTTTTGTTGGGTTGTTTGGATTTTAGGTTCAATAGAATCCTACAGAGTGCAAAGGTCATAAATATGTAATGTGCAAAGCACAGGGGTCAGGAATACGTAATGCACACAATGCAGGGGTCAGGTATGTGTAACTCACCATGTGCAGGGGGCAGGAGTATGTAATGCACAGTTTAGGGATCAGGAGAAATCCCCCCTTTAAAATCTCTTTGCCTAGCACACCTACAAATTCTCTTCCTTCCCACAGCACAAATACCCCCCCCCCCCCCTAAATCATCCCTTCCAGCACAATCCCCCCTCCCCCCTCCAATTCCCTCTGTCAGCACTATCATCTCCTCCTCCCCAACCCAATGTCCCAGCACATATTCTCTCCTCCCACTTAAAACCCCCCTTCCAGCACAAATTAACTTCCTCCCACCAAAATACACTTTCCCAGCACCAACCACCCTAACCAAAATCACCCCCCCAGCTCAAATTCTCCTTCCCAAATTTCCCCTGCAGTGCAACTTCCCCTCCAGCGCTCCTCCGAGCACAAATCATCTTCTACCCAAATTTTCTGTCCCAGCAAATCCTCTCCTCCAGGTACAAATCGTTGTTACCACTCCCCTGCCAGGTCATTGTGTCCCCCAGTATAATTTTAACTCCATCCCTGAACTTACAGACCTCAGACACAGAGCACCAGAATACCTGGGAATGTCTTTCTCATGTTTTGTTATGTGACATGATGTGAAATCATGGCTGTTGCACTTTTTTAAGTCACATGAAAATTGTGCAGCTGTTTATCTAACTCACTTTTCAGGACAAAATACACTAAAATTAATTTTAGAATACATTTATTTATTTCAGGTCCTTATATATCGCCGTCAATTTACGCAGCGCTTTACAAATACATTGTACATTCACATCAGTCCCTACCCTCAAGGAGCTTACAATCTAAGGTCCCTAACTCACATTCATACATACTAGGGACAATTTAGACAGGATCCAATTAACCTACCAGCATGTCTTCGGAGTGTGGGAGGAAACCGGAGTACCCGGAGGAAACCCACGCAGGCACAGGGAGAACATGCAAAGTCCAGGCAGGTAGTGTCGTGGCTGGGATTCGAACCAGTGACCCTTCTTACTGCTAGGTGAGAGTGCTACCCACTACACCACTGTGCTGCCCACGTAAACATAAAATAACTAACTTTGTGGTAAAATATAAAAGATGCAGTTGTGTTGAGTTAAAATATACCAAAAATGTTAAGACTGAATATTGCATACGCCTATGAAATGGCGATAAACTGCGGTACCTAAAATTTTTCATAGACGATGCTTTGAAAGCCATTGCTTCACTTTGACATTTGCAGTGTAACTTTACATGTGTGACACAAATCTGTTTGCATACAAGTGCAGGCAGGGCTTTTTTACTTAGAGAATAGGTGCAGGAACTCAACCAAGCTCCCCACTGCACCACCTGCCATCAACACCCTCCCACGCCGCAACAAATGGTAGGTGTGGCCAAATTGCAATAACAGTGGGGGGTTGTCTTAATGGGGTAATGTTAAATACCAGAAGTATGTTATGCACAGAGTGGAGGGTTCACAAGTGCGCTAAATACAGAACGTAGAGTTCAGGAGTGTGCTATACAGAGTGCAGAGTTAAGGAGTGCGCTACATACAAAGTACAGGGTTCAGCAGTGTGTGACACACAAAGTGCTGAGTTCAGGTCTTAATTTTTATTTTTTTTGTTTAACAAGTCCCCTATGTGATAGCATGGGCAGGTGACAGGTACTCTTTATGAAGACATCAGGGGCCTATTAAACTCCAGTGTCTCCCCTGCCCTCTACTGCAGCTAATCAAGCAAATATTGTGCTACAATAGCCAAGGAATGGCAATTCAGAAACTGGAAGTGACAAAATTCTTGTCACTTCCGGGTTCATTAGTCACAGAGGAGATCAGGGAATGGATGTTTCTCAATCTCCTCTGTATCTAGCTATTCCAGCAGTTTACCCCCGAGAAACAGGAACAGGAGAGCCTTTGAACCACCATGCCCTTCTCACTGCTTTAAAAGTGATTGGGTGGTTGTAGAGCCTTCCAGATTACTTTTACTGGACAGCCCAAAACTGGCTGTAAAAGATGATACTAAGCTCATGGCTGCAGACTGAGGATGTGAAGTGGTTAAGAGTGCTTCTGTCCAATAACTTTGGACATTTGTGTGGTGCTACTAAGAAGTACAGTAAAGTACTTGGAAAAATGTAACTCTTTTTCCTATGCTATTTATGCAAAATAGTCTATACTTGGAGAGTGTATATATTGCAACTGGTTCAGGTCTGGAATTGGTGGTGGCCTAAAGAAGAAGGGATGACCAGGGAGGGGAAGGAATGGTACTGTTGGGTGCACGCATCTGACAACAGGAGCCCTCATGTTATTGGGCCTTGGATCTTTGTTGGGACCCACTGTGAACTAGGCCAATGACTATTGAAAACTGAGAGGCCTCTTGCAATTGTGTAACTCCTGACATGACCCTAAGGCTGACAACAGTAAGGAACCTGTGAAATGTGGTGAACAATCGGGATGGTTGCTGAGGTCTCAGAACCACCATTAATGAAAACATTTACTGTAAAAAAAAATGTTTTTGCTGTCTGTGTCCATTTGTACCTGTACTATCATAGAGACACAACAGATAGTTAGAGGAAATCTCGACAGAGTAAGTGGAATTTCCCTCTTAGTCAACTGTTACAAGAGCAATTGTCCTCAGTAGAAGACTTCCTCTCTCTTCCGGTTTTGGCCACCTCTGTACAATTTTGGCTTCCCATCACTTTCTGTTTCTGTGACAATGGTCACTAGGGCAAATACATAGGGTGATTCTCCCTATCGGAGAAACACACAGCAATAAATACCTGACAGAGGCTCCCACCAAACACACGCCACTCCAAAGAAAAAACATTTGGCTCTTCTTACGCATTCATTAATTGACATTTGAACACTCTGACATTTATCAGCTTGACATTTTATACCACAATTAGGGAACATATTCATATAAACAAATTGACATATTGCTTCATCTTGATCCTTCTCCCTGTTTTACAGTTTCACTATGTTGTTTTATAATTTGAAGAATATTAAAGAAAAAGGTCATTATTAATTTGGTAGTCTTGATTAGTCCCTTTAGGAAACAAATATTTGTATTAATAGAGGATATAAAGAAAGTAAAAAGATAGGTGTAGTAAAGTAAAATAAACATGCAGTCAAGACACTCTATGAAGCATCAAAAAGTGGTAAAGAACACAGAATGGTGGCAAGTAATCAATAAAACCTCTAAAAAAGACATTAAAATGTGTAACCTTCAGCCTCATCTGTTTGATGTATATTCATATTTACTGTTTATATAGTGTTTTTTTTGTTTTTTGATAAAACCTTAAAGTGATATTAAATTCTTGTTTTTTTTTTTGTTTAAAAATAACAATTATGTTATACTTACCTGCTCTGTGCAGTGGATTTGCACAGAGCAGCCCAGATCCTTCTCTTCTCAGGTCCCTTTCGGGCGATCCTGGCTCCTCCCTCCTGCCGAGTGCCCCCACAGCAAGCAGCTTGCTATGGGGGCACCCAAGCCGCTGCTCTGTGTCCATTCAGACAAGGAGCCATGGCTCGGCCCCTCCCCCTCCCTCTCTTCATTGGCTCACTGACTTTGATTGAAAGCAGCGGAAGTCAATGTTTGAGATGGGGCTTAGGTAAGTATTAGGGGAGCTGAGGGGGGCTACTGCAAACTGAAAGTTTTTTTATCTTAATGCATAGAATGCATTAAGATAAAAAAAAAACAAAAAAACTTCTGCCTTTAGAACCACTTTAATGCCTGTCAAGATACCAAGTGCTGATCTCCTGTAAGACATGACCAGATATCACCAGGCTCAGCAGTGAATTAAAGTAATGTGGTTTGTTAAGGAAACAAAACAAATGGCAAGCACAGCAATAAATATAAGCATCCAATATGCTAATGAATTCAAAATCTAGTGAACATAAACAGTGGAAGTGAATAAATTTAAACAAACCTGCCTAAACAAACTAAACTAAAACTATGTAGAGATGGCAGGATAAATAAGGCAGAGCAGGATCAGGCTGAGGAGCAAGTAATGAGCCAAGAAATAGGGAGAAAGTACACAGGAATGGGAATAGAATCACAGGTTGCAAGGAGCAAACCACATGGGGTACACAGGCAAAACACTGATGCCACGTATATCCGAGCGGAACTTCCGCCAGAAAAAGTCAGATGGGAGCTTTTCATCGTATATTCCAACCGTGTGTATGCCCCATCTGACTTTTTCCATTGAAAATTCAGACGGACTTAGATAGAGAACATGTTCTATATTTTTCTGACGGAACTAATTACTATCTGAAAAAATGCTCGTCTGTATGCTTTTCCGACGAGATTAGCAGAAGGAGCCCAAAGGGTGGTGCACTGGCTATTGCACTTCCTTTTTCTAGTCCCCTTGTACGTGTTGTACGTCACCGCGTTCTTGACAGTCGGACTTTGGTGTAACTGTGTGTATGCAAGACAGCTTGAGCGGAATTCCGTGGGAGAAACCTTCAGAGTTTATTCCGACGGCAAAACCGCTCGTGTGTACGCAGCATAAGACATTATGGAATAGTAGAGAAGGGACTAAATAGCTTCCCAGGAGCCAGCATCAGGTGAACACTAATAGCTGGGATCTGCTGGTTGCTAGGGGACACCCACTGGTAGATACTGGAACTACACTCTTCAGGTCAGTTAGTTAGAGTGACGTGCCACTTTGTGGCAAAATGCTCACGTGTACTAGGATCTGTATTGAGGTCACAGTGATGATTGTGATAGCTTTCACAACACAGCAGCCATGCCAATATCTGAATAGAGTGTCCTGAACTGCATTGTGGCTCAAGAAGCCACTGATACCAGTGTCGGCACCAGTTTACTCCCAGAGCTGGAACAAGTACATTGTTTGTACCTTATCAATGCAATAAAAGTCAAACCTCAAAATTCTTTGGCACTTAGTGAAAAAGGGGGAAAGGGGTGGATTAGGGAGAGAAAAAAGACCAGGAATTGATGATCATAACCTAAAGGTAGGGCGGGGTGACTGGAATCTACTGCAGATACAGTATGTATAAGCGTTGCATGGTTTGTCATTCTCCGCATCTATTACCTTTTGTACCACCACCCCTCCCTTTAGAATGTAAGCTCTACGAGCAGGGCCCTTCTGTCCCTTCTGTATTGAACTGTACTGTAATTGTGCTGTTCCCCCTCTACATTGTAAAGCGCTGCGTAAACTGTTGGCGCTATATAAATCATGTATAATAATAATATAGAAAAACTAGAATTTAAACAAATGCTTGTCTGTAGTCCTGTAGTCTCTAAAGTCAGAGCTGCTTAACACTGTAATTTGGACCTCTGGCCTAAAACCTTTCTTCTCATTTTTGTTTTGGATTGAGGAAGGTTTAGAATGTCTGTCGGGTTTTTATTACTATCTTTGTCTAAATCTGGGAGAGTTCTCCTCACCTCCTGGGCCATTAATGCAGAACTCAAGGCTCACCAACTCACCTAATCCTCTCAGCGCAAGACCGGTCCCTGCAACCCTTGCCCCCCCCCTCCGGTCTTGTGCGGTGGACTGCTCCTGACGTCATTGCACCGATAGACCATCTCCAGACATGAAGACGTCAGGAACAGTCCACTGCTAGACGTGGGGGGGGGGGGGGGGGGCACCATTTTCCAAAGGTTCTGGTGAGTATAGTGTTTACCCCTAGACAAAACTGGCACAGCCCCACTGCATGGGGAAAAAAATGCCTGGAGTTAGGCTTTAAAAGGGATTACAAGGACAAGAAGTATAGGGAAACTTCTCCAACAATGGTAAGGTAATAAAACTTTTTTATTTAGTGTGGAAAGATTGGAACCTTTGCCGTTGGGTTTTTATTTGCTGCTTGTGAGAGATTTTTCCTAACTTCCTGTGCAAACAAGGTACAAAAACAGGAAGTAAGGGGATTATCCTGAGTAGGGACACTGACAACAATATGATCCCATCGGACATTATTGCATAGCAATCACCCACTCTATTCACAGTCCCCAAAAATGTTAAAATGTTGAAGTCTGAAGCCCCGCTTTAAATAACACATATCCATTAATTTTCAGAATCAAAATCCGGGAAGGAACGCTAATACAGAACTGAAATGAAAACATTTCTAGTTGAAAAATATTTACCTTTTTATGTAACAATTTTTTAATTCTTGTTCACTACCTGCTATGCATGTGCAATGCAATGTGCACTCTAAGGCTCGGTTCACACAGGGGCAACACGACTCTGGCCGCGACTTTGTGAGGCGACCTGGACACGACCTGAGGGCGACACCACAGCGCGACTTGGAGCGACTTGGGGCGACTTACAAGGCGACTTCAAGTCGCCTCCAGGACAGGCGACTTTCCAGTGGCCAATCAAACTACAATCCGCTCTGGGGGAGGGAGGGGTTTGCTTGAAAAAAACATCTTCTCTTCCTGTGAAGTCGCTTCAGTATAGATCACGATCCGACTTGTAGGCGACTTACATTGAAATCAATGGGTACAAGTCGCCTACAAGTCGCCTTGAAATAGTACAGGGACCTTTTCTGAAGTCGGAGCGACTTCAGTAGCGTACATATAGACGGCTCTCATTCACTTACATGGACTTTCAGATGTCAAGCGACTTGGGGCGACTCGAGGTCTGACAAGTCGGATCCCAAGTCGCGGTAGTGTGAACCGGCACTCAGGATCTCCAAAATAATCCATCTCATTAATGCATGCAAGGGAGTTGCTTAATTACTGGCTACCCAATGGCCTAAAAAGAAAGATGATGGGTGCCGATGAAGAATCTGAGGAGATGGCAGCATAGGGGATGGAGAGAGGAGCAGTCCTTGGCAAAAGAGGGCAAACTTAGAAGTTTGCTATAGTGTGTAAGTATGCTATATACACTTGTACATTATGGTAAGTGTTCGCATCCCACTGCTCAGTTCCTATTTAAAGTGGAGTTCCACCCACTTTTACAACTCTTCAGCATCCCTCACTAAACTGCGCACTGTAAATGAATTGGATATTTTTTTATTTTTTTTCTCAGCACCTACTGTATATCTGCTGTATTCATTTTTCACTTCCTCCTCCCTGGCCGCGGCCCATCACATCATTTCCTGTTCGCAATGCCTTCTGGGAAGGGGCGGCAACTTCCTCTGACACTGCCATTGCTATGGAAACCTGACCTGAAACCTATTACACTGCTTGTGCTGCACTGAGCATGTGCGAGATCTGCAAGGATGAGATGCAGGAAGAAATACAGTCTGGCTTCAGATGCCCACACTTAAGATGGCCACGGCCTGCTGTAAGTTTATAAAATAACAAACTATTGCTATAAACTAACAAAACAGACCTTAGTTTACAGACTAACTTTACTAGACTACATTAAGCTTGTGTATTATAGGGGTATTTTTATTTAAAAAGTATAATTTCGGCCGGAACACCACTTTAAGATTACTGATTGTCAATGGCTGCCACTGTGTATATGGCTCCCCCATTTTATGATATACCTGTCTGCATGTGGTGACCTTAACAGTCACAATGTTCTAATGCCGGAATCAGTCGCCTCCTTTACTGTCAACTGTGTTCCACAGAGTTGTTAGCCTATGCTGTACTTCAAAACAAACGATCCAATTGTCTGACAATTAGAACTAGCTGAACTGCTTATTGCCAGAACCATTGGGATAATGTGAGTTGAGCCCAGTGTGTGCGTACACATCACATTTTCTCTCCTCTTCAGATGGAAGGCAATTCAAACAAGTAATTTAGTGGTAGAAATAAACTGAATTTAATTTATACGTTCATTAATTGTACAATTAAGCAGGAATACTAATTGACTGTAGAATTATAGTTGAATGGAATGCCGGAGAGGAGTAATTAGTTCCAGCGTTTTTTTTTTTGCTGCCTTCGTATGTGCTAATAATTCTTGGTGCCGGCGCCTCGGCCAGTTCTTTTTTTCTTTTTGTTCTTGAATGGATAATTAGTATTTGTACGCTGATGTCACTGCAGCCTGGGGAGAAGTGAGTATAGAGGTGATGCTGGGTAATGTCCTTTGAGAAAAAGAAGTGATAAGTTAATCATTATGAATGTTTCCGGCATTACAGTTGTCTACACAAAACTGGAGATTTAAAAGTGCAGCTTACCTTTTGGGTAAATGTTCAGAAAAAAAACAAATACCGGTATATTTTTTTTTACATCTGCCTTTTTGTACGTAAGAAACAGCAAGGAGTTTACAGAAGCAGGGGTTTTCAGGTCACAAGATTACAGATGAAGGTGGGGTAATAAACTACAGCTAGACCTAAAAAAAAACAAAAAACTGAAGTAATTAGCAGCTAGACTGTGTTCCCTGTATGTACCTTAAATAGGGGTTTAACTGTTGCCACATGACTGCTGTGGGGCCCAGAAGCACAAAGGGCTCTGCACTGTCTACATCATTGGTGTCCAACATTTTGACCTTCCTGGACCACATGGGAAGAAGAGAAATTGTCTTGCACCACACATAAAATACACTTACAATATGAGCCCTTTCACACTCACAACGCCCGGGCGTCAGAGGTAAAATGCTGCTATTTTGAGCGGCGCTTTACCATCGTTTTAGCTGCACTTTTTGGCTGCTAGCTGCAGCGGCGCTTTAACGGCACTTCGGCCGTGCTGCCCATTGAATTCAATGGGCAGGGGCGATTTAGGAGCGGTGTATACACCGCTCCTAAAGCGCCTCAAAGAAGCTGCTTGAAGGACTTTTTTTCACGTCCTGCCAGCTCACTGTTCCAGTGTGAAAGCCCTCAGGTCTAAGGATAGCTGATGAGAAGAAAAAAGTCAGGCAGATCGCAAGTTATCAATCACTGATATAGATAATGTACCGTATATACTCGAGTATAAGCTGAGTTTTTCAGCCCTTTTTTTCATGCTGAAAATGCCCCCCTCGGCTTATACTCGAGTGAGTGTCCCCACTTACTGTTCTCTTGTTACTCCGGGGCCGCTCCGGTATGTGTGGGTGTTCTCCAGTCGCTCCGGGGCTGCTCCGGTGTGTGCGGGTGTTCTCCAGTCGCTCCGGGGCTGCTCCGGTGTGTGCGGGTGTTCTCCAGTCGCTCTGGGGCTGCTCCGGTGTGTGCGGGTGTTCTCCAGTCGCTCCCAGGCCGCTCCGGTGTGTGCGGGTGTTCTCCAGTCGCTCCGGGGCCGCTCCGGTGTGTGCGGGTGTTCTCCAGTCGCTCCGGGGCCGCTCCGGTGTGTGCGGGTGTTCTCCAGTCGCTCCGGGGCCGATCCGGTGTGTGCGGGTGTTCTCCAATCGCTCCGGGGCTGCTCCGGTGTGTGCGGGTGTTCTCCAGTCACTCCGGGGCCACTCCGGTGTGTGCGGGTGTTCTCCAGTCTCTCCAGGGCTGCTCCGGTATGTGCGGGTGTTCTCCAGTCGCTCCGGGGCTGCTCCGGTGTGTGCGGGTGTTCTCCAGTCTCTCCGGGGCCACTCCGGTGTGTGCGGGTGTTCTCCAGTCGCTCCGGGGCCGCTTTGTGCTGTTACTGCGACCGCCTCAGATTCTGTATAGCGTGACGATCCACCTCTAGAGGTCTAACAGAGGCCTGTATTGTTTACGAGTCGCTGCCATTTTGTTGTAGCCGCGGCTCAAACCTGGCAGTTTCTGTGACTGTGGAGTCCCTTGGCGCAGGCGCGGAATGGCCAGATCATCAGAACGGCTCTCAGGTATGACAACAATGTTGTCAGTAAACTAAGATAGTGGATAAGAGAAGCTGGCAGAGCAGATTTCTGTATTATCTCTCAACTTGGGATGTATGCCTATGCTTTACATAAAAGGAATGCTTACCATAAATAACATTCAGCAGTTTCAATACACACAAAAGAAAAGTGACCCTTCATTGGTGTAAGTGGGAGGAATAGTACCCCATGGTTGTTGTCAGTGATTTTTGGTGCCAGTGGAAAGAAAAGTTACCCATCATTAGTATCAGTGGAAGGAATAGTGACCAATTTTTGAAATTTACCGTACCAGTAGCTGCTGCATTTCCCACCCTCGAGTCAATGAGTTTTCCAAGTTTTTTGTGGTAAAATTAGGTGCCTCGGCTTATATTCGGGTCGGCTTATAATCGAGTATATACAGTACATATCTGAGTAAGAAAACTTCATTTTTTTTGTAAAATTTTTTATTATAAAAGTAAGAGGGCATCATAAAACTAGTACGATA
The DNA here is from genome assembly GCF_042186555.1 of Aquarana catesbeiana. NCBI lineage: Eukaryota > Metazoa > Chordata > Amphibia > Anura > Ranidae > Aquarana > Aquarana catesbeiana. Next base: position 32,412,441 of record NC_133335.1, on the reverse strand, counting down.
TTTGACACTGTATTTGATAAACTAACGCATCAATATCTGGTTGGATGGATGTAGTAGCAATTCTCAATGTATTTCCAAGCTGGTCATCAGATATATTCGTTCTAATTTTGCCCTTTGTGTGCTTCATCTTCTCAGATAATAGTTGCTAACAAATATAGGTATTGGCAAAATCTCATGACATGAAGAAGGCATGACTGTGAAGAGTGGGAGATTTTTCTTTTGGAAGATAAAACCCAAAAAATCAACACTTTAAAGTAAGTTTGATTTTGTGTTGGGCCACATTTGAGATCTCCCCAAGTGGTTTTTGGGACAAAATGATAGTTTTATAAAAGTTGGAGAGTAGTTTGATGTTAAAACAAACTCATGCTTGACTCTTTCAACCTGAAGTGCAGTAAAACACATTGGCCCTTTATAAAAATTGCCTCTAGCAGTTTTAATAATCCATATTTGTTTTATTACTTATTTCAAATCCACCTGGCTCTCACTTCAGCAGTACCTCGTTCCATGCACTGGTCAGGCTCACTTAGCCTTGCTGTCCTGGCCCACTCCTGGTCTCTGGATAGGGTCTCCCAGCACCTTAGGTTCTCTCACTTGAGACGTCCCCCTCCTGGACTCTCTAGTTAGCTCAGCTCTCTCGGTCCTCTGCCGACCCACTTGGCTGTTCTAACTCTCCTGGTCCTGCAGGTAAGGGAAGCTCTCCAACGTGGAATTGTGTCTCCACAGTAGGTAACTTCTCCTGGCTCATTCAGATCTCTATTCTCAGACTGACTGATTCTGAACCACTGCAGTAGCTCTGATCAGGCTTACATTGACCCTGCACACCTGTGTACTTACCCAGGCTGCAGTCATGTAGCAAAGCCCAGACACAGGAACAAAGGTTCCTTCCCACGCAAGGCAAATCGGAACCTTCAATCTCCAGGCCTTGATCCGAGATTACAAAACCCAGAGAAAACTTACAGATTTTCTCCACTCACAATAAACACGTCAGAGCCTCTCAAACTGTAACTTTGAGAATCCTGTGTCCTTTCTACTTAAAACCACATAGTGGCAGGCCTCACATTGTCACAATATACTATATATTATAGCTGCACGATTAATCATTAAGAATCGAAATTGCGATTCTTTTCCCTTCCGATCATCAAAACAACATTTCACGATTCTTTCTAACAAGTGGAAAGAGTTCTCACAGCTGAAAAAAAAAAAAAGTACAGGCAGCCTGCCAAGTTTTATCACAACATCTGGATAAGTATACACAAAGTAACATTTCTTCTTAGATCAAAGGAACGTTTAGGGGACGTTTAACCACTTAAAGACTAAACCTTTTTCTGGCACTTGCTGCTTACAAGATAACATAAATATTTATTGCTAGAAAATTACTCAGAACCCCCAAACATGATATATATATATTTTTAGCAGAGACCCTAGAGAATAAAATGGTGGTTGTTGCAATATTTTATGTCACACTGTATTTGCGCAGCGGTTTTTCAAAAGCAATTTTTTTTTCAAATACACTTTACTGAATTAAATTAAAGCGAAACAGTAAAGTTAGCCCAATTTTTTTGTATAATGTGGAAGATGATGTTACCCCGCGAGAATCGTGAGACAATCGTGATCTTTATTCTGAGCAAAAAATCGTGATTCTCATTTTAGCCAAGATCGTGCAGCTCTACTATATATATACAGTATATATATATATATATATATATATATATATATATATATATATATATATATATATATATATATATGTATATATATATAGCGCTGTTTTAAAGGGTAAGTTCACCTTTTGTAACATGTTACACTCATATTCAGATTGTTGAGCATTGTGGTAATTCATTAAAGTGTAAGTTCACCTTTACAGAAAATCTGTAAGGTGAACTTACACTGGACCCCCTCCTCATCCCCCCAGTCCCACAGTACCTGAGGCTGGTGATCACCCACTAGGAGACATCGGGTCTGCGCTTTACCAGTCCAGGGATTTGAAATCCCCACATCTTTCTCTCTTCTTCTCCCCCCGCTGACAGGACGGGTTAGGCGGGTTCTGATCACGTGGACGGTGCCGACCAATTAGAATGCCTCCTATAACTACCTTAGGATGTACGTTTAGCAGATTAATCCGCAGGCATTTAAAATCCCCGGACCGGTGAAGCGGTGACCTGCTGTATCCTAGTGGGTGATCACCGGCCTCAGGTACAGTGGGACCGGGGGGGATGGGGAGGGAGTCCAGTGGATTTTCTGTAAAGGTGAACTTACCCTTTAAGTCTTCCTGTCACAGTGTAACTGCCTGGCTGTATAGGAAGTACAGGCAGACAGATACAGACTGTCTGCAGGACCGTGGCATTGCAACCAAGATCTGCTGATCACGGGTGCAATGATTCACAGGTTCATTACAAAAAAAATAATAAATGCATATTCTTTTACATGCAAAAAAAATTACATTTGTTATTTTTTTTTTGTAAAGGTGAACTTATCCTTTAACATATAATATAAATCGAAACAATAAACACAGAACTCTGGTGAATTTCATTTGACCGGACAGCAAGGTTGACAACCTTATCAATGTTATGGAAAAAGAAATTACAAACCATAGAATTATTTTTGAGTGCAGTCACAAGCAGAGATTAACAATAAACCAGTGTCTCCGGTCCTCTCAGACTCACCTACGACTTCTCTAAAATGTTATTAGTAATAGGAATCTTGCTGAGATTTGTGTAATGATAAACGAAGCATAATCACAGCGCCGGACGGCGGCTCGGAGACGTTCCTTTTAATCTTGCACTCCACATCAGGGTAATTTGCAGAAAAGCAAGCCATTTTCTGATTTCTATAAATAAAAATGTACTTTATCCCCTGACATCTCATTTCATCTGCTCTTGTTCCAGGTCACAAAGTTCCTTTTTTATGAGCATAATTTTTGCACAGAAGTTTAAGTGTAACTGCTAGTTTCTGGCGAGCACAGACACTGTCCATTTATTTATCCTACAGAGTGATGACGGATGTAGTTATGTGGGTCCCTGTGACCTGCATTTTGTTTTATACAGTGAAGGACAGATCACTTAGGGCAATTGTGGAATCCAATTTTCTGCTATCTCACCGACATAATGAGAGAAACACAGAAACAAATTGATTTGTGGTGTTAAGAATACAGTTTGGAGCGTTACCAAAGTAATGAATTGCATTGTGAATGTATACACCATTCCTGTATGATCTGTAATGATATTTGTAAATCATTAAATGAAACCTGTGCTGAGAGAAAATAAAGGTGGTGTCACTGATGATCTCCACTGAAAATGCTAGCTTCCTGACTGTCTCTGGTTCTAATGCTTTAAAAGGTACAGCTACCCTATTGCCCTCCACTGGTAGGCATGACTTAAATAAGAGGTTAAGCCCACGGTCTGTATACACAACATGCATATGCTCCACCATACACACACCTCCTGTTTACAAAATATAAACCTAGAGCTAACACTTTGTCTGCTCCTACCTAAATCAAAACTTTGTTGGAACAGTTGGGGACTGCTTCCAGAACTGTGGAGACAATAAACACTCTTTAGAAGCATGTGTTATACAACAAAGCATAGAGTGCAAGGGTAAGGGAATACTCCAACATGTACATGGGGTATAGAAGACAGGGGTCAGGAGTATGTACAACATAGTGTTTAGAGTGCATGGGTCAGGAACAGAACATGATGTATAGAGTGCATGGGTCAGGAATAGAACATGGAGTATACATGGAGGTTACATGTGTAAGGAATATGTAAGCAGTGGCAAACAAACATGAACAACAGCACCAGTACAATGCAGTGCCCAGAACCAGGTACACGTTCCTAGGATAGGCCTTAATAGTAAGAGAAGGCGAGTCCAATCATTTTTCTAAATTTTACTTGGATATTATCTTCAAGGTAGGAATTATTAAGCATACGACTTCAGGGCATACACATTTTCACAAATATGGCAACAGTCATCAGCACTTTCCCAGGTAAGACCATCTATGTACTGTCTCCCGTATCCATCTTATCCAGGGCACCGGGGACTCTCCAGGTATTCAGCAGCTGGAGAAAACCAACCACTGGATATAATACATGTGGGCCCCCTACCAAGTTCCATCTGAGCCTAGTTCCTCTGCTTCTCTGTGACTCACTCATAATACTGTATATCTATTAGGGGAAAATACCATCTAGTTGCCAAACAGGGAATTGACCTAACTACCCCTTATTTCCCCCCCCCAAAACCTGCCACGTCCCTGTGCACCAACTTTGGGAAAGTGTCAACAGTGCCCAACCTTTAATCATACAGTGCAACATTACTCAAACTACTGGAGGTAGAGTTACAGTCATAACAACAAAACTTTCAATGGTGAATACCATGGCAGAAGCATTTTAACAAGTTAAAACCTTCATTTATATTAAATGAAATGACAATAAAAGAAGGTTATTACACTGCAGCAACTGTATGCAGGCTTTTTTTTCCAGGTGCTTTCAAAGAATAGACAGTATTATGTTCTCTGTCTTAGAATGCAGCAGCAAAACCTTGTCCTTGTAAATGTGCTGTCATAGCTATATTCCTGTAGGTAGTGTTAAAATGGTGGTGAGGCAGTATTTGGTCGCGTCTCTTAGCAACCAAGGGATTCCTAAATGGTCCCACACAGCCCTCCATAAAGTCTCTGGCTTTCCTCCTCAATTAAATACAAAAAATATCCTCTGTGACATAAGGGAACTCCCACCCAAATCTAATTGGATGTGGTGGGCCATGTAATGCTGCAACTGGGATAAAGGGGTTAGCTAACGGTTGTACCCTTTCCATACTGAGAGTTACGAATTTGGGGCACCACATACTCCTGTAAGTTCTAGCCCTAACTTGTCTGCAGAGCAAGTTGGGAAAACAGTAGGCGAAGCCCAGGAACATTGAACCAGTCACCTGGTGGATACCAGAGTTCACGAAGAACGAGACCATCCCTCTGGAACATATACAGTCCCCAGCTCAACAGATGGTACAACAACTGCAGACAAAGATTCTAGGTGTAGAACTACCAACCCCTTGGCTGCCTCTTCTCCCTAATTAGATACACTTACAGGTAAGTCCTCCTCTTCCTAAACAGGCGAGCACTCCAAAGTAGATGATACAACCTGTTCCAAACTGTAGACTGGGCCAAACCAACATAAGCATATGTTTAATTCCCAGGTACCATTAACAGGCCCCGTGACCTTACTCTGCATCAGTGTGAGCCCCTGCTCCTAGAGGGAACTAAATAGCATGCATCTATGAGCACCAGTACATTACAATGCCCAACACTTCACCCTGCATTCTTCTACATAAAACCAGGTACGAGTTCCTCGGGTAGGTCTTTACTAGTAAGAAGAGGTGAGTCCAATCAATTTTCAAAGCTTTACCTGGTACTTCTTTTGGCTCCTTTTTTAATTACAGGTATTTATATAGCACCTACAATTTATGCAGCACTTTATTGTACATCCACATCAGTCCCTGCCCTCAAGAAGCTTACAATATAAGGTCCCTAACTCACATTCATATATACTAGGGCCATTTTAGAAAGGAGCCCATTAACCTACCAGCATGTCATTGGAGTGTGGGAGAAAACCTATGCAGGCACATGGAGAACATGCAAATGCCAGACAGGTAGTGCCGTGGTTGGGATCAGGCACAGGGAGAACATGAAAACTCCAGACAGGTGCCATGGTTGGAATTCAAACCAATGACTCTAGTGTTGCCAGGGAGAAGTGTTAACCACTTAGCCACTGTGCTGGCCAGACTCCTTTTACTGAATGGAGTGGTGAGGGAGGGAAGGAACAGTAATGCCGCGTACACACGAGTGGACTTTCCGGCGGACTAGGTCCGACTGTCTTTCCAACGGACTTTCTGACTAGGTCCGACGGTCTTTCTGAACCAACGGACTTGGCCACACACGATAGGACTAAGTCCGTTCGGTTTGAATGTGATGACGTAAACGGGACTAAAAAAGGAAGTTCAATAGCCAGTAGCCAATAGCTTCCCTTGCGTCGTATTTGGTCTGTCGGACCAGCACACAGACAAACAGTTTTCCCAATTTTAGTGCATCGGACTTTGAGTCCGTCGGACAGATTTGAAACATGTTCTATTTCTAGGTCCGTCGGATTTTTATCCCGAAAAGCTATCGGACTAGCCCACACACTATCGGATTGTCGGCCGGACTAATCCCGTCGGACCTAGTCCGCCGGAAAGTCCGCTCGTGTGTACGTGGCATAAGTGTTTGCTGGGAGGTGGTGGAGGATTAAAGCAAATCTGTGACTTTCCTTTAGAGTGGTTGTAAACCCTTACACACTGTATAACCAGTGAAGTGACTGGCCTCAGGTGATATGAAGAGATTACATAAATCCTCCTACATAAGTTGTACCTGTCTCTTTGCAGTCATCTCCTCTCTACATTCATTTAATTTTGTCTGAGAGTTTAGAAAAGGGGTGGAGAGCTGAAATTACATATTGCAGAGCTTAGTGAGGAGAGCTCTGAGAGCTGATTGGAGGGAAGAGACGCAACCCCCCTCCACACAGAGCACAGAAACAGAGCTGAGAGTGTCAATCTGCTGTAAATCTCTCAGCTGTTTTTCGCTTGGTGTCAGGAAAACTTGTCAGACGTGAGTCATGCTGATAGCAGAGAAATGAGGCAACAGAAATAATGGCACTCAGTGCTCTTAATTGAGACAAGTACACACTATGGAGGAATGTGCTTTGTTCATATTTCATATCTGAGATCTAAAACCACTTTAAGTAAAATTCCAGTATTGCTGAAAACTGTAGGATAAGTTTTTCACTGAAAATGTCTTCACATTTGAAACACTTTAAAATATTATACATTACAATTCAGTCGTTTTGGTCCTTTTGTATTGCTTCAGAACAACAGGAAAGCTAGAAATCTTCTTAAAAAATACCTATTAGGATATTTTCCCAGTCATGTCAAATGCAGAGAAATTGCTCCATTAGGCCTCCCAGGCAGCTCTGGCTGTAATGAGCCATTGAGCCTCCATACTTTTCCTCTTTTCGGCTCCATGCTTTCATATTGACTGCGGGAGAATGGGAAGCAGGAAATCAATAGCTGTCAGCTGCTTAAGTCTTAGGATATTTGTTGTGGAAGTGAATAGTCATGTTTGTGTCGATGCAGACATTGCCCGGGGCTCGCACTGACCTGATTAAACGCTGCTTAGTATAGTGATATTGATAAGTGACAAGTCAGTGCAAGGTTCTGTGTTTGCTGGGATTAATATGAACAGGACGGCCCAACAGACCTGATGGAATGTCAGCTGATGTTGGGTCATTTAAATCTGATGCAGGGGGACATTAAACGTTCAGCTGGGATAAGCCTAAGAACTTGTGACACAATGGAATATAGTCAGTTGCTTAATGCACTTCACACTGTTCAGGGAGTAATGCGGTTTGATTTTATTGAAGTTTTTATTGAGAGGAAAGCATAACAATGTGTAAGATGTGAGTCTTTGAAATTCTTTCTAGGAAGCAGCTTTATAGCAATGCACTAACCTGGAAAATGTAGGCTACCTATAGCAGAGTTCAATTCTTTGTTTTAATTGGGCTAGGAATAAATCATTATGTCTTTGGACACATTGCAATCTCTTCAGACACCCACCCCAGGGGCAACAGACCTCAATGGAAAAGCAGACTGGCACCCACACGATCGGATTGTTGGCCAACAAAACCGTGGAATTTTGTCCAAAGGGCGTTGGCCAAACTTGTCTTGCATACACACGGCCACACAACTGTTGGCCAACAATTATGAACGAAGTGATGTACTACATTGTTTTTCAGCTCTTTAGCACCACCCTTTGGGCTCCTTCTGCTAATTTCGTGTTACTGTGTTTCCCTGAAAATAAGACCTAGCATTATTTTCCAGGAGGGCTGCAATATAAGCCCTACCCCAAAAATAAGCCCTAGTTTAAAATGCTTGTAATATCCTATAACCCACTCTATTACAGTAGTATATAATGTACAATGTGTGCATTTCTGTAATATAAGGTCACAGAAGCGCAAAGTTGCGCTATAACAAAGGTACAGGTATTTGGCACAATTATATTACAAAAACACACACATTGTACATTATATAATACTGTAATAAAGTGGATTATAGGATTTTACAAGCATTTTAACTCAGTTCACACTGGGGATTCCTGTCAGGCAGGGGGAGAGAAGACAGCACATTACATGGTACGACCTACCCCGAAAATAAGCCCTACTGTGTCTTTTGTTGCCAAAATTAATATAATACCCGGGCTTATTTTCGGGTTAACACGGTAGTAGAAGTTTGGTGAGTGTTGATTCGTGCTTTTCTTTTCGCGCTTTTCATTTAAGAAGATGGTATTTTTGAAAACAAAAGTAGTGGGACTTTAAATATGCCTAATGAGAACAAACTCAGAATAAAAAATATATAAATTTTATTACACATAAATCACTGTCATAAACACAATATTAAAAACATAGATATGCACAAAGAAACTTTGCGGGAAATACAAAAATATGTAAACCTGATGGATGATGACTTCTAACTGGTCTACGCGTTACGCGGGATTCCCCGCTTCTTCAGGACCATACATATATTGTAAGTGTGTTATATACAGAGTTTCTTACTCAATATCATAAATCATCAAAACAACAGAGAACAGGAATACAGGATCTGTCTCAGATGTTTTGCCTACCAGCCCATAGGATATAGTCTGGACCTATTAAATACTTACGGACCACCGCACGCCGATATACGTCCTAACTTTGAAGAGGAATATCGTTGTTATGGTAGCAGCTAGCTGCCATAACCCTGGTATGCTCTTCTTCGGCCGGCGGTCCGCTTTCCGATAAGAGTGGTCTCTGCGGCAGAATCTATTTTTTAAAGGTTGCCTATGGAGATTTTCAAGGATGAAAGTTTGTTGCCATTCCACGAGCGTGCGCAATTTTGAAGCGTGACATGTTGGGTATCAATTTACTCGGCGTAACATTATCTTTCACAATATAAAAAAAAAAATTGGGCTAACTTTACTGTTGTCTTTTTTTTTAATTCGAAAAAGTGTATTTTTTCCCAAAAAAAGTGCGCTTGTAAGACCGCTGCGCAAATACGGTGTGACAGTAAGTATTGCAATGACCGCTATTTTATTCTCTAGGGTGTTCGAAAAAAAAATGTATAATGTTTGGGGGTTCTACGTAATTTTCTAGCAAAATAACTGTTTTTAACTTGTAAACAACAAATCTCAAAAAGAGGCTCGGTCCTTAAGTGGTTAAGGCAGAAGTAAATATCCAAAAGGGGGAAATAAATATCCGATGTATAGTAATATACCCCAAACAATGTGATCCCAATATCTTTTTAAGACAGACGGGATAAATCCAAGAAAACCGGGCATCTCTGAGACGATCATATATGCTGGTATTATGGTAGGTACATATCCACCTCTCCTCTGGCAAAGTTTGCAATGTATGGTATAGGAAATCGTAGACGATGAGCATTTGTCACTTCTGGTTTCCCCGGATGTCAACAGCGCCATTTTTAAATGTGGAAAGTATCTGATCACACTGATTTTGTTGTGATCAAATGCCTTTAAGAGCAGAGGAGACATCTGAGGTCTAATAGATCTCTCCATAGAGAGTACCTGTCACCTGTGTATAATAAACCGCTGCTCCTATATGTGTTATATTGCATTCTCAGCATTTCACAACTAAGCAGAGCAGAAAAACGTAATTTCTTAATGGTACAGGACAAAGGAACTTAGTTTTAACCATGGTTTATATGCATCTACCTTTGGGTGAATGGACATTGGCAAAAAAATTAGGGACATCCCATATATAACCACTTCCACTCGCAGTAACCCTTTTTTGCTAGTTTCCTTAGATGATGAACTCCTATCTTCTGTGTTTGAATCAGGAGAGAATGAGCTGCCTTCTGCTGAGATCTCACCAAAAGTTGCAACCCTTAAGAAAAAAAAAGAAAAAAAAAGGCATGATTGGGCTGGGAAGGCATGATCTATAGCAGTGGTTCTCAACTCTGTCATCAACTACCCCGAACAAGCCATGTTTGCAGGTTTTCTTGCACAGGAGTCAATGGCTTAGTATTTTGGACAGCTATTTTATCTAAGACAGGAATATGCAATTAGCGGACCTCCAGCTGTTACAGAACTACAAGTCCCATGAGGCATAGCAAAACTCTGACAGCCACAAGCATTAAACCTAGAGGCAGAGGCATGATGGGACTTGTAGTTTTGCAACAGCTGGAGGTCCGCAAATTGCATATCCCTGATCTAAGAGAAATTCCCAAAACATGGCCTGTTGGGGATACTTGAGGACAGGGTTGAGAACCACTGATCTATAGCACAGAGCTTGTGCCATTTAATTTGTCCCTTCCTATGTTGTAATATACCTGGTTAATCCTGCCTGTTCCTATGTCCACCTGTCTGTGCTGACCACAGTAATTATGGCTGCTGAGCCATGGTGGATAAAAGGGGACAATCTGCTCTAAACCTCAACTGTGTGTATATAAAATATTGATACAAATATACAAAAGTGAATATTTGGACAAAAACGGGTGTAGCATCTAACAAAACCAGAATATCCAGCTCATAGAGATGTGTAAAGAAAGAAAAAGGCGCAACCAAGAAAAGGAATATAAATATGAATTTTTTGTGTTATAAAAAAGGGTGAGCAGGTAAATACTGTATATTACCAACAATGTAGCAAATGAAACTAAAAATATATAACTGTGGTGTAGGGCGGGGTGGGGGGAGTGGATTAGTTGTGTAGTGTGTGTATAGGTATGTATATGGAATTTCAATGTCAGGTAACACAACAATGTAAAAATACAGATTGCTTTTATTATATGGTGATTTTTTTTACCCTTTACGATGATCTGTTTGACCCAGAAAGATAAGAATAGTCTCAGATGTCTGGTATTATTAAAATGCATTATCTTTTCACAATTTACTCATGGGGTCCCTGAAATTCCTTACATGGAATGTGCGAGGTCTGCGTGAGAAAATCAAACGCTCGGCGGCCTTCACATTCCTCAAAAAACAACGAGCTGATGTAGTGGTATTGGTGGAGACACATGTAGAAGGGAAATTGCAAATGGCCCTACGACGTCCGTGGGTTGGGTGGGCATATCACTCTACCCACACATCCCACGCTAGAGGAGTTTCAATCCTGATTGCCAAATCTGTTCATTTTGAATTATATGAAGTTGTTACTGATCCCCAGGGCCGCTTTGTATTCTTATCTGTCAAACTTTATGGCGAACCCTTTCTAATACTTTCATTTTACATCCCTCCCCCTTTTTCCACCTCCGCTATCCTAGAAGGTTCCTCGTTCATGGCCAGACACCCTTCAACACAAGCTATATGGTTAGGGGACTTCAATACTACATTGAATCCCACGTTAGATAGGCTCCGGTCCACTGGGCCTGCCACAGGGGCCACCGGGGAAACCAGTTTCTCGAAACTTTTTACTGCCTTCCAGCTGGTGGATACGTGGCGCTTTAAATTTCCCCACACACGGTCCTACTCCTGTTTTTCATCTACCCACAACTCTATGTCACGTATTGATTTAATTTTAGTATCCCAAAAGCTCACACCACGACTACTAAATACACACTTTGGCCCCAGAGTACTCTCTGATCACAGTCCTTATTGGATCACCCTTAGTGTACCCATTGACAAACCTGCATACACATGGCGCTTGAACCCTTTCTGGCTCTCATTGTTACCAGACGACAATGAACTCCCAAATGCTTGGAAGACGTACTTTGCAGAGAATGATCAGACCGCCTCTCCAGCAGCGGTCTGGGATTCCTTCAAATTACACACACGTACATCCCTAATCTCTCACATTAATAAAATCAAGGCAGATTTTGCTGGAGCCCTTGAAAGAGCAATAGGGGAGCTATCCTCTACTGAAAGGGAATATACGAATAACCCATCCCCGGACAAAGCGCACCAACTCAAATTGCAGACTAGAGTGGTAACTCAACTACAGTTTGAGAAAACCAGACAAAAACTATTTTTCGCTAAACAGAAATTTGAACATGGGGAGAAAGCTGGTAAACTGCTGGCATATTTGGTACACAATGAAGACAGACCCCCTGTGGTCATTTCCCTACATGGACCTACAGGCCAACAGATTACGGACCCGCCTAATGTAACCTCAATGTTCAAAGAATTTTTCTCGGACTTATATACATCGACAGTACGTGATGATTCCGTCACAATGGACTCCTTCCTTAGAATCCTCACCTTCCCCAAGCTGACAAAGGAACAGGTTGATCTTTTAGAAGCGCCACTTACAATAGACAAAATAACGACTGCTATTGCCAGCTTTGCCAGGTCTAAGGCCCCAGGATCTGATGGTCTCAGGGGCGGACTGACCATTCGGTCGATCGGACGCCGACCGAGGGCCCGCAGCCAGTAGGGGGCCCGGGAGACATGCTCGTCGGATCTAGGGGTATGCTGCTGGGCGTGCTGCGGTGGAGCCGTTCTGCCGACTGCCGCGGGGGGGGGGGGGATGAGGCGGGCATCTCCTCTTTCAGTTTGGGATGCAGTGAGGGGAGTGGGAGGCGGCGATCAGCAGCTCTATGGTGCTCGCAGCATCTCCCGGGGACTTGTATTTCTCCTCCAGATTGTAGAGTGGAAAGGGGAGGGGCCTCTGACCCGGGCAGCTACAAGTTTCACTCTCTGCTTGTACGCTGTTGCCGACTGCTGCCCGGGTCAGAGGCCCCTCCCCTATCTACTGTTCAGAATCAGAAGGAGGACTACAAGCCCCAGTGAGATCCACAGGCACCATAGAACTGCCGATCGCCACCTCCCACCTCCCCCTTGGGTTGGAGGTGCACAGCCAGGTACAGGGGAACCTCTGGGGGGGTTAAGTCTGGGGACCCTGATGTATGGGGGGTTCTCTGGGGACCCTGATGTATGGGGGGGGCTCTCTGGGGACCCTGATGTATGGGGGGGGCTCTCTGGGGACCCTGATCTATGGGGAGGGCTCTCTGGGGACCCTGATGTATGGGGGGGCTCTCTGGGGACCCTGATGTATGGGGGGCTCTCTAGGGACCCTGATGTATGGGGGGGGCTCTCTGGGGACCCTGATGTAAGGGGGGGGGCTCTCTGGGGACCCTGATGTATGGGGGGGCTCTCTGGGGACCCTGATGTATGGGGGGGCTCTCTGGGGACCCTGATGTATGGGGGGGCTCTCTGGGGACCCTGATGTATGGGGGGGCTCTCTGGGGACCCTGATGTATGGGGGGGCTCTCTGGGGACCCTGATGTATGGGGGCTCTCTGGAGACCCTGATGTATGGGGGGCTCTCTGGGGACCCTGATGTATGGGGGGCTCTCTGGGGACCCTGATGTATGGGGGGCTCTCTGGGGACCCTGATGTATGGGGGGGGCTCTCTGGGGACCCTGATGTATGGGGGGGGCTCTCTGGGGACCCTGATGTATGGGGGGGGCTCTCTGGGGACCCTGATGTATGGGGGGCTCTCTGGGGACCCTGATGTATGGGGGGGCTCTCTGGGGACCCTGATGTATGGGGGGGCTCTCTGGGGACCCTGATGTATGGGGGCTCTCTGGAGACCCTGATGTATGGGGGGCTCTCTGGGGACCCTGATGTATGGGGGGCTCTCTGGGGACCCTGATGTATGGGGGGCTCTCTGGGGACCCTGATGTATGGGGGGGGCTCTCTGGGGACCCTGATGTATGGGGGGGGCTCTCTGGGGACCCTGATGTATGGGGGGGGGCTCTCTGGGGACCCTGATGTATGGGGGGGGCTCTCTGGGGACCCTGATGTATGGGGGGGCTCTCTGGGGACCCTGATGTATGGGGGGCTCTCTGGGGACCCTGATGTATGGGGGGGCTCTCTGGGGACCCTGATGTATGGGGCGGCTCTCTGGGGACCCTGATGTATGGGGGGGCTCTCTGGGGACCCTGATGTATGGGGGCTCTCTGGAGACCCTGATGTATGGGGGGCTCTCTGGGGACCCTGATGTATGGGGGGCTCTCTGGGGACCCTGGTGTATGGGGGGCTCTCTGGGGACCCTGATGTATGGGGGGGCTCTCTGGGGACCCTGATGTATGGGGGGGGCTCTCTGGGGACCCTGATGTATGGGGGGGCTCTCTGGGGACCCTGATGTATGGGGGGGGGGCTCTCTGGGGACCCTGATGTATGGGGGGGGCTCTCTGGGGACCCTGATGTATGGGGGACTCTCTGGGGACCCTGATTTATGGGGGGCTCTCTGGGGACCCTGATGTATGGGGGGGCTCTCTGGGGACCCTGATGTATGGGGGGGCTCTCTGGGGACCCTGATGTATGGGGGGAGGCTCTCTGGGGACCCTGATGTAAGGAGGAGGCTCTCTGGGGACCCTAATGTAAGGACGAGGCTCTCTGGGGACCCTGATGTATGGGGGAAGGCTCTCTGGGGACCCTGATGTATGGGGGGAGGCTCTCTGGGGACCCTGATGTATGGGGGGGCTCTCTGGGGACCCTGATGTATGGGGGGAGGCTCTCTGGGGACCCTGATGTAAGGACGAGGCTCTCTGGGGACCCTAATGTAAGGACGAGGCTCTCTGGGGACCCTGATGTATGGGGGAAGGCTCTCTGGGGACCCTGATGTATGGGGGGAGGCTCTCTGGGGACCCTGATGTATGGGGGGGGCTCTCTGGGGACCCTGATGTATGGGGGGGGCTCTCTGGGGACCCTGATGTATGGGGGGGCTCTCTGGGGACCCTGATGTATGGGGGGGCTCTCTGGGGACCCAGATCTTTGGGGGGCTTTCTGGGGACCCAGATCTATGGGGGGCTCTCTGGGACCCTGATGTATAGGGGGGCTCTCTGGGGAGTTGACCCTGATGTATGTGGGGCTCTCTGGAGACCTTGATGTATGGGGGGGCTCTCTGGAGACCTTGATGTATGGGGGGGCTCTCTGGGGACCTTGATGTATGGGGGGGCTCTCTGGGGACCTTGATGTATGGGGGGGCTCTCTGGGGACCTTGATGTATGGGGGGGCTCTCTGGGGACCCTGATGTAAGGGGGGTTTCTCTGGGGACCCTGATGTAAGGAGGGGGCTCTCTGGGGACCCTGATGTAAGGAGGGGACTCTCTGGGAACCCTGATGTAAGGAGAAGGCTCTCTGGGGACCCTGATGTATGGGGGGGCTCTCTGGGGACCCTGATGTATGGGGGGGCTCTCTGGGACCCTGATGTATAGGGGGGCTCTCTGGGGAGTTGACCCTGATGTATGTGGGGCTCTCTGGAGACCTTGATGTATGGGGGGGCTCTCTGGAGACCTTGATGTATGGGGGGGCTCTCTGGGGACCTTGATGTATGGGGGGGCTCTCTGGGGACCTTGATGTATGGGGGGGCTCTCTGGGGACCTTGATGTATGGGGGGGCTCTCTGGGGACCCTGATGTAAGGGGGGTTTCTCTGGGGACCCTGATGTAAGGAGGGGGCTCTCTGGGGACCTTGATGTAAGGAGGGGGCTCTCTGGGGACCCTGATGTAAGGAGGGGACTCTCTGGGGACCCTGATGTAAGGAGGGGACTCTCTGGGAACCCTGATGTAAGGAGGAGGCTCTCTGGGGACCCTGATGTAAGGAGGAGGCTCTCTGGGGACCCTGATGTTTGGGGGGGCTCTCTGGAGACCCTGATGTATGGGGGGCTCTCTGGGGACCCTGATGTATGGGGGGGGGCTCTCTGGGGACCCAGATCTATGGGGGGCTCTCTGGGGACCCAGATCTATGGGGGGCTCTCTGGGGACCCAGATCTATGGGGGGGTCTCTGGGACCCTGATGCATGGGGGGCTCTCTGGGGAGTGGACCCTGATGTATGTGGGGCTCTCTGGAGACCTTGATGTATGGGGGGGGCTCTCTGGGGACCTTGATGTAAGGGGGGCTCTCTGAAGACCTTGATGTAAGGGGGGGCTCTCTGAAGACCTTGATGTAAGGGGGGCTCTCTGGGGACCCTGATGTATGGGGGGTTTCTCTGGGGACCCTGATGTAAGGAGGGGGCTCTCTGGGGACCTTGATGTAAGGAGGGGGCTCTCTGGGGACCCTGATGTAAGGAGGGGGCTCTCTGGGGACCCTGATGTAAGGAGGAGGCTCTCTGGGGACCCTGATGTAAGGAGGAGGCTCTCTGGGGACCCTGATGTAAGGAGGAGGCTCTCTGGGGACCCTGATGTAAGGGGAGGTTCTCTGGGGACCCTGATGTAAGGGGAGGCTCTCTGGGGACCCTGATGTAAGGGGAGGCTCTCTGGGGACCCTGATGTAAGGGGAGGCTCTCTGGGGACCCTGATGTAAGGGGAGGCTCTCTGGGGACCCTGATGTAAGGGGAGGCTCTCTGGGGACTTGTTTACATAGGCAGACCACAGTTCTGCCTCTGTTGGAAACGATCGTCGGGGCCTGGCGGACATGGGGTCCTCCGGACCCGCTGGTTAGCTCTCGGTGTGTCCAATCACAGCGGCAGCAGGTCAAACAGCATGCAGACCCGCAAGTGCAGAATCAAGTACCTGTACATGATTCTGCTCACAGGAGACGCAGCCCTGCAGTAAATGTATGTGGTTAAAGTGAGTTTATTTTTTTTTAATCTTTAAACATTTATTTTGAACATGAAGTAGAGAAATTCTGTGACCAATGCATGTAATGTAGCAGTGCAATATATACGTGGGGCTTTGTGAGGGTGTGGCTTGTGTGTGGGTGGGTGGGGACTAACGGGGCCCCATGAGCCCCTATTGCCCGGGGGCCCCATGAGTTGTCAGTCCGCCCCTGGATGGTCTCCCTATAGAATTTTATTCCCACTTTAGCGAGATACTCATCCCTAAACTCCTAACCTTATATAACCACTTGTTAGAGACTCAGACCCTACCACCTTCCATGAGGGAAGCAACCATAATTCTTATACCCAAACCGGGGAAGGACCCTGGATACCCGGAATCCTACTGTCCCATTTCCCTCTTACAAGAAGATATTAAAATCTTAGCCAAGGTCTTATCTAATCGCCTTAATCAAGTTATATTATCCCTCATTCACCCCGACCAAGCAGGGTTTATGCCTGGTCGCAACACCTCCTTCAATTTAAGAAAAGTATATATTAATTTGCAGGCTACACATATGGAAGTGGGCTCCCGGGTAGTGGTGACCCTTGATACGGCAAAATCGTTTGATTCGGTGGAGTGGAGATATCTCTGGAGATGCTTGGAGGGATATGGCCTTGGGCCCATTTTTATTAAGTGGGTCCAATTACTGTATAGGGCTCCCGCAGCTAGGGTGGTGGCAAATGGATGGCCGTCTTCGATGTTTGACCTCAGTAGAGGCACGAGGCAGGGCTGCCCACTCTCCCCACTTTTATACGCCCTGGCTGCGGAACCCCTAGCCATGTCCATCCGAGCTGACCCAGAGATCAGGGGGCTCACAATGGGAACTTTAACTGAAAAAATTAGTATGTACGCAGACGACACACTGTTGTACCTAGCTGATTCGGGCCCCTCCCTCCGCACAGCACTGCAAATGATTGAACGATTTGGGACCTTTTCTGGGCTTAAAATTAATTGGGGAAAATCCCAAATTTTGCCATTGGATAGTTTTCCACCTACTGAATTTCAAGCTAGATTACCGCTACGGCGAGTCGACACTATTAAGTACCTGGAAATCCATATCTCCAGAATACCAGCAGATTATATCTCCCTCAATATTGAACCCCTATTCTCCCTCGTGAAATCTAAGACACGTGCCTGGTCCCGGTTACCCCTCGGAATCTGGGGCCGTATTAATTTAATTAAGATGGTCCTTCTCCCCAAAATCTTATACATACTTTGGCACTCCCCGGTCTACTTACCTTTGAAACACTTTAAGGTTCTTGAAGCCCTTCTTAAACCCTTCGTATGGGGAACAAATAGACATAAATTTGCATGGCAGTTTCTCAAAAATCCCACAGCCCTCCCCGACTTTAACCTGTATTATGTCGCGTCCCAACTTTCCCAATTATACCATCTGGACAAAACGGACAGAGATAGATTCCTCACTCTAATGTGTCCGGCTTGGGCTCAGTGCACCCAGGACCCGATATATGCCATAGCGGGGGGCCTTGGTTGCGTGGAACCTGAGGGAGACAGAAAATCTCTCATATACCATTATAGACGTATCTGGGACTTGGCATCTGCCAGGTTGGCAATACCACAACATAATGACTACACTCCATTATGGCACAATAAACATCTTTTGGAGCTCCTCCATATACAAAACGCAGAGATATGGGCCACACGGGGAATAGATTACTTACATCATCTACTGTCCGACGGTACCATCAAAACCTTTAACGCACTCCGAGAGGAATTTACACTTCATAACCGCATGTATTTCAGATTCCTTCAGATACGCCATGCGCTTCAAACCCAATTCCCACAATTCCTTCCCCAACCGACTCCTAATCCCATTATGGCAATTATTAAAAGTACAGACCCTCGAAAGCTGACTTCAACTTTTTACAACATGCTCTCTACACCTGCTGCTACTAAACTTGCATATGCTTTGAAGCCTCGCTGGGAGCAGGGGGTAGGCCCGATTCAGGATGAGGAGTGGGAGGAGGCACTGGAGACCTGCAGGGTAGTGTCCCCCAAGCTATCTGACAGACTCTCACAGATATACATACTTCACCGGGCATATCTCACACCCCTTAGGGTGGCTAGATAGAAAAGAGGATATCCTACCGGGTGTCTGATGTGCAGACAGGAGGTGGGCACGTTCTTCCATCCCATCTGGTCTTGCCCCAAAATACAGGGTTTGTGGTCACAAGTGATAACATTTTTACATGACACCATGGGCTCCCCAGTGTCACTGGACCCTGAAAATGTGTATTTGGGATATTTCCTGACAATATTGACAAATTCACCAAAATATTCCTTCATGAAACCCTGTTTTCAGTTAGAAAAGTTGTTGCTAAAAAATGGATGAGACCATTACCCCCTACCTTCGTGGATTGGAAGGTGGATGTTAACAGTGCTTTACCTTATAAGAAATGTATCTATATCAACCGTAATTGTCCCACTAAGTATAATAAAATATGGGACCGATGGCTCCAGGAATCGGAAACCTGCACTTAAACACAATATGTCACCCTGGAATTGATAACCGGATAACTGACAATAGATAACATCCTTTAATGTATTGGGATATATTCTGTATTACTGCAATTTACATCTGACCAACTAATAGTCAAACATATATCAGTATGAAATGTAAAACTCTGCATATGATGACCAAGATGTATGTACCTGCTGCGACTCTAACATGTTTGAACAAACTACTCAATAAAAAAAACTTTGTTTTGGAAAAATATATAACTGTGATTGAACACTTAGTGACAATTTCAGAAAAAAGAAAGAACAATCCTATATAATATAGACCATAGACTGCTGTAAGTTGTTATATCCGAACAGAAAACTTCATGGGGCATCAAAAAAACACTTAAACGATATTGTTCTGTTCCTCAATAGTCAAAGCAAACAGTGCCGCTTACCAGATCAGGTGGAACTCAAATTTTAGAGATCATACGAGCACACAGGAGGGGTGGATTCAGCAACAGATGAAACGATCAACGATGACGAAGACCTTCCTTCTACTCCCGCTCAGCACTGCTGCAGTATTATTTTCCTGGATCCTCCAAGGGAAAACACTCCATGCAAAGGTGTATATTATGGAATAGAAGAGAGAGGCTTCATGGTGCAGTACTCAAGAAAGTTTTATTCAAAAAATGTTTTTCCATCGGCACTGACATCCAACACGAGCGGTATACAAACAATTCAAAACTCAAGCCAGCCAGCTGATGCCGTCAAGATCTATAGCTCCACCCTGAGTCATGGTACCGTGGTCAGTTTACGTGTCTCCATCAGCCCACTCTTTGCTGTAAATCTCTCCCCTCTCCCCCTCCCTCTCTGCCTGTCAGCGTGAGAGTGCCTCTCCTCCCCGCCCTTTCTGCCGCTATTCAGCTGCAATATGCAGCAAAATACTTGTATCCCCTCTGGACTTTGCAGTTAGTAACTATAGTGTGTGTGTGTTTTTTTTTTTTTTTTTTTTAATGAAAAGGCTAAATACCTTTTCTCACACTGCCGCGGTCACATGACTTCCCTCTGCTGGCCAGCTGACCTCACAGGGGAATCTCAGCCCCTCTCTCTGCTATGCATAGATCGGGATAGACGTTTGGAGGGGGACAATGTGACCCCACAGCTGTGGTGTGAGAAAAGGTATTTAGCCTTTTGATTTAAAAAAAAACACACACACACTAACTGCATAATCCAGAGGGGATACCACCACAATGTGACCTTACAAACACTTTAAGGATACCATGTCTACCCTTATTGAGGAGGTACACCCATGTTTAGTGTTATGCCGTGTACACACGACTGGACTTTGACAGGACTGGTCCGACGGAACGAATCCGTTGAACAATCCGACCATGTGTGGGCTTCATCAGACCTTCAGCGGACTTTTTCTGTCAAAAATCAGACGGACTTTAGATTTGGAACATGTTTCAAATCTTTCCGACGGACTCGAGTCCAGTCGAAAAATCCATTCGTCTGTATGTTAGTTTGATGGACAAAAAAGGACGCAAGGGCAGCTATTGGCTACTGGCTATGAACTTCCTTATTCTAGTCCCTTCGTACGTCATCACGTTCAAACCAATGGACTTTAGTCTGTTCGTGTGTGGGCAAGTCTGGTCATCTGAAAGTCCGTCGTAACTCCGTCGGAAAGACGGACCTTTGATGCTGAAAAGTCCGCTCGTGTGTACGCGGAATTAGGGCAGTCTGAGTCTCCTAAGCCTAAGTTTTCCAGTATGGGTTCCAAAAAATTGCACAAACCTACTAAAACTTTCTTAGTTCACTGGCTTTTAGAGCCCCTTTTATACGGTGATTGGCTGTTAAATGATATGTGTGTATATATATATATAGTTATTAGCTTATGGTTTTAAAGGGGCTAGTACTCTGGGCTACGAACCAGGTGCCTTGTGGCAAACTTACCATGATAACCCAGAAAATGATAAGCCAAGTTTCTTATTTTGAAGTTTTAGGTGTTATAGCTCAGAGTTGATAGATCATTTGTCACGTTATAAACAAACGATGACATTAATAATGTGCAATATTTAAATATCTTGTTTTAACAACTACATGTAAACTGAATAAAAAAGAATGCCCATGTTGTATTTATCCTGGAGGGGAAATCACAGTACACATTTGCTGGTAATCACACATATAAATTACCGTACATACCTGACCTGAGAAAAATGTTTTCCATAGCTGATGCTACCTATGATTTCACATGGAAAATATTGACAATACACATGGCAATGTTTTTTTCTCATCCTTTCAACCCTTGCAGAATGCAGAATAACACTACCATTTTTACTGTGTTTTCTGCCCACGTTATCCTTTCTTTCGTTTCAATATCATTTAATTGTAGAAAACAACCCGGGGTGCCACATACTCTAACTATGACACACTTTTATTCTTTTATTCTATTTCTATGCATTGTTCACACTAATGTACTGTGAGATGTACAGTAGATATGGTAGTTATTAGTAGGTGTTCATTGGTTCATTTCATTTCAAAGGTTCCTCCATGTTAGAAAGGTTGAGAAAAGGGTATTAGTATGAACAACAAAAAAATGATATCAATATAAACATCCCTTCATTCCAGACAGATGGGATACTTACACATTTTTTTTGTGTGTATGTTTAAAGCCTCGTACACGCGATTGGACTTTCCGACGGGAAATGTTCCATGACAGGCTGTTGGTGGAAAATCCGACCGTGTGTACGCTCCATTGGACAATTGTTGTCGGATTTTCCACGGACAAATGTTGACTAGCAGGTTTTCAAATTTTCCGCAGACAAATGTGTGTTGTCGGATTTTCCGATTGTGTGTACACAAGTCCGTCGGACAAAAGTCCAAAGTACAAACACGCATGCTCGGAAGCAAGGACGAGCCAGAAGCGGTCGGTCTTGTAAACCAGCGTTCGTAATGGAGAATTAACATTCGTGAGGCGGCAAATTATGAAATTTCGAAATGCAGCGCACAATTCTCTTCTTCTTTAATGGGATAATAATGAAGCTGCTTTGCTGGTGATACTGATGGAGTTTTTGCAAACAAATTTTCAAAGGCTTTTTTTTTCTAGTGATATCAAGAATAATATTATTATGCTTTTTTTTTTTTTAATTATTTGGGCAAGTTACCACAACACCATTATCCCCTAGTTTTTAAGATCAAAGATACAACTATGTTGGTGTCCCTTGTCTATTTTACATTATATTTCTTTAAATATAACTGCCTACTCCCAAACTGTCATTTGAAGTAAAACACATAGCCAAGTGTTATTCTACACATTTTTTTTATTGTGCATTAAAAAAAGAAAACAAATAAAATTAGACATGCTATCTGCCAAGAGAACTTAACAAAAAAGTGCATTCTATGCATCCAAAAATATAGAAAATATACCAAATCAAATCATTATTCAAAAAAATAATGTCAAAGCAATAACCCCAAGGCCAATAATAAATAACAAGTTATCTCCTCCGATTCCGCAACATGGCTGGTTGACGAACGGCCGTTCAGAAACAAACTGAAAAGCGCGAAATTAAAAGTGCGAAATGAAAAGTACGAATCAACACTCACCAAACTTCTACTAACACGAAATTAGCAGAGGGAGCCCAAAGGGTGGCGCTAAAGTGCTGAAAAACAACGTAGTACGTCACTATGTTTGTATTTGTTGCCCAACAATTGTGTGGCCATGTGTATGCAAGCCAAGTTTGGGCCAACGTCCTTCGGACAAAAGTCCACGGTTTTGTTGGCCAACAAACCGATTGTGTGTACGAGGCTTTAGTGTTTGTGTGTGCAGTTACCTGTGGACACTAGCAACCGTTTCAAAATCATACCTGTACCAGTAGCTGAAATATTATGGCACAGTACAGATATGTTGTAAGATGCAGAGTTGAGGGTCCCTGGAGTCCATTTTAAGCTTAAAGTTCATATTATATGGAGGAAATGCCTGGACTGTCATTGCTGTTTTCTTTCCAGGCATACTAAATGTCTGGCTGTGTTTAGCTGCAACATTTCTCAATTGCCTATCAGCAACAGGCATTTAGCAAATGAGATCAAAGAAGCCCCAAACTCCTATCCAGCTCTACTTATAAGCAGCACAAACAGCCGCCTACCCAGTTACATGTGATCCACCTAGATGACATCACTGCTGCAAGCTCTACATTACACCTAGTGGTCAAAAAATAATATTCCATAAGTGGATCTCACTACCAGCTGATACTAGAGACCAATTGTATCACCTTGAACTTTGAATTTAAATCTTAATGACATAATTGCCACACGAATAAAGATTGGTGTACTTTAGTGGGTACCTTCATCCTTCAATCCTTCAATTTAAAGCCACGTAATGCATTTTATTTGGTGAAATAATGCAGTTGAATGTTTTGAAAATTTCCTTTAAACAACCTCATCGGATGCCTCTGCCAATTGAACTACCTATGGCCCTTTTTGCGCTGACTCTTTCTACTACTTCGTTCGCCCACCTGAGAACCCCCTTAGAGCACCCAGAATGGGAATGACTCACAGCCAATGGATCTTCTTTTATGACTCTCTCCTAAAGAACACAAAGCCATCCTGAGACCTAGATTGTCACACTCCCTGCGACTCTGGGACATGGCCTGCAAACTTTACCCCCTTAAGTCACCTCATATGCCATTGGCCCCTCTCTTTGATAACTCACATTTCCCTCTGGGCCAAACTCTCCAACAATTTAATTGGTAGATCAATAAAGGTCTTTATTGATCAAAAGAGAATCAGGCTATCCACTTACTTTATCCAGACAATGAAAAGGCCCCCCCCTCGGAAACATTTCATCTCTGCCAAATTGTCCATTACTTACAGACGCTGAGCCGAAACATGGGCAATATCTCCTCATGGACCATTTATGAGAACAAATGTTTAAGGGGTCCTAGAATGCAGAGAGACATCTCGGAACTGTAGTCCCTATTTTCAGGCTCCATTATTGAAACTTTCTTACCAGACAGCTAGGAAGCGGATCTGGGGGAAGTAATAGAAGGGGAGACGTGGGCTACCTTGATGGAAGCAAATTATAAAGTTTTATCTCAAGAGTATCTAGTCCCGACGAGGTTAGATGAAATTTACCCCAACACCTCCCCTCTCTGTTGTAGGGGGTGCGAGCAGGAGGGAAATATGTTTTATGTCTGGTGGTCCTGTCCAAAATTTCAGAGATTTTGGATCAGGAAATTAAATCTGCTCTACTCAGTAACTGGGGTTAATATACCTAAAAATGTCAAGACAGTGCTATTTTCTTTCAGGCCGCTAAAATAACTATAGCGTGAGCGCAGAACTCTCCAATTGTTAACTTTGCACTGGTCAAACACAAAATATCTTGGATTATGCCTCATGAAAAACTAGCTAGCATCCTAGAAGATAAACAGATCTGTTTGAAATCCCTGGATCAGATACCTTTAATCTCCTGTGTAACCTGTGGGGCCCTGGGGGTTGAGTGTCTGGGTCAGGGGGATCTGCTTCTCTTTTCTTCTCCTTTTCCCGTTCTTTTTTGTACTCTCTTCTCTCCTTTCTTCTTCCGTCTTCCTACATTTCTCATAGTCCTCTACTGGATGCAGGCTCTTGGACCATTATACGTTTTGTCTCAATTGATTAAAATGAGATGTTAAGGTGCCTCAAGCTCTGGCAAATGGAGTTTTGTGATGCTTCACTATATTTTACTCTTCTCTTCCGTTTGGAGTGGAAGATATGCCATGGATGGAACGTTTGACACCATGACAACACAACATTAAGCTGTATGATGTGATTGGGCAATCTTTGCCTTTAATTTCTCTACAGTACTTTGATGAAAGATGCCTTTTTATTCGATCTCATTATCTTATGGATCCTTATGTGCATACTGTCTGTTTTATCTGAGTTGGATATGCTTTACTTATTGTATTGTCCCTGACTGCACTGCGGTACTGTTATTTTTAATTACATACTTTTGTTTTAAATCAAAATTCTTTCAATATAAATATTGGAAAAGAAAGAAATATATCAAATGTAAGTGCTAATACTTGAGAAGTTTTAAAAAGAGCCTTGGATGCTGATGCCGTCTGAAAAAAACGAAAGCTAGTGTCAATGTCAGGGTCTGGATCTAATCCTGCAAAGTCTGTGGTGTCTGGCTGTGGCTCTTCCCACTGTGCCATTTGAGATGCTGAACATCTCCATATCTGATCTCTTAAGACAATCTTGCCTTGTCTCTTGTTTCAGTTGAACCTTGAACTCTTTGCTCTTCCCATGAGCTTCCTGATTTAAGCCATATCTCTGTAATTCCTGTTTGCCAAATTATTGTGTTCTCTCCAGCCGATATCTTGCTCCTATGTGTACCTGCAGCTGTCCTTATCTCCACAACCACTCCTTATAGGACTTTGACTTTTTCCTCCACAATGCTTCCGCTTGATCCCGATCTGGAACCACTTGCTACTGACCTTTGCCTTATTTACTAACTACGCTTCTGTGAAAGATAAAATTTTGTGCAGCGCTCAAAAACTCATGATGATAAAAATTAATATACAAACTAATATATACTGTGCAATGACCACAAAAAAAACAGTGTGTATGGGGGTGTAATGTATCTGTGTGTATTGGGGTGTAATGTTTATGGGTGTAGGGGGGGTGTAATGTATCTGTGTGTAATCTGTGTGTATGGGGGTGTAATGTATCTGTGTGTAAGGGGGGTGTAATGTTTATGGGTGTATGGGGGGGTGTAATGTATCTTTGTGTATGGGGGTGTGATGTATCTGCGTGTAATGGGGTGTATGGGGGTGTAATATATTTGTGTGTATGTGGGTGTAATGTATCTGTGTGTATTGGGGTGTAATGTATCTGTGTGTATGGGGGTGTAATGTTTATACATGTATGGGGGGTGTAATGTATCTGTGTGTAATCTGTTTATATAGGGTGTAACGTATCTGTGTATATGGGGGTGTAATTAATCTTTGTGTATGGGGGTGTAATGTATCTGGGTGTAATGGGGTGTATGGGGGTGTAATGTATCTGTGTATATGGGGGTGTAATGTATCTGGGTGTAATCTGTGTGTATGGGGGTGTAATGTATCTGTGTATATGGGGGTGTAATGTATATGAGTGTATTGGGGTGTATTGTATCTTTGTGTATGGGGGGTGTAATGTATATTTGTGTATGGGGGTGTAATGTATATTTGTGTATGGGGGTGTAATGTATGTGTGTGTAATCTGTCTGTATGGGTGTGTAATGTATCTGTGTGTAATCTGTGTATATGGGGGTGTAATGTATCTTTGTATCTGTGTGTAATGTATCTGGGTGTAATCTGTGTGTATGGGAGTGTAATGTATCTGGGTGCATGGGTGTGTAATGTATCTTTGTGTATGGGGTGTAATTTATCTGTGTGTAATCTGTGTGTATGGGGTGTACTGTAATGTATATTTGTGTATGGGGGGTGTAATGTATCTGGGTGTAATCTGTTTGGTTGGGGGTACAATGTATCTGGGTGTATGGGGGTGTAATGTATCTTTGTGTATGGGGGTGTAATGTATCTGGGTGTAATCTGTGTGTATGGAGGTGTAGTGTATCTGGGTGTATGGGGGTGTAATGTATCTTTGTGTATGGGGGTGTAATGTATATGGGTGTAATCTGTGTGTGGGGGTGTAATGTATATGGGTGTATGTGGGTGTAACGTATGTGGGTGTAATGGGGTGTATAGGGGTGTAATGTATCTGGGTGTATTGGGGTGTAATGTATCTTGTTGTAATCTGTCTGTGTGTATGGGGGTGTAATGTATCTGGGTGTATTTGGGTGCAATGTATCTGGGTGTAATGGGGTGTAATGTATCTGGGTGTATTGGGGTGCAATGTATCTGGGTGTAATGGGGTGTATGTGGGTGTAATGTATCTGGGTGTATTGGGGTGTAATGTATCTGGGTGTAATGGGGTGTAATGTATCTGGGTGTAATCTGTGTGTATGGGAGTGTAATGTATATGGGTGTAATCTGTGTGTATGGGGTGTAATGTATCTGGGTGTATTGGGGTGTAATGTATCTGGGTGTAATCTGTGTGTATGGGGGTGTAATGTATCTGGGTGTATCTGTACTATGTCTGCAGTCTCTGACCGTGATAACGACATTGTCGAAAAAGGAGGGGGGGGGGGGGCATGGGTGACCTTAAAATGAAGCCCCCGCCTCAAATAAAGTCTGCAGACGCCCGTGCCCCTCCAAAGGATCTTTCCCTGCAGATGCCAAAGAACAGGGAAAAATCATGTGATCACACAACACCACAGCAGGAAAGAGGTGCTTAGAGGATTAGAAAAAAAAAAAACATAATATGGTGGTATGATATATATGATTTATATAAAACTCCCTACAATAAAGAGAAAAAAAACTAATAACTGTGTACCTGTATTTACCACATACAATCCAGCACTAGAAGGAATAATAAAGAGAATGAAAGAGCAGCAACCCATCATAACAGAAGATTAAATGCTGAAAGAAATCTATAAACAACCCCCAATGCTGGCATTCAGGCAGCCATCTAACCTCAGACATAATTTAATCAGTAGTCAACTTCCTTCTGATTACAGGGATGCAAGGGAACAAAACCTTGCAACACCTGCAAACTGTGCAACCACATTAATCCATTAAAAAGTACAACACATACAAATGGAACCTTCAATATCACAATATCACAGGATCATACAGATGCATTTCTGGTAATGTGGTGTACCTCATTCAATGCAGCAAATGGAACCAGGGATGTTCGTGAAACAACAGAAATTGAAAAAATAATGAACCTACATAGACACATCATAAATGAACACAAGAAAAATGATTACTGCACAGTGCACACCTGTGGGGCATCATTTTTCACAACCAGATCATTTGATGACACATTTGAACTACAATTGATAATTTTGTTTGACAAAATAGACAATGGACAGAATGTTGACCTAGACTTTCTAAATCGATACCCAAGAGTTTTTTTTGACTATTCTCATTTCTGTGTCTCATCCTCACCCTTCTTATTCCTTAGCCTATTCTTCTTTTTTTTTACTTTTTTTTTTAGTTTTGTCAAAGATTATTGTTCTTAACCAGTTCAACACTTTGGGCGTACTATGTACATCCAAAGAGTGAACCTTTGATCAGCCTGTGTGGGTTTTGTAGAGCCAGCGACCGGCTTCAAAGTGAAAGTGATGTGGCAGCTCCATAGATGACTGTGTAGTGCAAGGACCTGCCTGATTGCATATGTAGCACTAACTCACGGTGGAGCTGCTGGTTTAAGCGGGTCTGTTACCTTCACTCTGCTTCCCTCTGTTTCACCGGCACCGGGTCTAGGGTTCCGTTGAGTTTACTCCTGGACAACACACGCACCAACACTGGAGTACGTTTTCAATGCTTTATTAAACAAACGACTTAGGAAGTAGCAGGAAAGAGGTAGAAAGGAAACTTGCAGAAGAAACTCAAATATTCTCTGGTAGGGTTCTCTTGACAAAATGTCCTGGTAGAATTCAAATACTATTTGAAATGCGCTCCCCTCGTGGGACACACTTCTTGCTCGTCTGGATAGGCCTCTCTCACCGGTCTAGCAGCCAGCACGCAGCACGAATCAATTTCTCTGCCACAGACTTGTTTGGGAATAAAATCCATACGATCCTCTTCCACAGGATGTATAGGTTTTTTCTGTAGTGAAAGTCAGTCACAGTGCTTGAACCTTTAAGCTGAGCCGGCAACACTATGCTGTATAGTTACTTTTGGATACGTCCTCCAACTGAGTCACCAGGCCCCTCTATAGACCAGCACGCC
The DNA here is from genome assembly GCF_042186555.1 of Aquarana catesbeiana. Taxonomy (NCBI): domain Eukaryota; kingdom Metazoa; phylum Chordata; class Amphibia; order Anura; family Ranidae; genus Aquarana; species Aquarana catesbeiana. The sequence goes on along the minus strand of NC_133335.1, from coordinate 32,383,558 downwards.
GCATGATCTCTCCAAGACGGGTCCTCCCCTAGGATCTCCTCGGTCGTCCAGCTTCGTCACACAGGACCGACAGCTCAGGACCATTCCTCGGCCGTGGTGGTTGGCTCCAGACAAGCCTCTGGACCCACCCCTGCGCCGTTGTATTGTGGGCCTCCTGATCGGAGGACCACGAGGTAGCTCCTTAACGCATACCTGTCGGCCAGGAGGGCCAGCAGATGGCTGTAAAAACGAACCCCAAAATATGGCATCTGTCCCATAAATACCCTCGCCCAGAATGCAACTCGGAGGACCACCTCCACCGAGCATGCCTCCGGGACAGAGGAGCATCCATACGTTTCAACACGTTGTCTTTCCAACCCTGACCAGTGGCAACAGCGACACCCACCAGTCAGCACGGAAACACACACAACGTTAGCCAAGCTGGAACAGAGACAAACTTTAACCTTCCTAACGCACAATTTACTAAATTTACCTAACAAGCGGTAGATTGCAAATCTACCAGCGCTACACATACATAATGAAAGTGTTTAAGGTTGACCTCATATTATATGGTTTTGGTAATTCTAAAGGAAAATCTAAAGAAAATTGTATAGTGTGTATCCAGCCTAACTTTTGGATTTACTTTTTTTTCCGCTTGGCTCCTTGAATTTCTTAATTGAGGATTGTCAAGCCAGGTGGCGTCAGCGGCACCACCCATGGCCCAAATACTGGAATTGTTCAAAATTCAAACTGTGTATGGCCAGCTTAAACTTTTGTGTATCAGTACTGCTTGGACCGTGAACAATATTCTAAAAGCTGTGCAAATTAAAAAATTGCAGACATTATTTTACTGTGTTGTCCATGACTTAAAAACGATTGCAACCAAAGCATCGGCATCTCAGCTGGTCAACTCAAATTTTCAGAAGCAAGGGTAAACAATGACATTTTTCTCTTATAGCAATTGTCCTTTATAATTTTGAATCTCAGATGTCGGGGCACTAGACCCTTGGAGATTAAGTAGGCATTTTGTTCTGTAGCCTTTTACCTAAACCAGACAATGGGCAAACAGAGAACATGCTTGATGCATGTTCTCAGTATGGTTATGACTTTCACAGCAGAAAGGGCTACCTAGCTTTGCTAACACTGGAAACAATAGCATGCCTTCGGAAAGTGGGAGTTTTGGAAATCATAGGTTTCCCAGCAACATGGATATTTCTGCTAGGCTTTATTTTTTATGTAGATACTTCTTTATTTATATTTCTGAGAAAATAACAGTATAGTAAAACATAAAGAACGAGTACTAATAAAGGTTGGTGAGTGCGCATGCGCGCGGGCACGGGAGCGGACATGTTCTGACCTGTTCCGCACGCCGCCGGCCTTTCCAAGCCACAAAAAGCCAGAAGGTAGCCGCATATTTCGCCATCCATAGAGCAATCCACACTATGAACCGGAGAGGAGGGGGGACAGCCAAAAAGAAACCCCCGACTGCCAACTACTCGTTCCGTTCGGGGAACGCTGCAGCAGAGACTCCCCCATCTAAGATGGCGTCGGGACGGAGGACAGAGGCTGATACAACAAAGCAGGTGAGCGGGACCCAGAGACACCAAAGCCTCCCTGCACAGAGATTCTCTCCCCACAACACTGGGACAGCAGGCACAGACAGAGAGCGAGACCCCTTCTCCTCCCAGTCAAAGGAGGACATTACAGGACTACAGAAAGAGGGATCCCCAAGGTTCTCTCTCTCCCCCTCCCAAACTTATCAGGAGGGGGCACTAGATGGCGCAGATTCCCCTGCTTCTTCCATGGAGAGGAACATGGCTGAGATAGCAGAGCTAGCACTAAGCCAAAACAGCATGGGCAGTGAACAACAACCTCCACCTCCAGCAGCATATTCTGGGGATTCTGTCCTCCTTGCTCGCTTTTCAGCATTACTACAGCAGGAGCTTACAAAAGCCTGCCAACTGATTACAGCAGAAATGAAGCATGACTTCAATGATATAGGGGACAGACTGGATACCATTGAATCCAAAATGGATGGCACAGTGCGGAAGGTAAATCAAAACTCAAGTATGATAACCTCACTGCAAGATCAATTAGACCAAGCCAACGCCAAAATTGAAGATCAGGAAAATAGATCCAGACGATATAATTTTCGAATCCGCGGTCTGCCAGAAGCAGTTACTGATCTAGAAGATGCAGTACATACTCTCATGCAAGATCTGATTCCAGATATTTCCCCACAACACATGGAAATTGACAGGGTACACCGGGCTCTGACGGCACCAAGACAAGACGGCCTACCGAGAGATGTCATAGTCAATCCGCACTTCTATAGAATCAAGGAACAAATAATGTCTGCAGCCCGGGCAAAGGGCGAAATAAATCTTTTGGGACACCAAATACAAATCTTTGCGGACATATCACAGATGACTATCCAAAAAAGACGGGCCCTGAAACCATTATTGGCACAGCTCACTAATCACCAAATCAAATATCGGTGGTCATTTCCGTTCCGACTATCCTTTTCCTTCAAGGGAAAAACATACTCCTTTGCAAACTTTCCGGACGGAGAAGATATCCTTTTGGAACTTGGTCTGATATCCAGGGACTCATTGGCCCCCAAAGCACAACAACAGGAAATGGATCGTCCAATCTCGCCCCTTTGGGAACAGCAACGCCAGCGACGTTCCTCTAGAAGGCGACACCTAGCAACCGGACCGGACGGATGAAGTTGAAGAGGAAACCCGCTTGTCTACCCTTCTAATTCTTACCTTATTAGGGGAAGTATCCACTACACCCCAATGTAGAGTACCACAGTACACCCGTACAGGTCCCCCCTGTTCACAGTTTAATAGTTTAGATTTTGCCCTGTTGGCTAACATTAGCTTTCTTTATTTGTCTTCAGGACACTAAAGAGACTGCCTACACCCTGAAGGGGTAAAACCCCCCTTTTCGGTAATGCGAGATTAGCTTAGAACTGTTTCACTCATGTTTATTTGCTCTTTTCTAGAATGTTCCCCTAGATATAACACACCCTGAACCCTCCAATCTAAAGCTAAAAAAAAAATTTTTTGGATTAATATTGCTTAGCTTGGTTAGAATAGAGGAAATGCTATAATTTAAACCTTACGGTTCCATCTGACTCCCCTCTATACCACTACAATGCCTTATACGGAAAGTGTCGAGGCGAAACCGCATGCCACTCCCAGACGAGCTTGTCTTCATCGCTTAGATGGAAACAACCTCGCCATACTTAGTAGAGACTATAGTCTCAAGGACCATTAAGAATATGTTTACGATGTTGGTTCAGTTTCTCATGTACTTTATCTCTGAGGTGAAAGGTGGACATTGGTCCAGTCCATCTTATCCTAACACTAACTCCTTTTTTCTCTTTTCTTCTGTTTTCCCCTTATACCTGAGTGCACCCCTGGGCCAGACAACTGGAGAGGCCTGCCGAAACTCTTCCTTCTTGAAAATCAGGATGACCATCTACAACAGGCAAGTACGGTCTGCCAAGACACGATGATAAAGCCACAGGGGTCTTTTTCATACACTAAAGTTTTAACACATAATGTGCAAGGTCTGAATTCCCCTACAAAACGCGCTAAAGCCTTCCTTGATTACCATAAACTAGATGTAGATTTTCTGCTCCTCCAGGAAACGCACTTTTCCCACACCTCAGCTCCCAAATATCTAAATGCTAGGTTCCCCTTGATTTACTTATCTAATGGAGTGGATAAAAAAAGAGGAGTAGCGATATGCATTGCAAAAAGGGTACCATTTACCCCGTCAACAGTCATTAGAGATAAAGAGGGGAGGTATATCATGGTAGCAGGGAAAGTAAATGATAGTGCTGTCACTCTCATTTCATATTACGCCCCCAACACGGGTCAGGTGACTTTTTTCGACACTATGTTGCGAACATTGATGCCACATGTACAAGGCCAAGTGATAATGGGAGGGGATAGTAATGTCTCCTTAGATCAAGCCGCAGACAGGACCAATATACATAAACCTGTCCTGAAACATATTCCCAAACAGGGTGTCAAACTGGCCCGAATCCTACACTCCTATGATCTCATAGATACGTGGCGGGACTCCCACCCCACCACCAGAGACTATACTCATTATTCTCAGGTCCATAAAACGTATTCGCGCATAGACCATTTGTTAACACAATCCTCACTTTTACCCTCAATTGAATCAGTCAAAATAGTACCTAGCTCATGGTCAGATCACTCATCAGTACTGATGGCATTGACTGACCTATGGCAAAAACCAAAACCCTCCATATGGCGACTTAACGCATCGCTACTCAATGACCCTATCATACACACTGAAATCGAGAAGGCCATACAACAATTCTTCACAATTAATCGAGCTAATGACACGTCCCCAAGTATTAATTGGGCGGCACATAAAGCCACCATTCGTGGCACACTGATTCAAGCGGCCTCCAGGAAAAAAAGGGATGATGCACAAAAAATCCAACAACAAGAAGATGAATTAAATAAAATAGTTCAGGAACAAAAATCTAACCCCCATCTTGACCTGCGACATAAAATAGACACAGCTAGAACGGCACTAAATCTTAGTTTAACAACCAAAGCTGAGAAATTTCTACGCTGGTCTAGACATCGCTATTACACCAAGGGAGACAAACCTACCACACTTTTAGCTAGAAAACTTACACCGCGACCATTTAACTCAGCCATGCCTAGACTACGTACTCGAGATGGGAAAATCACCCAAAACCCCCAAGCAATACTTCTAGAATTTTCAAAATTCTTTACCGAACTATATAATAAGCCCACCCCATTTCCCAAGGACCGAGCAGAGGAATTTTTCAAAGACATCCCGTTGCCAACATTAGAACAGGAACACACTGAGTTAATGGATGCAGAGTTCACGGAAGGAGAAGTTCTGGCTGCCATTAAGAGCTTGAACCCCTCAAAGGCACCTGGCCCAGATGGCTTTACGGGCCACTACTACAGAAAATTTGCAGCCATACTGACTCCCCACTTGTGTTCCTTTTTTAATGCAATACGGAAAGGCAACTCCTTATCTTTACATGAAAATGAGGCCCTCATTCAAGTAATCCCTAAACCAGGAAAGGATCACGGGGATCCCGCAAATTATCGCCCGATATCACTTATTAATGTGGATCTTAAACTAATGACCAAAGTCTTGGCTACCAGAATGAACTCTTTTCTGGCCAAATATATCCACCCTGATCAAGTGGGATTTGTTCCAAACAGAAAGGCCCCGGATCAGACCCGACGAGCGATAGACATCATTGCAGCACTTAATTCAAACTGGGACAATTTGGGGCCGCGGAGGGGTATGATTTTGTCGTTAGACCTTTGTAAGGCTTTCGACTCGGTAACGTGGGAGTACATTTACTACGCATTGAGAAGATGTGGATTTGGGCCCCATTTCCTGAATATACTACAAGTATTATACAAAACACCCACGGCCAAAATCCAGATCAAAGGCTACAAATCCCACACAATTAACATACACAGGGGAACGAGACAAGGGTGCCCCCTCTCTCCTATTCTATTTATTTTAGCATTAGAACCCCTAGTGATAAAGCTTAGGAATCATCAAGACATAAAAGGCATATGCTGCGGAGACGGGGAGCAGAAATGCTCTCTGTTCGCCGATGATATCCTTATGTTCCTTTCCTCCCCGATCACGTCCCTTCCTAATTTATACCGAGTCTTGAGGCGCTTTACCGCATTCTCGGGTCTCACGATAAACCACTCCAAATCTGAAGCCCTAAATCTGACCCTAGAACCACAGACCGTACAACTTCTCCAAAAATCATTTCAGTTCAGATGGCAACAAAATAAACTCCCATATTTGGGAATCTTTCTAACCAACAATTTGCAGACTCTGTATCAGGCCAATTACCCCCCTCTCTATAAGAAACTATCAGCAGACTTATTGTCATGGGCTAAAAATCCTCCATCGTGGTTTGGCAGACTGTATTCCATCAAGATGAATATCTTACCAAGACTGTTGTATTTGTTCAGAACCCTTCCAATAGCAATTAACAGACACGATCTTAAAGTTTTTCAGAATAAGATTATGCAGTTCATTTGGGGAAACACAAGACCCAGGGTGAATCAACAAACCCTATACGCCCCCAGAATTAAAGGAGGGTTGGGAGTACCAAATTTGGTCAGGTATTTTGAAGCAGCCCAATTGGCCCAATTAATTCGCACTCACTCTGGACTGCCTCAACCATCTTGGATGAAGCTGGAATCATCTCCATACCCCACAAAACCGATAAGTCACTTGATGTGGCTCCATATGAAAGACAGACCGATCATTTTATGCCCCACATTATCATTCTCATTAAGTTTATGGGATAGATTACAAAAACCTTTTACCTTCCGCTCACCTCATGCTCCCCTAGCACCATTAACGGGCAACCCAGAATTCACCACGGGTCTTAACCCTCAAAGATTATTATGGTGGACCAATAAGGGCTTGATTCGTATAGCCGACTTATGTGACCATAGAGGTATACTATCGAAGCAATTCCTTATAGAAAAATACCAATTACCTAACACAGAACTCTATCATTACGTCCAAATAGTACATTTCCTGAAAACTCTACAGCACAAAGCTGACATTATGACGTTCACTCCAATGGAATATTTATGCAGGTCCTTCGATAAACATAAAGGTCACATATCTAACATTTATGGTATTTTTTCCTCCAAGTCAGAAAAATTGTTTTACATGCAAAAGTGGGAACAAGATATAGAGGAAACGATGGAAATGGACACGTGGTATAACACGGCCCAATTGGCCTCAAAAGGTTATATAAATACCTCCCTAATAGAGGCGAATTATAAAGTCTTATTACGGTGGTATATGGTCCCGGCGAGAATCGCTACATACATTCCCGGTGCATCTCCATTGTGCTTTAGGGGGTGTGGAGGGGAGGGCACGATATATCACACTTGGTGGTCCTGTCCAAAGGTTAGAAGGTATTGGATACGCATCTACAATTTTATTTACTCATTGACCCAAGTTAACCTAACCAAATCCCCACAACAAGCTCTACTGGGATGTCCAGTGGAAGGCGTGCCTCGATACACGAAAAAACTCATATCCTTTGTCTTCACAGCAGCTAGAATTGCGATTGCTAGATCCTGGAGAAAACCTCTGATCCCATTTGAACTGGTAAAAGCTAAACTGACATGGATCATGATTAATGAACGCCTGTCGGCGATTCTATTGGATAAACAACGGGTTTTCGACAGGATTTGGGAACCATGGTTAACATACCTATCTGTGGGCTTCGACAGTTAATGGATTTAAGAAAAGATTCCTAGGGGTGCACTCAACCCCAACCTTTCCCCCTATTTCTTCTTTTATTCTTCTTCTGCTCCCTTGATCCTTAACTCTCCTTCTCCCCACATTCATCAGCTCACGTAGGTTCTCCTGTCTGGTGTTGTTGCCCTCGCAGCATTGGCAAAGCATCAAGAAGCGATAGTAGCATTGCTGCTTGAAAGTGGGGGGGGCTGGGGTGTCGGAAGCCTCTCATCCGCAGAATTGATCCCATACGGGGTGGACGGGCGGGCTCCTGGCGCCGCAGCCTCTCTACAAAGAATACATAAGTGATAAGGTAATGATTCTAGGGCACTAAAATATAAGGACAGACAGATGTAGAACTGATATACTCACCAATAAAAATGTTGCATCTTGCTATATGTATTGTGTGTAGACCATGTTGGCCGAGCTTTGTTCTTCTAATCTTTTCTACATTGTTGTTTATATTTGAGAAATATGTATTGTATATTTTTCATACACTATATTCAATAAATATATTGGAAAGAAATAAAGGTTGGTTATTGTATAGTCCAAAGCAGAATCTCCAGAGGATTTCTGCAATCCCCCCGGAGATCCACCCCTTAATATTTAATTTCAAATTGAATTAATTATACATTTTCTAGGTGCACAGTGATAATAAGACTGGAAATTTATAGGTGGAATGTGGGGGTGTCGCATTAAGGGGTATTATTATTATTTTAAATGAAAAAATAGTGGTGCTGTGTTCACATCAATCCAGTGACACCCAATCTAATATATCAACACCTCATAGCAGTGAATTGCACATTATTATATTTGCTAGGTGACCGTAATCAATCCAAGTGTATTAGCACTATACCACATAGGTATATATATATCTATAGGTGAAATAAAACAGTGAGATGAGGAGAATAAAAAAAAAAGATGCTAATATTAATAAAAGTCCATGCAAAGTGAAGTATTTCAGAAAGTGTTCAGTGAATAATCGTCTTATGTACTTTAAATTTTCTTCCACATAACTCCAATAATCAAGAAGCATTACAGGGAAACTCCTGTAATTAAACTGTAGCAGTATACTGTGGTCACGGCGGACCCGGGATGCAGCGATAAGACCTCACCCTCCACTCGTTCGCTCGTCAGTATCGCAGGACCGTCATCACAGCCAAACACCGCAGAACGTCACATGTTACCATTGTTTGCCATATAGCCATGCCCCGACATGTTTCGTCATTCCAACTTATTCATGGGATTACAGGAGTTTCCCTGAAATGCTTTTTGATTATTGGAGTTATGTGAGTGCAATGCTTGAAGATTTCATTTGTTTATTTTAATAAATGTTTTTTTACGGTATCATGCTTTTGGAGGCACTTTTATGTCTATATGTGGAAACGTATCCTTATGTTGAGCATTGCTGGAAATTGTGGAGTTGTAAAACAGCTTATATGCCGAGCATGCGAGTGCAAGGCAAATTTTTGTGGTGAGTGCGGTTTCAAAGGAGTGATTCACAGTCACAATCGGTGTGGTGGAAGAAAATTTAAAGTACATAAGAACATTATTCACTGAACACTTTGTGAAATACTTCACTTTGCATAGACTTTTATTAATATTATCATCATTTTTTTTTATTTCCCTCATCTCACTGTTTTATTTCACCTATAGATATATATATATACCTATGTGGTATAGTGCGAATACACTTGGATTGATTACGGTCACCTAGCATATATCATAATGTGCAATTCACTGCTATGAGGTATTGATATATTAGATTGGGTGTCACTGGATTGATGTGAATACAGCGCCACTATTTTTTCATGTAAAATACTTTTTTTCGTTTAATCCTATGTAAGTTGGCAGCTTTAGGGACTTTTGAGTTATCTTTACACAGGAGCGCAGTGGTGGAACATCAAGTTGGGTTGCGTGGAACTTGTTGACCGTTTTTTAAGTATTATTATTAAAAAAATATATATATTTTGTTCCTCTCCTCTCCATACTCCCCCCCCCCCCCCTGTAAAAGTTGGATATTAGGTATAGGGAACAGAGTAAGAATCATGGGCCTATAGGAAATGCAATATTGTATGATTTATATACTTCAGGAATGTTATGTGTTATGTAAATCCCCCCCCCCCTTTTTTTTTCCTTTTTTTGTGTGTGATGTATATGGTCATATTTTTGTATGTTGAGATTCTTGAATGTCATGTACTATAAAAAAAAAATAATAAAAAAAGAGTTGGAAAAAAAACCCAAAAAAAACAAAGCAGAATAAAATATGTAATAAATACACCATAGAGTGTCATAAATAATAAATACTTTGGGAAAAAATGATATTGGACACATCTTGTATTAGGTATATCAAGAATTCACAGTTATTTTAATGTGCATTTTGTCAAAAGAATCTAAATGATGCATCATTAGCAGGCGTTATTTTAAATGTAAACCAATCAGCCCGGATATTTCTTTGAAGGGTTGTGGTTTCATTTGAGTATACCAATAAGCTCAAAAAGCCTTATTGCATAATGTTTATTGGTAAAAAGAAGAAATCAGTGTCTGCACATGCTTACAAGTCACACCTTGTAAGTGGAAATCATCAGCAAATTGAGAAACTGACACACAGCTAACGTGCACATTACTTAAACTAGAAAGAAAAACAAGTGGATTGTTTAAATTAGTATATTCTGCATGATGCTTAAAGAGCCACATTTGGAGGCGATTGAGAGTATTATCATACACCCACAGCCACTCAGGCAAGATAATGAGATTATACAGAGAATGACCACTTCACATGTAATGAGAGGCATCCTCAGCAAACACGCCTCCTAAACTTACAAGCAGGGGGTGTCCGGGCTCTTCTGTTAATAAGCAGAGTGAAAATGGCAAATAGCTCTTTATTATTTTCCTCATTAAAGAGCTGGTTTGTAAAGACGGGACATAGGCTAATCCTACTTGTTAAAGTGTGAGCTTGGACATCATGTACATGGGGAAACAGTTTGAAAGTTTCAAGTCCTCTTTTTAATTTCAGATGTAACAAACAGTAAACCCATCTGTTAAAGGGATGGTACAAAAAGACTGTGTTGGCTTGCCATTTCTCTGCTTTTTAATTAACAAATCCAGCAATGCCTACTGTGTCATTATAGTTAGCAATCTGATCATTTTACAAAATAGTGCCAGCAATGGCACCTCCCATATTTGTACTTCAAGCGTTCCTTCAGGGCCAGTCCACACCATAGAAACGCAGTCTGAATGCTTTTCTGCAGATGGCATCACCCGATATAGTTTGACATTTCTTATATGACATGGGAGCGAACAGAAAGGCGGGAACCAGTCAGAGGATGATCGCTTTTTTTTATATTCAGCGGGTCAGCGGCGGCAGTGGCAGCGGTGGAGGAAGAAGACCGGAGGAAGAAGTCCACAGGAAGAAAAAGACCAGAGGAAGAAGAAGACCAGAGGAAGAAGAAGACCGGAGGAAGAAGAAGACCGGAGGAAGAAGAAGACCAGAGGAAGAAGAAGACCAGAGGAAAAAGAAGACCGGAGGAAGAAGTGGAGGAAGAAGAAGACTGGAGGAAGAAGAGGACCAGAGGAAGAAGAAGACCAGAGGAAGAAGACATTTTTATTAAAGGACTTGTCAAAAACCATCTCTTTGTTTTTGTCACACTACACTACTTTTTTTGGGTGAATGGGTAGGGGTACAATGTACCCCATTTCCCCCCTTTCCTGGCCTGCTGGGCTGCATGCTCGGATAAGGGTCTGGTATGGATTTTTGGGGGACCCCACAACATTTTTTTTATTTTGCCGTGGGGGTTTTCCCTCAAAATCCCCACCAGACTAAAGGGTCTGCTATGGCTTTAGGCGGGGGGCACCTCACGCCCTTTTTTCTTGAATTTGTTAAGGATCCAAACCTTCTTTTATATTCAGCTGTTTGTGGGGAACCCCGCTGACAGCTGATGACTCATCAATTGTTAAGGACGGGGCGGCTGCTCTTGAGCAACCCCCTATATACAGCAAAAAAAACGTAAATCGCAGCAAAATCACTGTGAAATCACAGTTAAAAGCCTGCGGAAAGCACAGCAAAAAGCACTGCAGAAACGCTCAAAAGCAACATGCATAGATGTGAATGGAGCCTAAATAGGCCTGATCCTACTGCAGTAACAACCAATATAGTTCTATAGCAAGTACTTCCGAGAGCAAAGAAACACAGGAATTGTACAATTTGTAAATTCATGAGTGCGATATGATTGATCCTTCTCACTTTTCAATGATAGAGTAGCCACTTTGCACGCCCTGCCTTAGTACATTGGATTAATAACAAAAGAAGCAGTGGTGTGTCCCAGCACTCCCTGTCCTTCTTTCATGAAGAGATACACTCATCAGCCACTTTATTAGGTACACTTTGCTAGTACCGGGTTGGACCCCCTTTTGTCTTCAGAACTGCCTTAATTCTTCGTGGCATTGATTCAACAAAGTGTTGGAAACATTCCTCAGAGATTTTGGTCCATATTGACATGATAGCATCACACAGTTGCTGCAGATCTGACATCCATAATGCGAATCTCCTGTTCAAACACATCCCAAAGGTGCTCTTTTGGATTGAGATCTGGTTGCTGTGAAGGCCATTGGAGTACAGTACCCTCATTGTCATATTCAAGAAACCAGTGGCGAGATGATTGGAGCTTTGTGACATGGTGCATTATCCTGCTGGAAGTAGCAATCAGAAGATGGGTACACCGTAGTCATAAAGGGATGGACATGGTCAGCAACAATACTCGGGTAGGCCGTGGTGTTTAAACGGTGCTCAATTGGTACTAAGGGGCCCAAAGTGTGCCAAGAAAATATCCCCCACACCATTACACCACCACCAGCCTGAACCGTTGATGGATGGATCCATACTTTCATCTTGTTTAGGCCAAATTCTGACCCTACCATCTGAATGTTGCAGCTGAAATCAAGACTCATCAGATGAGGCAACATTTTTCCAATCTTCTATTGTCCAATTTTGGTGAGCCTGTGCGAATTGTAGCCTCCATTCACTGTTCTTAGCTGACAGGAGTGGCCCATCTGCTTCAAGGTTCGATGTATGGTGAGTTCTGAGATGTATTCTGCATACCTTGGTTGTAGTGAGTGGTTATTGGTTACTTTTGCCTTTCTATCATCTTGAACTAGTCTGCCCATTCTCCTCTGATCTCTGACATCAACATCAAGGCATTTTCGTCCACACAACTGCCATTTACTGGATATTTTCTCTTTTTCCGACCACTCTCTATAAACCCGAGAGATGGTTGTGTGTGAAAATCCCAGTAGATCAGTAGTTTTTGAAATACTCAAACCAGTCTGTCTGGCACCAACAACCATGCCACTTTCAAAGTCACTTAACTCCCCTTTCTTCCCCATTCACTTCCCCTTGACACGCAACACTTGTGCACACTACAATGGTGTTAGAGGGATCACTGTACTTGTGACGGTATATCATTACTTGTCAATTGTGCCTGTATGAAATGGTCAGGACCATGCTTTATATTGGTGCAGTTCTAGTTTGGTCATCACAGGGAGTGAAGAATTTAGGAATTGACCTGTTATCGCATAGTGAATCTCTAACTCCTATTTGCATTGCTAGCTATGCTGTAGAGATGTTTTATTTCCTCCACAGGTATCTATAGATGAGTGGTTTATGCTACAGATTTTTTATTTAATGTGTTCCTATTAACATTGCTTATCAATACATGCAGTTAATAGTAAACAAATATATACCACGCTGTCTATAAAAGAAATAAAAAAAAAAAAAATGAAAGCAGCCAGCACAGCAGTGGATAAAGTTGCAAAAATGACAAATTGGGTGAAATGTGCAGCGCTTATGTGATTATATAAACCATAACAAATAATATGAGTACAAAAAATGTGAATAATAAATGATGTGCTCAAAAAAACTCCAAGCAGTCCTCTATTATGACATGTGATGTCTATAAACAGAGGAACTTGGACGTGTGATGTCCAAAAAAAGAAAAAAGTCAGTGACAAGCTTCAATCATGTGTGATGATAATCCTCAACCACATGTGGATATAATATAGTGACAGTCTTTAACTTCAAATATGTATGATGTAATAACAGTTAATAGTAGGTCCACCACCAAAGACACCAGAAGCTGCTTACCAGAGGGATTGAACTCAAATAGGTGTACACCTAGTGAGTCAATCAAGCTTTGTGGTATAATATACCAAGGGGATCAGATGCTCTATCCAGATATGACCTCCAGATGGACCTCCGAACAGGTGTAAGGTATGGATGGACTCAGTAGATATAGGCAGTCAGCCCCATCATTAAAAGAAAGAGGAAGGCATATAGTGTAACTCCGTATGGAAATTTTAATACATAAAAAGCAAAGGAAATACACTCATGTGTTTAGCAGTAAAATCAATCGCTTGTATAAAAGAAGACAGTGGTCTCAGCATATCCTGCCGACGCGTTTCAACTTAGAAGTCATCATCTGGGGTGCTGGACCACTGTACTGGCTGAGTGTTTATAGATACTGGTTACCCCCATAACAAGTGGCAGATCCGTCTGATTGAAAGTGTATTAATATACATGTCCTTATGACAAACGGCACCATGTTGTAGGTTATATACACAAGACATTGTGCCCTTTTAAGCCACATCTGCTCCTATATGTTCCCCAGAATAGCGGTGCCATGTTTTTGGCACCAGTCACTGTTCCACATGATGTCACATCCTCTTTCACATGTTAAAATGAGGCTTGGAATTCTTGTCCGGGCGCCATTTTGGCAGAACCAGGAAGTAATCCTCCTCTACATATGAAAACGAGGCTTGGAATGCAAGCCCCGGTGCCATTTTGGAGGAACCAGGAAGTAATCTCCATAATTTGCACTTCCAATAAGACGGAGCTGCCACTTGTTATGGGGGTAACCAGTATCTATAAATACTCAGCCAGTACAGTGGTCCAGCACCCCAGATGATGACGACTTCTAAGTCGAAACGCATCAGAAGGATATGCTGAGACCACTGTCTTTTTATACAAGTGCTTGATTTTACTGCTAAACACGTGAGTGTATTTCCTTTGCTTTTTATGTATTAAAATTTCCATACGGAGTTACACTATATGCCTTCCTCTTTCTTTTAATGATGGGGCTGACTGCCTATATTTACTGAGTCCATCAATACCTTACACCTGTTCGGAGGTCCATCTGGAGGTCATATCTGGATAGAGCATCTGATCCCCTTGGTATATTATACCATAAAGCTTGATTGACTCACTAGGTGTACACCTATTTGAGTTCAATCCCTCTGGTAAGCAGCATCTGGTGTCTTTGGTGGTGGACCTACTATTAACTGTTATTACATCATACATATTTGAAGCTAAAGACTGTCACTATATTATATCCACATGTGGTTGAGGATTATCATCACACATGATTGAAGCTTGTCACTGACTTTTTTCTTTTTTGGACATCACACGTCCAAGTTCCTCTGTTTATAGACATCACATGTCATAATAGAGGACTGCTTGGAGTATTTTTGAGCACATCATTTATTATTCACGTTTTTTGTACTCATATTATTTGTTATGGTTTATATAATCACATAAGCGCTGCACATTTCACCCAATTTGTCATTCATGCAGTTAATAGGACTCACACGTGAAAAAGCCTAACAAAACTGTAGCGGGTAGATATTCTGTTCAGCGAACGTTCATCTTCAGCAGTAAAGAAATTGTTGACCCTTAAAGTGTTTGTTAAGGCATCTATACAAGTCTATGCCAGCCCCTCTATTAGAGGCTGGCATAGCACACTGTGTATGTTTTATTTAAATAAAACAAGCGCTGTAAATACTGTATATCAGCTGTCTTCAGGCAGGTCAAGTGACTCGCGCTCGCTTTCCAGCTCCAGTGGGTGTCTTCTGCAGAGGAGACGAGCGACCACATGATCTCCCGCTGACATCAGAGGAGACACTCCACATCATATCTGCTTGCAAGGCAGCAAGATACCATGGGACATGTAGTCCTTAGAAATTGAAAGTGAACCAAAAGAATCAGCAGAGGAGAAGATATAAAGCATGTAGGGAATACAGGAGGAAAGGAAAGGCCAGCAAACTCACAATGTAAAAGGAGAATTTCCACATAACCTTATATTAGATTGTCAAAAATTACTAATGCTTGCTAATAAAATGCTGATGTTAAAATTAAAGTGTAAGCTATGACTATAGAATTCCTTTAACTGTTATCATGACTTGTCATTCTACTGGTTATCATGGTTAAAGTAATATCACCCATGAAAAAATATGCTTTTAGGTCATTTTAATGTTTTTTTTTCTTTTTTAATTGTGGGTCATTGCTAACTTTTATATTTCATTGTTTTGGACATATAAAATCTCATAGCTTTCTGTGTTAGTTGTCTGTGCACAGAAACCACTGTTAACCAGTAGTGGTGAGTGGTGCTGAGGAATATTCAAGAGATATTCTTATTCAAGAGCCATATTTTGTAGCCATAATGAAGATGCCAATCGCACCAGTGGGATTTGATAAAGCATGTTATGTGTGTTGCAGTGCCATTCATTGTGAAAATAGGTGCATGTCTATTAATGTGTCCATTGGTATTGGCAGTGTCTTTCTAATGATTGGGCTGCCTTTATGCAAGGCAGATTAATGTGCATTGTAGCATGTGAAGGGGTTTACAGGCACTTCAGGTCTGTGACGGACCACCCAAGGGATAAAACAGCAGACCACTGAAGACCCCCGGTACCGTGAGACACCTCAATGAACACGTGAGACAAGAAGTGAGTTCAAAAGATGTTTGCTTTATTGGGCGTGTTTACAGCTTATATTTGGTTCAGCATACCAATTAAAAAAGGGGAGGGGGGAGTGGTTAGTAAAGGAATATATTGATAGAAAATATATGTTTATACACGTCAGCAATATATGGTTTTACAGGTCTGTGACCTCTAATGCCGCATACACACGATCAGACTTTCCGGCAGAAAAAGTCCGACGGAATCATTCCGTCGGACATTCCGATCGTGTGTGGGCTTCATCTGACTTTTTCTTTCTAAAATTATGACAGACCTTAGAAATAGAACATGTTTCAAATCTTTCCGACGGACTTAACCCCATCGAGAAAACCGTTCATCTGTATGCTAGTCCGACGGACCAAAAATGACACAAGGGCAGCTATTGGCTACTGGCTATTGAACTTCCTTTTTCTAGTCCCATCATACGTCATCGCGTTCTAAACGAACGGACTTTGGTGTGCGTAGGCAAGTCAGTTTCAGCGAAACTCCGTCGGAACTCCGTTGGAAAAACCGTCAAAGTCTACTCTGATGGAAAGTCCGGTCATGTGTACGCGGCATAAGACACATTCATCATGAGGTTACAAGAGTCAACAGACTATGTGATTATGAGTAATAAGTCATGCATCCTGTCCCATGGCCTACAGAACAGGGAACAGGAGAGGACAAGCCAAACCACAATTATATATAGAGTGTAATGCTGTGCAAGCAGTTTTCTTGTGTATTCTTGAAAAATGCAGTTTCAAGCTGAAATGACAAGCCTGACAAAATCTTGTAGACTAAGTTAGAGTAATAAGAACTTATAATCCTAAAATGGCGGAGCATTTCTAAAATGGAGTCACAATGGTTTGGGCATATTATTACAGCATGCAGTAATGCACCACAGTGGGCTCTACTGTTGCTTTACAGTAATGTGTGAATAGTCCTGAGAAGTGACCCATACATTTATATTAAGTGAAAGATTTTTACATACATATCTAGCTCCAGGTTTGCCAAACATAACGTTTGCCCATATTTTTAATCAGGTTCTGTCACCACTTTAAAAGATCTAACAACACTTGTGGACAATTTATAAAGTAATAGTTTACAGTAGAACTCTTTACTGCCAGAATATCTTCATTTTATTCAAACCTTTTCACTCCGTTAAAATTACAACAAATGAAAACTTGCGAATTGGATCCTAAAACAAATACCCTCTTCCCTGGCCTGTATACCTCGTCCTGCAAGTAGAAAAATAACAAAAGACCAGTTTAAAGCCGTATATAGTAAACACTGACCTATTCAGAGAGGCCAACACTACAGGAAATGTCAATCCTCTGTACGTTTAATGAAACAGATAGCTTGAAGGTGTTGTGGTGGGAAATAATGTTACTGTAAGTAGCCCTTTTACAGATTTTCCATGTGTTATTTTGGTCTTTCAATAGGTTGTGAAAAGTTCTCTTTAACCACTTCAGCCCCGGAAGATTCTACCCACTTCCTGACCAGAGCATTTTTTGCGATTCGGCACTGCGTCACTTTAGCTGACAGTTGCAAGGTCCTGCGACGTTGTACCCAAATAAAATTGACGTCCTTTTTTCCCACAAATAGGTATAGATAGATATTACAGAATATACAGCCTCATGCTACATAACTAAGCTCCATTTCATGCTAAATAAACTAAATTATTAATGTAAAGAAAAAGGCAGTACAGCACATAAGAAATCCTAGATAAAACAATCAATAATTGTCCATATAAAAACTAGTTCCAAATAAAATCCAGCAATTCCTCCAGTGATAATCGTGACATGCAATAGCTTGTAGGGTGACTGTAGTGAAATGGACCTCCACCTTCGGTAGCACAAGCCGCTCACCTCTACAAATGGACACCTGAGTTTATCAGTCAGGTCAAATCAGCAGTTCCCTCATAGGGATAAAGGCAGGGGATGGTGTATGCAGATCCCGGTCAGGCTTCAACAACAGATACCCTTGCAGTCATACCATGTAAAGATATATAAAGGAGATCTAGTGCTCTCTGTAAATCACTAAAAAATCTTTTATTCTAAATAAGTAAAATCACTTACAAACATCGCACTGTACCCCAGTGCAAAGGACAACAGCATATGTAAATGGATAATCCACATCGGATAGACGAGCGGAGCGCGGGTGACATCAAGATCCAGACATGTGGGCGGTGCCGTACACGTTACGTCCCTAAAGGGGGCGGGACTTCCTCAGCGGCAACGGCTGGCTGTGACTACACCCGCTTATATGCATATCAGGAATAAGAGATAGCTAATCAACATCAAAGCGTACCTCTCTCCATGGCGACGCAGGGAGAGATACTAGGCAGCGCAATATAAGTAAACAGGGAACACTGCGGAGAATATCCACTGCGGCTGCCCATATTGCAATGCTTGTTTTAAGAATGGCCATTATTAAATTTAAAGGAGCTGCAGCACGAATAAGGTAAAAGATAAAAAATATATAAAAATATATAAAAAATTATTTGACATCCCGCGCTCCGGACGGCTATCTTGGGATCATCCATATTTTCATAATACATAAAATGTATAAGATACATAAGGGAATGTAAACAATAAATCAATCCCTAAGAATCAGACACTAAAGTAGAATAAAGAACAAAATAAATTCAGATATCGTAAGGGAGGGGGGCCAGTGAGAGTAATAAATGATTTTGACAATCAACTGCTAATGATCTGAAATAAAGCAATTAACGTCAAAATCAATGTTCAAGCCCCCAGGGATAAGGACCTTGGTCTCATGAATCCAATGGGATTCCCTGCGACTTAGTTGACGTAAAAAGTTGCCCCCTCTCCAATGTTTATTTACTCTCTCAATACCCCAGAAACTCAATCCCCTGGGGTTTTGACCATGCACTAATTTGAAATGTTTGGAGACATTGTGTGTCTTTAATCCCTTCTTGATGTTGTTGACATGTTCTCTTAAACGCACATGTAGGGGGCGGGAAGTCCTTCCTATGTATTGAAGACCACACTCACATTGGAGCATGTATACGACCCCTACCATTGTGCAAGTAATCAGTTGGTCAATTTTATATTCTTTACCAGTAGATGTGGCCCTAAAATTCTTACGTTTTTTATTATTGCATTTGGAATGCCTGCAGGCTGTTCACCGCCCACAGGCATAAAAACCTGAGAGGAAAGAGAACAATCGATTTTCAGACTGTATGGGGGGATCAACCACTCCTGGAGCTAATCGATCACGCAAAGATGGAGCTTTCTTATATATGAACATCGGACGTGGTGGCAGTAGGGGACCCAGCACACGATCCTGTTTTAGGATTGGCCAATTTTTTTAAACTAATCTTTCAAACTGTTTGTGTTGAACATTATAGTTAAGCACCATTTTAAAGTTGGAAACATCAGAGCTGGTATCCTTAACTTTATCAACAATCAGTGAGGCCCTATCCATGGCCAAAACCTTCTCAACCTCACTATTCAAATTGTGTATATTATAACCTTTTTCTACGAATCTGGACGTAAGCAACGTGGATTGAGCAACAAAATCGCTGACATGTGTGCAATTACGTCTCAGTCTGACAAATTGCCCCCTGGGAATATTGCAAAGCCATTATTTGTGATGGCAACTTCCCAGGGGGATGTAGGAGTTACGATCCGTAGGTTTCAGATAGTTGCACAATCTAAATCCTTCGCTCTCCTTCAAAATTTCAAGATCCAGAAAAACTATCTTTTCTTTACTGAAACACCAGGATAACTGGATGTTTTTGGTGTTACTATCCAGTTTCTGTACAAAGGTATCAAGACCAAGTTGATCACCCTCCCAGATCAAATTAAATTATTAATGTATCTTAAATTAAAAAAAAACTATCTTTAGATAGATTTTTACTCCAAAACCATTTTATTAAAAAACGTTTGATAAAAATCTGATTTAAATTAAAAAAAAAAAAAAGGACACAGCCGGCGACAGATCGTGCCACAGCACAGCCCGTTCCATGAAGACGTCATATGACATCCATCCTAATCGACAAAAGTTACGCCCGCCTCTCATTTTGCTATTGGGAACTGGTTAATAAAAATGGTTGTATATTTGGGGTCATTGTTCTGCTGTAGAATACATTTGAGGCCAATCACATGCCTCCCTGATGGTATGGCAGGATGGATAAGTATCTGCCTGTATTTCTCAGCATTGAGGAAACCAGTCATCCTGACCAAATCTCTAACTTTATTTGCAAACTTGCAAGGAATCTCCACCATGCTGCTGTTGCCTGCAGACACTCATTATTGTACCGTTCTCCAGCACTTCAACAAACAGACTGCCTCCTGCTGCAGACAAATATTTAACATTTTGACTCATCAGTCCAGAGCACCTGCTGCCATTTTACTTCACCCCAGTTCCAATGCTTTCATGCATAGTTGAGCTGCTTAGTCTTGTTTTCATGTAGGAGGTATAGGTTTTTGGACGCAATTCTTCAATGAAGACCACTTCTGGACAGATGTCTCTGGACAGTATATGGGTGTGCCTGGGTCCCACTGGTTTCTGCCAGTTCTGTGCTGATTGCACTGCTGGACATCTTCTGATGTCAAAGGGATGTAAGCATAATTTGTCTTTCATCTGCTGCCTTAAGTTTCCTTGGCCGACCACTGCATCTACGGTCCTCAACATAGCCCATTTCTTTATGCTTCTTTAAAAATGCTAAGTTAACAGATCCAATTACTCTATCTGCTGACTATGCAAAACCCATACACACTATCCCTCTTTTGTGTTCATATTTCTTTATAAGTTCACCAACCCATATAGTGCAAGGGCCTGCCTGATTACCTACAAATTGAAACTTCTTAAGTTTTTGGCTCCTATTATATTGATAGGTTAAATCATAATGTCAAAATGTGCTGCAATTTGGGCAGTGTGTATCCAGCTTTATCGATTATGACACCTCTTACCTGGCCACCTGGCTGCCAATAGTGTAAGTAAGGAGGGGCTGGCCAAAGTATCACTGATTATTTATGAAACAGCTCTCATGGAAGTGGAGAGGTTTACCTGTCCAAAACATCTTCCTATTACCCCCCCCAAATGCGTCTAATGTCCACCAGAGGGGGGGGGATTCAGATAAGTTGACCTGCCACTTTTGTCTTTAAATACGTAAGTGTATCCTTATGTTGGCTAAGCATGTTTGTGTCAAATCTGCTTGCAATTTTATGTGCAGAAGTAGTAATTTCTTTTTTTTTTTATTGCACAGTTTCCTTCCAACCCAGAGCAATGGTAGGACATTGCAGCCCAGTTCCATCATCAGTGGGATTTTCCCAACTGTGGTGGTGCTATTGATGACAAGCATGTACCACCACCCAACTCTGGCTCCTATTATTTTAATTATAAGGGCTTTTGCAGCATAGTCTTGCTAGCTGTATGGTCTGCCAACTACGAGTTCTTGTATTTGGATGTTGGGAAGAACGGCCGCAACTCTGATGGAGGAGTGATTATGCAGACAGAGTTCTACAAGCGGCTCCAGAATGGCACCTTAAACTTGCCACCTGCTGAGGAAAATGTTAAGGCCCTTAATTTTGTTTTCGTGGCAGATGAGGCCTTTGCTCTAATGAAGCCGTTTCCTATGAGGAACCTCACCCCAGAGCAGAGAATCTTCAATTACAGGCTCTCTTGTGCCAGAAGGGTGGTTGAAAACTCCTTTGGCATCCTATCGAGTTGTTTCAGGTTGTTTTTTGACTCAAATAAACCTGGCACTCTACAAAATAAATCATGTGGCCCTGTGCTGCTGTATTCTACATATTTTTTAAGGAGGAATGCTTCCAGCTACCTAGCCTCACTGCCAAGTGACATGGATCCTGCAGTGGAGTGCAGTGAAGAGGCTGCAGCTCGTCCGTCTGTGGGCGTGCTGACAGCTATTGATAATGCACATGCTGGATTGCACACAAATTGCCAGAGATTTACGGCAGAAATACCTGGAATATTTTGTGGGTAGAGGGGCAGTGTCTTGGCAGCAAATTGTAGCTGATAATTTATAATTTTTTTGGAAGATCATAAACTCCTATTTCATTTGAACTACTGTTGTCTGTGTTTCTTGTATTTCTAATATGTTCCCAAATGGGCTTTATTTTGGCCACTTGCTCCAATAGTGCAAATGTACCTTAATTGCTACATGAGGTGACAATATTTTCTTCACCTAACTATTAAGGTGTGCTGTGGGTCTGCCACACACACACACACACACACACACACACACAATGTTTTTGTTCTTAATGAATCTAATGCATGAAGTTCAAAAATATTATACCTTTACAACTCCTTTATTTTTTTTGAGGCCTCAAAATTTCAGGATTTTTCCACATTTAAGAGCACATTATCACTGTAACTACAACAACTTACGAAATACACTGGTATTGAGCAATGAAATAATAAAAACCAAACAAGTATTATAATAATATTCTTGATATCACTAGCAAACAAAAGCCTTTTAAAATAAGTTTGCCACAACTCCATCAGTATCGCCAGTAAAGCAGCTTCATTATTATCCCATTAAAGAAGAAGAGAATGTGCGCTGCATTTTGAGATTATATAATTTGCCACGTCACGAATGTTAATTCTCCATTACAAATGCTAATTTACAAGATCGACCGCTTCCGGCTCATTCCTTGTTTCCGATCATGCGTTTTTGTACTTTCGACTTGTGTGATGGACTTGTGTACTGACCATACGAAAATCAGACAACAGACCGTTGTCTGCCGAAAATGTACTAGCCTGCGATCCAACATTTATTGGGCGAAATTTGGACAACAATTGTCAAAAGGAGCGTACTAACAACAGACAATCCCCTGCCAACAATCGCATCGCGTGTACAAGGTTTAAGGCCCCATACACACTATTAAATTTTCTGCAGATTTTTGTCTTCAGATTTACCAAAGCCATATAATATGAGGTCAAACCTTAAGAATTTAAATGTGTATGCAATCAGGCAGGCCCTTGCACTACATGGTTTTGGTAAATCTGAAGACAAAACCTGCAGAAAATCTAATAGTGTGTATGGGGTCTTACTCCCTTTTCCAATGTCTTAACGATGGTGACTGGCACCACCCCTTGACTGGTCTTTATAGCAGCATTTTTGACCATTTATATGGAAATCATGTCAACCTCATGACCTAAAATAAAGAGTCAGAGAAAAAATATTTCTAAATGACTAATTTCTTAAGAATATCCAAAGTTGACTCTGTAGATTAGAGGCAGTTTTAGAACATGAACTTGTTTAAGCTAAACATCCATCTTGGAAGCCTGATGACTTGTGAGAGTTAAAGAAAAAGATTTGTAAGTTAAATAACTTACACAAAATGTAATAACTATCATCTTTGTTCTTTTACTGAAGCCGACCAGTGTTTTTTCCCTGAAGATCTCCATGTATTTCAATAAAGCGTAAGAAGGGATTCAGCATGTCAATGCAGTGACAGTCTGATATCCAATTATTGCAATTGGTAAAACACTTTGTAATGATTACTCCCATGAGATTGCTGCCACAAAATCCCTGTCACTGTGTTAGTAATTGCACACAAGTAGGAAACATGGAACGAGGGCTGTTAGACAATTTATCTGGTTGCTATGGTAAATGCGCACTTAAGATTGGTTATAAGGCCCAGGCATTTGGGTCTACCAGCTTGTAGGTCATCATCCAAGGAGAAAAGTCATTTAATAATGAGGACTTGCTCAGTTCTGATTGTTGTTTGAGACTGAGCACGACTGTTATTTAATAAAGTGAAAATGAAATAAGAATTTTGCTGGAACCTTTTCAGACATGTCAAAGATTCCACCCTTCACAATGAGTAGATAAATACGGATGTCATATACAAATAGCCACAAAACAGACTGACTCAGACAACTCACTGAGGAGATAGACAGTGTTTTTCAAATGTGCCTTACGTATTCTAACCACATAGGCATTGATTTTTTTATTTGATTTTTTTTACCATAAAGATTTCGGATTCGATCTGGGTTTTTTGATTGGCCATACATTTATTTTTCTGTATTTACTAATGAAACAATACAAAGAAATATATTCTATGCTGTTGAAAATCCTGTAATACTGACATTAAATCACCCACAGATTAAATCTGAAATGAAAGGATCAAATCTACAAGGATACTGCAGTAAAGATATTGACTTCTCTTTTAATAATCTGGTATTATTCCACACCAACCTTTTATTCCAATATTGGCTAGATCCTAGGATTGGGGGTTTATCAGATCAAACAAAGGCTAAATTACCTGTTGTTGTTCCAATGGGACTCCATTAGTGAGTTCTCACCACTGGAGTACCCTGCTCTATACCATCTACTATATATTCTAGGGCGGGCCATAGATGATGCGATTTTCTTTCCTGCAATCACGGGTTGCAGAAAAGAATAGTTCTTGACTCCCCCATCAACACAGTCAGTACTGATGGGGAAATCCCTCCCATGGGGCACAGGGAGCCACCCCTGCCAGGAGAACACAGTGATTTGTGATAGTGGCTATAGCTGCATATAAAAATTTGATTAGTTGGTTGTACCCAAGTTGATTGATGGATTAACTTACATATACGTACATATAGCCTGCCCATAAATGGTTCAAATCTGGGCCAGTCCCTGCTGAACTGGCCTAGATTCAAACCATCTATGACTGGCTTAACTGCTCCTGGTGCAGTGGAATAAGTCTCATTCCTCCTCTAGTATTTTCTGGATTGTAAAATATCCATTAACCACTTGCCCCCAAATCATGCACATGTATGTCATGTACGTGGGCGGCACAGTGGTGTAGTGGGTAACACTCTCACCTAGCAGTAAGAAGGGTCGCTGGTTCGAATCCCAACCACGACACTACCTGCCTGGAGTTTGCATGTTCTCCCTGTGTCTGCGTAGGTTTCCTCCGTGTACTCTGGTTTCCTCCCACACTCCAAAGACATGCTGGTAGGTTAATTGGATCCTGTCTAAATTGTCCCTAGTATGTATGAATGTGAGTTAGGGACCTTAGATTGTAAGCTCCTTGAATGTAGGGACTGATGTGAATGTACAATGTATATGTAAAGCGCTGCATAAATTGACGGCGCTATATAAGTACCTGAAATAAATAAATAAATAAATAAATAAATGTACGGGAAAGTGGTTGTACCGGGGTGATGTCTGCAGCTAGAGGCATCACCTTGGTACCGTTTTTTAGAGCGGACGGTTGACTTTCATAATAAGATAGCCACTCAGCCATTATCACAAGCAGCGGGAGGGTACGTCGCTCCCCTCCCACTGCCTTCCGCTGCTCTGCCCGGGTCTCCTGTCCCATTGGGCTGGCCAGAGACCCGAACAAAGCCAGAATTGGCTCCAAGCAGGTCTCTGATGTAGTAAGCCGGAAGCAACGTCACAACCCCAGATCCCTCCATAAAGAGTACCTGTCACTGCCTATTACTGTCACAAGGGATGTTTACATTCCTAGTGACAGCAAAAAAGTGATCAGAATTTTATTTGTTAAGGGGACAGTATAAAACTCAGAAAAAAAAAATTATAAAATAAATAAGACTTTTTTTTTTTACGGTTGAAAATATTTTTATTGGTATTATAAACAGCGTAACAAGTACATGACTGATATATCAAATAAAGTAGAATGGCAGTGAGTAGGCCAAGTGGCTATTGCCTGCAGTAGTGCTCGCGCCATTAAACCGTATAAACATGGGGCAGTGCAAATTATATCAAACAATGGATAATAAGGGGGAAGAAAAGGGCAGAAAAAGGAGCGGGGAAGAAGGAAGAAAGAGAGAAAGAGAGAGAGAATCTACTGGGAGAGCATGAAATAGGAGAGACAGTTACTTGTCTCTAGTGGAGGCCATCATCACATATTAAGATTCATGGTAAAGGGGGGGCTGAACTCTGGAGGGGTGGGGAGCATGTCAGCCAGAGTATCGGATGAGGAAAAGCAAAGCCAAATGGACCATGAAACTTTGTTTATCATGTGTATTATTGTCAAGCGCCAGCATCTCCTCCATTCTCATGACATCATTCACTGTAGAGATCCTCAGTGACAATGGGGGAGTGGTGGTGGTTTTCCAAAAATGTGGGATAAGTTGCTGATCTGCAGACAAGAAGAAATGGGGGAGACATAGTTTCTGGGAGCCTACCGAGCCTGGCAACATGGAGAGGAGGGCAATCTCTGGGGTCGGCTGTAAAGATTCCTCATAGATAGCATTATACACCTGAAATACCTGAGTCCAGATGGGTCGTATCCGTTCACAATCCCACCAGACATGAAGGCAAGTACCTGAGGTTGCACCACATCGCCAGCAGGAGGCCGGGGTAGATGGGAAGATTTTGTGTAATTTAGAGGGGTCCCTGTACCATCTGGAAAGGATCTTGAAATTATTTTCCTGTGAGTAACAGGAAATAGAGGATTTGTGGGTGAAGTGGAACACAGTCTGCCCTGGAGAGGCTCTTTCTCAGGTCTGCCGACCACATCCTAGTGTAAGGGGGTAGATCATCCAGTGTGAGAGCTTGGATTAGGCCGTAGAGAGAGGAAAGTAGATGTCTGGGCAGATCATGGAGAGAGCTTAAACAGTCAAATTCAGAGTGTGGAAGAAGTATTTGAGAGGAAAGGAATAAGTGTTTTGCTAAGGAAGCTAAGTGGAGGGAGGTGAGCCAATCACAGGTGTCCTCAGGGACGATCAGGGGATCCCAAGTCCTGGTCGAATTAAAGTATGGGCCTAGGGCCAAGAGGAGCAGTGGAATTAACCCACCACTGGAGCCCTGAAGCCCTGGAGGAAAGCCGGATTGTCAAATAGGGAGGATAGAGGAGAGGACCTCACACAGCCCCTTCCGATACCAGAATGTGAGAACGGTGGTGGTTAGAGGTGAGGTGGAGGATAAACTAGAGAAGTTACCCTTGTAGCCCCATAGGAGAGCACGTAAATCAACCGGGGCCAGATCCTGCTCGACCATGACAGAGGCTTTTTGGAAAGGGCGCGGGGACCACTCAAGGGCGCACGCCATAAGAGTAGTTTGTAGTATAAGTCATAGTCGGGAAGTCCTGTGCTACCCTGTAGATTCGAGCAGGTGAGTAGTTTGTAATTTTTTTTAAAGCGCCTCCATCTACAAGGCCAAAGAAAACACATACATTAGTCACACCTGCAAATGTAAATAGTGTTCAAATCACACATGTGAGGTATCATCACGATCGTTAGAGCGAGAACAATAATTCTAGTAAAAGAACTCCTCTAACTCCTAACAAGTAACCGTTACATTTTTTTAAAAGGTCGCCTATGGAGATTTTTACGTACCATAGTTTGTTGCGTGAGTGCAATTTTAAAGCGTAACATGTTAGGTATCTTACCTTATCTTATCTTATATTACTTGGTGTAACATCATCTTTTGCAATATAGAAAAAAATTGGGCTAACTTTACTGTTTAATACAAATCACAATGAGTGGAAAGGCGCTAAACCTATATTAAACAGTGCTCACATATTATAAACAGGTAAGGTATTAGATGAATGACAAATATCACACGTGAAATTAATCACATATGAGTGATCAACATAAAATAAAAATAAATAAAACCAATCCAGTGGAACAAAAGTCTATACAAGTGCAAAATGTTGAATGATAATAATAAAGTTCAGTGCAACAAATGGTGTAAAAGAAAAAAAAAAAAAAAAACACAATAAAAAGTGACCGTGTCGAAAAATTCAAATCCAGTGATGCTGCATTAGTAAATGCAATCCAATATAAATCCAAAGAAGTGAATAAAATCTACCAATGAGTGCAATGTCCGCTCACCTTAATATGGAGAATATCAGGCAATGGATCAACCACTGATCAGTATACAAACTCCAATAAAATCCATCAGGTGATGGGTCCGCCCGCACACATAAGGCAATAAAAACTCCTCATGGTGTAGTACCAAAGGTAAATTTATTGTAAAACAATGTAGTAACTTACAGTTAAAAATTCGGACATCCAGCCTTTCGAAAGAAATGTGTTTTGAGGAGGAATAAGGATAAGCTCTCCTCTATAATCCTTGCTGATGAAAGAATTCTTATCCTTGTCAGACATGTGAGCTTGTCTGTAAAGACCGCTGGATAGGATTAAAAAAAAAAAAACCTTGTTCAACTTATCGGGGCATGTACTGTGAAATTTCATGTTGGGATGATGTAGAGATCAGCTGCTAAGGTAGACATTTGAAAGTTGTGATCCCCATTTTAAAAATTATTTTTGACAAAAACGCAAAGAGCTTTTCCCTAGCTCTTTACTATTTGCAGAGCCATGGTTCTGTCATAATTGAGTGTATGGGATATCATATACTTGACAGGACTGCAGAGGCTATCATTACATTGTAATGTAACATTTCTCACTAGTAAATTGCTCATCTGACACTCTATGAACAAGCACTTTTTAATAATGTATAGATGAAGCATGTGTTAAAGCTGAACTCCAGCCTCACCTTCAGTCTTGCACAGATGTACAAGCTCTTCTCTTGTATTAAAATAGCTTTCTCTGATTTTAGTGCACACTGTGAGCTTCATAGATCATAGGCAAACTCTATCTGACTTTCTGCAGCTAACTTCGGGACTGGAGGACCTTGAACATCATGTTGCCCATTTCTCCTTAGTTTGCAATGGCAGCTGGTGGTATATTGTTCAAACTAGCAGTGGCGGTCCATAATATAGGGCGCAAGGGCGCTGCCCCCCTATCCATGCATCCGGCCCCCTAATCTACATGCGGGGCGACGGATTTTAAGCATGTGATTAGAGCCAAAGGCTCTAAAAGGCTTCAAATAGGCTTCAAAAAGGGTGGCCTCGGGGCACAGTGCTCGCTATTGTCTTCCAGGTTCTCCTCCTGGCCAAACAGGAAACAGATCCTTAGAATAGTCACCCGATTGGCCAAGAGGAGAAGCGATCCTATTGGCCCCTAGGAGGAGGAGAGAGGAGGATGGAGGAGATGCATGGCAGAAGCCGTCATGATGCCAAGAAGGAGGAGACGCAGGGGAAGCCGCCGCCCTTCGTCCAGAGGAAGCACTGCCAGCGTCCTAGAAAGTGCGGGGCTGGTAACTGACTGGGGGGGGGGGGTGGTGGCTGTGGGTGCATTGTTTGTTGTTGCTCCGCCACCCCCCCGATTGGTTACCAGGCTCACGCTTACCCCTTCTAGGTGGCAGGCAGCGATGGGCAGCGGTTTCCCCTGCGTCTCCTCCTCGACATCATGCTGGCTTTTGCCATGTGTCTCCTCCCTTCTCCTCCCTCCTCCTCCTACGGGCCAATAGGATCGCTTCTCCTCTTGTCCAATGGGGTGACTGTTCTCAGGACCTGCTTCCTGATTGGCAGGGAGGAGAATCTGGAAGACATAAGCAAAAATTTGCTATTTTCACACAACTGAATGGGTTTGACGGTGCAGTGCTCTGCGCCCCAAGCCCACCCTTTTTTCAAGCCTATTAGAGCCTCTGGCTCTAATCACGTGCTTAAAAAAAAAAAAACCCCAATTGGAACCCATGCATCCAGCACCCTGCATGTAGATTAGGGGCCGCATGCATGGATATTGGGGCAGCTCCCCTGCACCCTATATTACAGGCCACCACTGCTAGTTTGACTATCCCTAGCCCACTCATTTCATTAATTGTCTTTCAGTTCTTTCAATTATGGAAGCTCAGCATCACATATGGGTGTTAACTAGGGCAGTCAGCATGCACCCTGCTTAAGAATGGCCACTCCTCCAGATTGACATCCACCCATCAAGACATTTTGATATTTTCAGAGCTCTTACCAAGAGCCAGCCCTCTGCTTGTATTAGGACTAAAGGCTCTTAGAAGGGATGAGGTGAATTTTATTCCCTGCTGACAGAACAAAGCTTGCATTGTTTACATAGGCAGAGCTCTGTTCTGTGTCTCTCCTCGCCGATCAACAGGTGCCTGTGGAGATCCATTGGCTGGCACCTGCTGATCAGCTTCTGCTGTGTCTAATCACAGCACAGCTGCGGCACCGGTGGTGAAGGTGTGCTCCCCCTACCCGGAAGTTCCGGATCACCTACTAGGTACGTGATCTGGCACAAGAAAGTTGTTCTGCCACCGTACTCCTACATGAGCTGGTCAGCTCACATGTAGTGGTTAATACATGTGAGGAGCGAAAGGCCTGTGTAGTCTAATTCTTTTACTTGAATTTTAAATTGAAAAGATCAAAGAAAATAGGCACTTACGTAGTGCAACAGGGTTATACAATATCAGAAGCAAATTCAAAAGGAGTTTCTCTCTACGAGTATTACACAGCAATCAACGATGTAGAATTAGA
Organism: Aquarana catesbeiana; assembly: GCF_042186555.1. Classification (NCBI taxonomy): domain Eukaryota; kingdom Metazoa; phylum Chordata; class Amphibia; order Anura; family Ranidae; genus Aquarana; species Aquarana catesbeiana. The sequence goes on along the minus strand of NC_133335.1, from coordinate 32,353,196 downwards.
AAAATGGAACAACCAGGCCCAGCAGTATTAAATGAATAAACAATCAAATAACTAAGCCATGTCTAAAATTGTGATGTGTTTCACGTCCAAAAAATGTAAATAAAAAAAATAAATAAAAATAAAAAGAGTGGGGGCCCTTCAGCTGGGGACCGTAGGACTAAAAACCCATTCGGTCATCTATGCGACCACTCAAGCTTGTGGGCAAAGTAACAACTCCACGACAGAGTGAATCAGAGAAGGAGATAAGATAAGGAAAATAAAAAAAAAATAGATAGATGAATAAAAAGTGAAAAGGAAAGAAAGAAAAGAAAAAAAAAAAAGGGGGGGGGGGCACCTGCCCCGGAGGTTCGTGATGTAAAGATATAAAACGTGTTATACTAGATTACAGCTCTAAGAAGCACGTAGGTGGTTGTGTTGATGGCAAGTAGTCCAGCCAGGGCTGCCAGACAAATTTGTCATGTTTGCCACTTAAAATCAACATCAATTTCTCGTTCACTAGGGTGCCGTGACCCAACCTTTCACATCGTTGAAGTTAAGAACAGGCATTTTCCACGCGTTGACGATCGTCTGTTTCGTGGCAGAGAATATATGAGTCGCGAGAACCCTCTCCCGTTCAGTAGCACCATCTATCAGGTCTTTTCGTAAATTTATGTGCAACACTGAGTTGACCATGTTGTAGACTCTTATCCACAATCTTTTAACCTTCGGACATGTCCGCCATATATGCTACATATCGCCTAAGTCTGAGCATCCCTAAGCATCCCCTAAAGCAGTGATGGCGAACCTTGGCACCCCATATGTTTTGGAACTACATTTCCTATGATGTTCTGGCACTCTGCAGCGTGGTTGAGCATCATGGGAAATGTAGTTCCAAAACATCTGGGGTGCCAAGTTTTGACATCACTGTCCTAAAGCATGTAGAAGGGTCTGCGTAGTCCAAGTCAATAGAAAGCGCTACCGTTGCTCAAACTACTGAAAAAGTTAATGCTGGTTCAGATAGAAAGGTGTCAGAACACACAGTGGATCGCAGTTTGTTGTGTATGGGGCTGTGTATGCACAGACCAGTCAGCGTGCCCATGCCGACCCATGTCCACAGCCAAAAGTACCTACAATGGACACATAATCATCAGAACTGGAGCAGATAACAGAAATAGATATAGATAGATAATGCAACCTCATTACTAGATTCTGATTGAAGTAATTGGAAAGTAAATATGATTAGGGCTGCAACTAATGATTTTTTTCATAATCGATTAGTTGGCCGATTATTGTTTCGATTAATCAATTAATGAGATAAAAAAAAAAAAAACGGTTGGTATACAACCTAGTTATAATGTAAAGTAAGAAAAAAAAAAAAGGGACAGTTTATTCTTAAATATCTATATGCGGTGGTAAATATAAATAACCAGTTATAATGTTAGGGAACAAAATATCTAATCCACTCTGAAAATAACAGAAGAGATATACAGTATATATATATGTTAGAAGGCCAGTGTGCTGGCCTGAATTTATGGGAGGAGCCCGGAGGGTATTTAAGCTGACCACTTCCCCTTCCTCTTTGTCAGTTTCAGTGAACGATACTACATGTCACTGTGCTGACTCTTCCCAGCTTACCTTGTGTTTGTAAATCTGTGCGTTAGATTACAAGTGGGTTGCGGCGTCTTTGTCGGCGGGTCTCGCTTGCTGTTGCAGGTAGGGTTCAAACCTTTTTGTTCATATGCAATGTTACCATTCGATATGTTTCCTATACCTGCAAACTTAGATTACAGGCTCCCTCTGCCTTGCTTGTCATCCCATCCACAAACATACGATTCGTTCGTAGATCCAAGCCTCTGAGCCATTGTCGGTTGTTCTCCGATATCACTCGATACAGGCTTCATTTTCTCATAGGATTCACTGTCTATGGGGTTGCCGTCTCATCCATTTGGAGATCAGCATGTATTGTTTGCATGGGTTCTGTGTCTGATTGAGGTGTTAATTGGACCCACCTGGGGCCTTGTCTGCACCTTGATTAGCCTGGGGGGCTGGGTGGTTGGTATGTGTTTAGTTTTAGAAGTAAGGGGTGGTATACACGCTACAACCGATTCCAATCGGATTCACTTCATACATCTTACAACCGAGTCGTACCGGAGTCATCTCTTTACAAACCGATTCATATTGCATACCTGATACAATCCGATTCGACCCTAGTCGCATCATCGGCACAACGGTTCGCATCGGATGTATCCCACACACTGATTCTTATTAGTCCCTGTAGTACCCCACAAATGGTTCATTGTTTATGTAATTTTCTACTGACTGTTTCGTATTCCTTTCATGTCATACGAATTACAGTCCGATTCAAGCCTAGTCGCCTCGGCGGCACAACGGTTCGCATGGGTCTTATCCCGCACACCAATTTGTAGTGGTTCTTGCCATACCCTACGATTCATTATTTATTTATTTTCTGTCTGATTCACATCACCTCAGCATGCATCACAGTCCACTCCGAACCTAGTCGCACAAGTGGGATAACGGTTCGCGTCACGAGTATCCCACACACCAATACGGAACAGTCCCTATCACAAATCTACGATTCGTTACGTATGGCACTTCACAGTTCCTTCCTACATATACAAATTTCTGCTATCCTTTTTCTTTTCGCCTATCAGTAGGTGATCTTTCTTGCAATCGCTGCAAGCTATGCATCTGATCATAACTCTTTGCAATCGCTGCGAAACACGCATCTCAGCATATACCTATTTGCAATCGCTGCAACATGCATCTCAGTATAAACTCCTTGCAATCACTGCAAGAACACGCATCTCAGCATTTACCCATTTTTGCAATCGCTGCAAAAAACATGCATCTCAGTATAAACTTCTTGCAATCACTGCAAAACACGCATCTCAGCATTTACCTATTTTTGCAATAGCTGCAACACGCATCTCAGCATATACCCATTTGCAATCGCTGCAAACATGCATCTCAGCATAAAGTCCTTGCAATCGCTGCAAGCACACTCAGTGGCACCTACACAGACACACTTCATTTTTGTGGCACTTAATCGGTCACTCGTCTCCAGTGGTATTCATACGTGCCACTCATTATTTTCCGTCTGTCTTTTCTCCCTCAGGTCAGTCAAGTTCAGGTTCCATCCTGTACCAGGTTGGACGTTATTTCCCAGGTAAAAAAAAAAAAAAAAAAATCTTTGCATCTTCACCAGGGCCAGTCGCATACAAGGGGGACAAATAAAAAAAAAAAAAAAGAGAGTTAGAAATCGTGTTGCACTTATGTCACCCCTGCTGAAGGTGTTCCCGGTCGACCGAGTTTCAATCCTAACCAGGACCTCGCTATTAGAGTGTCAGTCAGGTGCGTAGTTCACGGGTTTTTCTATCACATCATTCTGCAGCACCCTGTCACTATACCGTTACTTCACATACATCATTGGGTATGCTCTCCAGGCGTTAGTTCTGTCACATATGTCTATACATGACACTCTGTTTTCGAAGGGCGACCCTTCACCTCGCAGACAAGGTCGCTTAACAGTAGGCTTGCTGGCAGTGCAAGCGTTAGCAGGCCGAGCACACGTCACCTTCTACAGACCGCAACATTCCTACGTAGGCCGTACCAGACTTCTACTTTTCATCCCAGTACGCCCTGGGCTTCTGGTCTTCAGGTTTGTGTTCACCACAGACAGGCACCCGAGCTATCGGTTATCTGGCCAGTCACCTCCTGGCCCACCTCGGTCGCCTCACACTCTTTTGAGTTTTCTAAAATCTCACTCTACAAAGTTCTGCACAACAGAACACTGTCACCTCCTGTCTACGCCTATCATTCCTTTTCCTGTACTTCTTCCTTTTTCCTCCTCTCCAAGTTTTCTCTTTACCACTCCGCTCTCTATCCTATGGCTATGACTCTTCTTAAACATGAGCACCCCGCCCCCTTTTTTGTCTTCTAGCCAGAGCCATGTCACAGGCCGGCAGCGAGAACTTCACACCAGCCCCTCTGTCACCCTCCACGGGCTCAGAGCATGGCAGCGTACAGTCCCTCAGAGGATGGACCATCCCCAAGCTCATTTCTGAGCTGAGACGCAGGGATATTCCCTTTCCTGCTACGGCCAGGAAGGCAGAGCTGTTCAGGCTTCTCTTCCCACCTCCAGCTGCATCTGGACCCAGCACCCAGCAGGCATCCCTGCTATCCATCTCTGGAGCCATTTCCCAGTTGCATTCTTTGGTCACCTCCTTAACCGCAACAGTTTCGAACGTCCAGGCCAGAGTCACACTTTTGGAAGTTCGCCCACCCACAGCCCTCCCTGACCCGGTCTTGGTCCCGATGACCGCTTCTCCTTCTGCAGGTACACCAGGCCCTACACCTATGATCCTCCCTGCTTATCTTGTCCCGGCCAGCGTCAGGAAGGATATATTGGAGGGAAAAAACGTAAATTTGGCATCCCTGCTCATCTCAGCCCATGACTTAGCTGACAACAAATCATACGCCTGGGGGGACGTCACAGTGGTTGTCAAGTCAAAAGACCCCAGGCTAGGTCGTAAGCTGTCAGCCACTGAGTTTGCCCTGGCCTTCGGGATGTACAGAGACGTCCTTTGTTCAGCCACCCCCAGCAGGAGGGAGGAGTTGGACTTGTACCTCCATGCAGTGTTAGATCTTGCTTATAAATATGGGGGTTTTGCTTTCTATGACTACCATCGCTCGTTTTCAGCCAAAGCAGCAGCGAGACTCGCCCAGTTCCAGATCAACACGGACTGGAGCGTCACAGAC